>NC_067155.1:26657791-26981291 GCF_903995435.1 Acomys russatus
TGTGTGTGTGTGTGTACGCGCGCACGCACACACTTTATTTTAATGCCTGTGTTTCTGTGGGATCCAGACAGTCTTCAGGAGGTGTGAGAGACATCATATATAGCCCCTTCTTGCCATGTTTGATTGGCTGTGTGTTCTAGACCAGCATGCTGAGCATGAAAGCGCACACTGGGGTCGCTATCCACAACTATTGTCTTCCAGATAGCGAGGAAGACACAGGCCAGCTCACCGGCCACAGGAAGCCGGTGTGTCTTACCCAATGGGAGGAATAAACAATGATGATTTATGAGAAGGTTCAGACAATGTGGGCAGCGCAGTGGGCACAGGGTTTCCTCCCTCAAGCTTAAACAAGAAAACATAGCTCAGCCTCGCTTCATTTTGTTCTGGAAACCTCTTTCTTGTCCATTGGAGGAAAAGATCTGTCTTCTCCCAGGGCTTTTCTTTTCATAGAATATATTCACGTAACGGAGATGCTTTACGAACACGCTCGGCAAATTTCCTCCTTTACTTTGGGGATTTTCCCATGATGTAGTAGTGGGGGGCAGAAACACCACCAAAAAAATGCTCATTACCTTAAAAGCATTGTTCAAACTCCATCTCCTGTCCAGGTTTAATTATATACAGTATAGGTCACTTTGTTCGGAGATGAGCCTCGAACAGCTGCTCCTGAACTACTCGTGTGTTTTTCATGAGCGGGCTGCCCTGATGCAAGAGAGTTAAGAACAGATGTTTCTGTAAGTGGGCAGTGTTGCTTCTGCAGGACAGCGACAAGCTGAGGAAACTGTGCGCTTCCGCGCCTCCTGGGGGGTGTGGCTCCTTTGCTTCTGAGCCTCCTGGGGGGCGTGGCTCCTTGCTTCTTGAAGATTAAGAAGGTAGACCCCTTTCATCAGCATAGCCCCTTGTGGGGTGCTGCACAGAGTGTATGTGTGCACCCCCTGCCCTGGGGTAAGCACTTTCAGAAGGACCTAAACCAAGCCATGAACTGTTTCTGTTATTTAAAAGAGGAGGAAATGAGGCAGCCGGGCTGGCATAGTGCGGATACAAAGCTGAACCGCTCTGAAGAACTCCCTGTCCAGAGCGCTACAGTGGGAATATGTCAGCCGACCCAAAAGCCCTTCATCTGTGTGTTGAAGGTTTCACCTCTAGCCCATGGTGCTTGTCCTAATTTGGTTTCTGTTGCTGTGATAAAAAACACTGACCCAAACAAAGCAGCTTGGGGGTAAGGGGACTTACTTACTTCCGCTTCCAGCTTCCTGTCCCTCACAGAGGGAACGCGAGGCAGGAACCTGGAGGCAGGAACTGAATGAGGCAGAGGCCATGACGAAATACTGCTTCCTGCCTTGCTCAGCCTGCTTTCTTAGACACCTAGGACCACCGGTCCTCCCACACCAATCACCAATCCAGAAAATGCCCCACAGTCGTGCCCACAGTTTTATCTGATGGTGGCAACGCCTCAATCGGGGGGGGGTCCCCTTTTCCCAGACTCTACTTTGGGTCAAGTTGATAAAAACTAACCAAGGGAGTGCTATTGGGGAGGTGGTGGAAATTTTAAGGGGTGGAGCCAGATAGATGTGGGACTTTTCTGGACAGAGGTTTGAGCCAGCTCCACTCCAGAAAAGCCAATTTTACCTGTACGTGGATACGGGCAAGGCACTCCCTCCTGTTTCCAGAAAAACAAAAACAAAAACATAAAATCCCATTCGGTAGACAGGCGTAATTTTTATGGCTCTATTTGGCCACTTCAAAGGGCCCGGAGGCAAGTGATGGTCAGAGATGGTCTGAGGCTGTCCTTTTACAGCCCAGGGCCTTTACAAACCGAGGGTCCCAAATGAGAGCCGGCTCGCTCTCAACAAATCAAGGACATGTAATCTCTTTTTATTTTTAGATTTACTTTATGTGCATGAATGTTTTGCCTGTACATATGTATGACTGTGTATGCTTTATGCTCAGTGCCCGCATAGGTCACAAGGAACATCAGACTCCGTGGAACTGGAGTTAAAAGGGTTATAAGCCTCCAGGTGGGTGCTGGGAACTGAACCCAGGTCCTCTATAAAAGCAATGAGTGCTCCTAACTGTGGGGCCATCTCTCCAGGCCAAGAACAGATGTCTGCATTCATGGCTGGACCCAGGGAGCAAAACAAGAAGTCTTTGTCTACACCGCTGCCTCCCAGCGCAGCAGAGCATCCTGTTCTCTTACTCGGGATATTGGGTTGTGTCTCCCCTTTTCAAATGTGTCTTTACCCCGTCTGGCTTCTCTTCTGCCAGGCTGCCTTTCCCCAGGAGGCTTCGTCTTTCATTTAGAGCATGTTCTCATTTGGGGGGGAATTTACTTTCTGCTGACATGGGCAGCGGGAAGCTGTGTCTTTATGACCCAGCTTGTGAGGGGCACAGCAGGCACCCGGGCGTTCCTAGGCGCCATGTCAGGTGGAATGTGCTAGTTTTAAGGATACCAGCACGACCCACATGACTTCGTGTCTCTACCTGTCCCTCACAGCCCTCTAGAAGCCTACATCTCATAGCCCGGTTGTTTCTACTTCAGTGAGTGTCGCCCTCTGGTGGAGGTCCCCAAGCAGCGATCAGTTTTCTTCCTTTCCCTTCCGACCTCTGAACAACTTACTCCCAAACACCCCTCCATCCTCCCACAAACTCACCCCATCTCCATGCTCCTATCTGGCTGGCTCCAGGGCCTGTCGCCTGCTGCCATACAGTCTCTTGTTGGGTCTCCTCTGGGGTCTGTGCCTATCTGCTTTCCAGATGCATGTCTGTCCAGGTCACCCTCCACTCAGAGGACCAGAGTCGCCATCATGGCTTAGGCTCTACAAAGCCTTGTCTCTGGGTCACTGTACGGCCCCCCCCCAACCCCTACCCGCGTCCCAGCCCAGGGCTCCACTTATTTTGTTTTGTTTTTGTTCTTGAGACAGGATTTCTCTGTGTAGCCTTGGCAGTCCTAGACTCACTTTGTAGACCAGGCTGGCCTCGAACTCACAGAGATCCGCCTGCCTCTGCCTCCCGAGTGCTGGGATTAAAGGCGTGCGCCACCACACCCGATGTCTATTATTATTATTATTATTATTATTATTATTATTATTATTATTATTATTAATTTTTTTTTTTAGTCTCTTTCCCATTCCAGTCCATTCCATGGAGCTGCCTGGACCCTTTTCACCATGGTGCTTTTCACACGCAGACATTAACCTCGACCTCCAGGACAACTTTCTCTGCACACACTGCTTCCTAGAACGAGCCTCACTTCCCGATATGGCTTTTCATCCTGGCAGCTGTGACCCAATCGGTCCCCTCACCAGAAGGCACAAAGCATGGCCTGCTGGCTTTGTGTCACATCCCCAGCCCTCTCAGCCCGCAGCAGGAACTGGATGAGGTTTGGATAAACAGTTATCTGCACGGAACGACAGCATTTCAGGCCACTTCCCTGGGCTATCTCGAGTTTCTCTCATAATGGACTCAGTTGACAGACAAGGACCCCCCCGAAACAGAAGATGCTGTGTGCTGGTGAGCAGGCCTCAGCCGGGCTCCTGCCTTTCAATCCCACTCTTTCTCTACTGCGGCTCTACTTACTCTCCCGGACTAAGTTTCAGTCCAAGCTTGGCTCACTAGACGGTCGCAGAATGTCACAGAGAACACAGGCTACAGTGTCAGCGTTTCCTGACTCAGATTCCAACCAATCCTGTTTGCTCTGGTTGATTTTAGCCAAAGGAACTCATTTGTCTAAGCCAATGATGGCGGGCAGCGCAAGTTAACATGAAATGGTGGGTTTCACCAAATGCCCGAATGCTGGGATGGACACAGCAAACATACACAAATAAATGCTGACTAGAAAGACTGCTGAGCAGTTCCAGCCTTCTCGTGTGTTTTCTTGGACCAGTTATTCACTCCCTGAGCCTTGCTATGGGCTGTAAGCCTTGCAGCGTGCACCCACAGGATGTCAAATCCTCCCCTGCACCAAGCTGGGGAATTTAGCCCTCTGCACCTTTTTCCTTGTCACCATTAGGAACTTTACCCTCACTGTGCGCAGCCTTCTTTGTCTGGCCCATAATTCCTGCCTGATCTCTGTCCCTTGGTACTGGCTTCTCCTGAATCTGGACAAAACCCCACCTGTCTGGCCTTTCAGAACTTCAGCTACACTTTGCTGGCTGCAGAGAGGATTCTATCCAGTCACAGAGGCTGATTTTTGGGTTGTTTCACCTGATTCTCCTCCTCACAAATTCTCTCACAATCAATGTCGAGTCCCCAAGAGACATAGAGAGCCACACCCCAACCCCCAATGCCTCCCCCCACCCGCCCCCGTGTTAAATTCTGTTTGTTTCTCCCTCACTAGTGAAGGCTGTGAACTTATGAACTCATCTCCTCGCGTGAGTCCTTTCTAGGAGAACAAGTCAAACACAGAAGCTAAAGATGAGGTCACCACATCACAGCTCACTGGTGCGTCAGAGCAGCCCCCAGAGAGATGGACGCGGGTGCACGATCCTCCTGGGAAATCTGCACGGCTGCTCTCTGTGGAGACGGAGCAAGTGTAACGCACGTACGTCACTTCCAATAACAAGATAAACCCACGACAGAAGATGTGTTCACACCTCCAAAACCGTCTTCTAGTGGCAGCTGAGAGTCACAGTGCCCAGTGTCAGGGCAGCGCCAGCCATTTTGATACCAGCGTGCCAGAAGGTAGAGTGTCCCTGCGCAGGCGTACTGTGCTTGGGAGAGGCTGAGGTACTGTCGCTATTCTTCCTTCTAAGGGACAGTGTGGGAGAGGGAGGGGGCTGAAGCAATGGCTCAGAGGTTAAGAGCACTGACTGCACTTCCTGAGGTCACAAGTTCAATTCCCAGCATCCACGGGATTCCACACAATCAATGGTCTACGGCTTTACTTCCAGGAGATCTGATGCCCTCTTCTGGCTGCCTTGAGCACCTACATGCACACAGGAAAACAGCAGGCAAACACTTCTAGACCTCGAAAGATAAAGTGGGGCACAGGGTACAGGCATAAGGAGAGGAGGATGCTTTCCAGTCTTGGGGACGTTACTTCCCAACTGAGCACCCACAGTTACACCAGCATCTCCTACCTCTGGCTTTCTCTTCAGCCATCCAGGGGCCCCTGTCGTGCATGTAGGCGCTGAGGCCCCACGTGCTAGAACCCAGTCAGCATTCTGCAGCCAGGTCTGTAACAGACACTGTGTCGAATGCAGCTAAGTGGCATCCTGCAAGCAGCTGGGGTCAACCACTGCGTTCAGCAAAGCAGGAGGGCTAGTTTCATCATTTAGACCAATGGTTCTCAACCTTGCTAATGCTGCATCTCTTCATGTTGCGGTGACCCTCCCCCAATCATAAGGCTGTCTTTGTTGCTACCTCATGACTGTAAAGTTGCTACTGTTATGAATCTTGTGTGCAGAAATGTGTGATATGCAGCCGCTGTGAAAACATTATTCAGTCACGCAGGGGTCGCGACCCACAGGCTGAGAACCTCTGATCTGGACCCTGTTTCCACTCATTTGACCCTCCACAGCACACCATACTCAGGAATAAGCTGAAACAAATGCTTTGGCCAAATTAGGCGGCCTGAAGAAGACGCTGTCTCCTGTCCCTTTTACACGATGTTCTCTGTCAGAAGGCAAGTCTTGGGGCCTCCTACCAAGCATGGACTTGCCTCTCCCTTTTCCTCTTTTCCTGACCAGTCTTCACTATGGACTTGGGCCTCCTCCATAAGACTGGAAACGTTGCATGGACGTCATACGGTGCAACAGTGCCTGGCTGCAGAGGGGGAGGGCCAGTTCCCGAGCCCTTCCCACTAGCGTGCTCTCCCCTAGCAACGCCACTGGCCGTGGCCATCCATGCCGACACCACACACCTCATTTTCCAAAACTACCTGCTGAATCTTCCCTTCAGCTCTCGACATCCCAAGCCCTGATGTTTTTTGAGAACTGAATCTTCACCAATTCCCATTTTCACTTTCAAATCCACACTCATGTTTGCCAGCGACTATTTATATGTGTGTGTGTGCGCATTAGTGTGTGCATGTGAATGTGTGTGCATGCCCATGTGTGTGTGTGCCTGTGTGTGTATGTGCGAATGTGTGTGCATATATATCTGTGTGTGTATGTGCCTGTGTGTGCATATCCGTGTATATGTGTGTGTGCCTGTGTGTGCATATCCGTGTATATGTGTGTGTGCCTGTATGTGCATATGTGCATGTGTATACACTGTGTGTGTGCATAGCCATGTGTGTATGTGCATGTCCATGTGTGCGTGTGTGCCTGTGTGTGCATATGTGCATGTGCGCGCAGCTGTGTATGTGCATGTGCGTGTGTGTTTGTGCATGTCTGTGTGCAGTTCATGTGTGTGTGCACACACGCATGCCCACGAGAGGTGCTGGGAACAGAACTTGCATGTGCTCAGTAAGTATCACCCAGTCTCTCTTGCTATCAGGTTTTTCTAAACATCTAATTTCTTCACGATCAGGATCAGTATAACAAATTGCATCATGACCGTCCCAGAAGAATTCATTAAATCTCAATGGTTTTGAAGTCCCCAAAGTCAAACAGTTCCCTATTCCCTGCTCAGACCTAGTTTCCCTTTCTTCTCAGGCACCCCAATTTCCTTTTCCCTTAATTGGTCCAAGGGAGTTCTTCTTGGCACCCCTCTCTTTCTTGTCCTTAAAGATCAAAAAAATATTTACAATAATGTGCATGTACTTGCGTCTGTGTGTGCAGAGCTGTGCAAGTGCATGCAATACCCATGGCGGCCAGCAGGGGGTGTCAGATGCCCTGGATCTGGAGGGCTTGTGAACCACCTGCCGTGGGTGCCGAGAACTGCACGACAGTAGTACAGGCTCTTAACCCGCCCGCCCCCC
Organism: Acomys russatus; assembly: GCF_903995435.1. Classification (NCBI taxonomy): domain Eukaryota; kingdom Metazoa; phylum Chordata; class Mammalia; order Rodentia; family Muridae; genus Acomys; species Acomys russatus. The sequence goes on from NC_067155.1 coordinate 26,664,654, forward strand.
GCCACCCTCCCTCCCCCCAGCCATCTCCTGACACCCAAGCTTCTCTCACTTAGCACAGAAAATGCAACCTCTTTAGTACTCTGTGAGGGGAAACTCTCTCCCAAGTCAGAGCTCTGGTGTCTACGCAGGGAGTCCTTCAACCCTGCAAATCCACAGGTGCTTTCTGATTCTCTTCAGGAAGTTCACTGGTCTCACTCCACGAGCCTCTTGCCTCGGGCCGCTGAGAGCTAGAATAAAAGGCTGTGAGCCGCCATGCCTGACCTGTCTCTTGATAACTCTCCGAAGGACAGGGAGCACTCACCGGCTGCTTTCGTGAGTAAAGATAATTTGCATATTCATAAGCTGTGCTGACTCTGCAGACACATTGGCCACCTGATTTGGGGCAATATTTGTGTCTATCATGGTAGTTCTGTTTAGTGCTGCTACTGCCGAGAATAAATTTGACAGTTCTCACAAAACAATGTCTAAGGCAGTGATTTTGATCATGGAGGTGAAACGAAATGGTGTTCATACAAAGTGCGGAGCTGGGCTCAGGACACACTGGGACTCGTTTCTAGCCCCCCTAAACTGTAGGTACTTCTACAGCAGAGTTTCTAGCTTGAGGCAACATGGCTCTTGGGTGTGTACTAATGGAACATTATGGACGTGCACATGTCACTGGAACTCAGGGCCAGCCCACGATGCCATCAGCCAGCTCCACGCCTTCTCTGAATTTTGGACAGACTGACACTTTCTTGCGGAGTACTGTATTTCCTACTGACCCTCTTCCTGGTTTTAAGGCAGTTGTTCTAGGTAGGTTTCTGTTGCTGTGATAAACATCTGTCAAACATCAAAGAAAGCCAAGGGAAGAGCTGAGGCAGAGAGGGAGGGGAGGGGTTGGGGGGAGGGGGGAAGGGCAGGGGGAGCACCGCTAGGTCAGCCCGGGCTCCTCAGCTTAGGAATGGCACTGCCCACAGTGGACCAGGCCCCTTGCATCAATTAATAAAAAAAAAAAGCCCCACAGAGGTGCCCACAGGCCATCCAGCGAAGGAACCTCCTCAGCTGAAATTCCCTTCTGCCAGGTTTGTCTAGGTTTGTATCAAGTTGGCAAAAACTATGACGTCAGTTAGTGTGAAATCAGGGTAGCCATCTAAATGGTCCAATGACACTGTACAAAATTCTCAAAGAATTAATAAGGCTATAAATTATATATCCATTCTGTCTCTTTTAAATAGTGCTAGCATCGTGTATCTTTCCCCCTCCCTTACTTTAAATTTGATTTTTAAAAATATTTAATTGAGATTCTTGCAGACGACAAATAGTTGGATTCATCAAATAACTTCTAACTACTTCTGTTTTTAGTGTGTTGAAGCCACTCACGTTTAAAGTGATTCTTGACATACCTGAGTTAACCTCTTTGAACTGTTGTCTGTCCCTTGCCTTGCCTTGCCTTTAATCTGTCGGGACATTAAGTTGCAGGTGTGGCCCATCTGAGGAGGATTTGTGCGATACTAGCTTGCTTTCGCAAACGGCCCCCATTGTAACCCGCACACCTACTTGCTGTCTTAGCGATCTGATGGGCAAGAAGGAAACGATGAAAGAATCTGTGTGTGTTTTCAGCTGCAAACTTAGTTGCAATTAAGCCTGTGGAATAAATAAGCTGGTCTATGTCTCACACTGGTGACCACAGGAAGGGGACACGCGCTGGAAGGTAACACGACTGTGACTTTTCCCAGCACAGACGTTCATTTCCAGACAGTGTCCCCTAGGTGGCGCCATTGCCTCTCCTTTCAGGCTCAGCCCAGGGTGGGAGGGAGGTTCCGCTGCTGGGTCACAGGGAGCCAGGCAACTTTGTAACACTTTCCTTTGTTCAAACACCGAATTCTAGACACCTCCTTATTCTGTGTCCTTTCCCCCACACGTGAACTCACTCTCTCTGATTTGGCTCCCCAGGGGTGGGGTCGCCTGTTTCCCTAACCTTTTCCAGGTCTCCTCTCTCCTTGGGGCCTTTCTCATACCCTGGCTCCTATGTAGGTTTGCTGACTTTCCTGGAGTTTGCTTCTCTCCTGACTTCCCTTGAGCAGCACGCTGGCCAGGTGGATGGCAACGGGGCTCCGAGCAGGCTCTCACTCTACAGCTCACACTGTAGCGTCCCCCCCCCCCCCCCCCGCTGTTCTTGAACTCCCACAATCCTCTTGTCCTGCTCTCCCAGGTACTCGGACATCATCTGTTCCCCTCAGAGAATCACCGTTTCTGGGATTTAAGGGTAAGACAGCCTTAGAGGTTGACAAGCTGGGCTAATTCTTAGCCGGCCAGGCCTGAGAGCCCCCCGACTCAAGCTGTCCCTAAAGTGGCATTCCCTTTTATTAAAAAACAAAACTGAAATTATGCTGTTACTAACACAATTTCCAGGGGGGAAAAATCAAATTCTAGGAACGTCAGAGAGGCCATTTCTTACAGAGAAGATGTTTTGGGGGCGGAGGGTTGGTCATTAAAACGCCTATTATTTTAGCTTGTTTTCCTTTGGTGGGGTTTGCAATATTTATCTGATCTTTTTTTTTTTTTTTTTTAACCTCTCCCAGGGCCAGAATGATGGCTTAGTGACTAGGAGCATTGGCTGCTCTTGCAGAGGACCCAGGTTCGATTCCCAGCGCCCACAAGTAGCCTCACAAGCATCTATGTCTCCAGCTCCTGGGGGAATCTGATGCTGTCTACTGACTTCTGAGGGCATCAGGCATGCGCATGGTGTATTTACAAAAATCCAGGCAAACACTCAGGTGCATAAAATAGATTAATTAAACAAAATAAAACGAATGTCCAGTGATATATTTAAGTAGGGACTCTGGGGCTGTGGATGCCAAAGGCTACCAGGGTTGGGAGGAGCAGCCCGTGACTGTGTACGCTGCCACACTCTGGCTTGTAAACACCATTCAGGTCTTTATTCCAGGTGACGTGAAAGGCACGTACTCCACTCTGGCCAGCTTCTCCCTGCGCAGGCAGGCCACGGCTCTGAAGTGCCCCAGGAAACCCCCTTTTCTCCCTACCCATTGCTCATCATTGGAAGAATGAACGAGAGGCTGGAGAGATGGCTCAGAGGTTAAGAGCACTGATTGTTCTTCCAGAGGTCCTGAGTTCAGTTCCCAGCAACCGCATGGTGGCTCACAACCATCTATAATGTGATATAATGCCCTCTTCTGGCATGTGGGCAGGGCACTGTATACATAATAATAAATAAATCTTTAAAAAAGAAGAAGAAGAATGAATGAATGAATGAAGGCAAAGTCGGCAAGGTCAGCTGATGGAGGTCACACCTCGGTCAGGTATTGGTTTTTATCGTAGGGCACCGGGCTGCGAAGTTTATGCTGCCACAAGTGAACCTGGCCTACATCAGCATCAGGACCGAGGGTGTTCATAAGCAGTGACAAAGGCTCTGCTCTCCTGACTTCTCTTTTAGTTCTGTTGATGGGCGTTCCAGGACAGTGGTCATTTGGGGGTGGGATAGGGGTCATTTGGGGGTGGTTTTTTTTTTAACCTCTCAATTTGGGGAACGTCTTAGTATCTGAAGATTGTGCTCTGAAGTTTTTCTAGCTGGAGTCCTGAGAGCACCTCGGGCAGGGGAGTTGCTTCTATGACACAGCTTTCTGGGATTGCTGCGTCAGGGAGTCATCACTCTGCCTCACACTGACGCCTCCCAGCATGTTCTCTGCTGACTGATGTCAGGCCCACCAACCCAACGGCTCACATTTTCTTTTAAGCGTTTAGTTATTGCACCATACAAATGGAAGGAAGAGGAAATTGTGGCCTGGAACCCGTTAGGAGGTGGAAGGCACAGAGTGCTAAGGAGACACTGAAGGGGCCGCAAGGACCAGACAGCTTCCGCTTCTGCTCAAGAACACACTTGGGGTGAGGCAGGGGAGTGGCGGTGGGGAAGAGCACCTGGAATGGGAAATCCTTCAGCTGATAGAATACGTCATCTATCCTGCTTTCAACCTAGATAGTCATCTGATGAAGCCCCAATTTAAAATCTGACCATAGCCAGGCATGGTGGCGCACATCCTTAATCCCCAGCACTCGGGAGGCAGAGGCAGGTGGATGTCTGTGAGTTCGAGGCCAGTCTGGTCTACAAAGTGAGTCTAGGACAGCCAAGGCTACAGAGAGAAACCCTGTTCCAAGAACAAAAACAAAACGAAACAATGGGGACTGGAGAGATGGCTCAGCGGTTAAGAGCACTGACTGCTCTTCTAAAGGACCTGGGTTCAATTCCCGGCAATGACATGGCAGCTCACAACTGTCTGTAACTCCAAGATCTGACACCTTCACACCGACATACATGCAGGCAAAACACCGATGCACATAAATAAATTTAAAACAAAAAGCAAAAAAAAAACCAAAACAATGTCAGAACCGCATTAAGTGGAGGCGGCAGTGAGCAAACATTTCTCTAGGACGGACTCTCCCTTCCCTCCACTTTTTCCTTTCTGTTTGGTCATAGATGAAGACAGGATGCTGTGGGCTTTCGTGAAGACACAGGGGAGGCTCCACCACCAGGATGAATGCTGTACTTTCAAACAGAGCCCCTGACCTAAAACTGTACCCAGAAGTTAGCAAAGGTTCACCATGAGCTTAGAGAGAGGGAAAAGATCCCCGCACCTGGGAGGCAGCCACATGTGCTCTGCTTTCCTCTCTGTTCACCCCCAGATCTTGTGGCTCTCCCCCCACTCTTTCACACCCCCTCATTCCCATGACCGGCCCTCCTCAGCACTCTTGGTCTGTATTAAGAGCAACAGGCCAAAATGGCCTGGCAGCATTTCCTATGAGCTATGTACAGCTATCTAGTTTTTAATTGCTTTTCATTACGATTTCCCTGTTTATGATTACGTTTACCTCTTCTCACACAGAGAAGAAGCCACAGAGGCTCGGGAGGAGATGGAGCTGCCATTAGTTTATGGCACAAAGACTGTCGCCTCCATCTTGTTCTAATTATGTTGTCATCAGAGACCTACAGGTCTCCCTCCATTTCCCTAAATGTCACCCAAGGGTGGTATCGATACAAGCTGGAAGGGTTTAGTGAGGGCTCGAGTAATGGCTCTGGAATCGCAGGCGTGATAGACCAGCAGTCAACAGGGCCTCCGCTGTTCTTTTTCTTTCTTTCTTTTCTTTTCTTTCTTTTCTTTTCTTTTTCTTTCTTTCTTTCTTTCTTTCTTTCTTTCTTTCTTTTTTTTTTTTTTAGTTTTTTGAGACAGGGTTTCTCTGTGTAGCTTTGACTGTCCTGGACTCACTTTGTAGACGAGGCTGGCCTTGAATTCACAGAGATCCGCCTGCTTCTGCCTCCCAAGGGCTGGGGTTAAAGGTGTGTGCCACCCTGCCTGGCTGCCTTGTGCTTTTCTTCTTTCCGGCTTTTTGTATTAAGAGTTTGTTTCCACTGCTGTTGGTACGTAATATATGAGAGAGGGATAAATAAAAAACGGTGGGAAGGAGTTTGTTTCCACAATGAAAGATAATAAATGTAACGAGATCATTGTATTCGTAGCTTGGACCGAGTGCTCAAGGCTTTGTCGCCCAGTGGGGAGCCACGGGAAGGTGGAGGATCCTTTACGATGGAAAAGGCCTAGTCAGAGAGGGACAGTGGGACCTCAAACCCCTTCTTCTTTTTCCGTTTGCTCCCTGGCTTGTGAGGTATGCAGTAACAGTCATGTAACCTAAGGCATTCAGAGACATTTCACACCGACCCTCGTGCCTTCTCTGCCTAATCTATAACTAAGAACCAAAGTCACAATCTACAGTGAGAGCTAATTATGAAACCAAACGAAATCCAATATTAGAGTATCGAATAACTATAATAAAGCGTGTTAAAATAAAACGGAAAGCAACACACCCACACACATATGAAGTACTCAACGGAGTTGTAGGTCTGAGCTGTTTCGTTGACTGACCACCAGGGGGTGCTACAGGGTAGCGTTTGGAGGAACAACAAACCAAGAGAAAGATGCCAGGTCCTCAGTGGGACCTGGGAAGTGAGCCTGGGAGGATCACACTCATTACCACATTCCTGCAGGTTTGCGACTGTGGGTTTTTTTGGGGGTGAGGTGGGATGGGGATGGACATGACCGGCTGTGGGGCAAAGCTGTTAGAGCGGGCAGGTCTGGGGCTATGTTGGCACCTGAGTACGGCATCTCAGAATCCTGGGCTCTGGGCTGGGGCTGTCAGCTGACGATTTCCTCGCCGCTCTGCCAGGACCGGACAGGAGTCTATCTGAGCTTCCGTGCCGTTCCCAGCATTGAGATGAATTTCCAGCATGTCCTTCAAGACACACCTCAGCGCTTTCAGGAAAAATTTACGGTAGCAACTGAACTGGCTAGACCAGCCAGACCGCTGTTTGTGTATACAGAGTCTGTATCCCTCAGCTGAAATGCTTCAGAACAGAAATATTTCCAGGATTTTCTTTTGGGATTCGGAATGTTCTTACACTGTGCATAACGAGATACCTTAGGGGTGGGAGCCAAGTCTGAACACAGAGTTCATTTAAGTTTCCTTCTCAAAACTCTCTAAGCCTAAGATAGAAGTGATTTTATACAATGTTTTTTAAAGTGCAACCATTCTTAGAAGCTCCAGTGTGGAATTTCACACTTCTGCCCTGCCAGTTCTCAAAAGTTTAGGCCATTTCGGATTTCAAATTCCAAACCATTGACATCCATGACCTGTATAACACCATTTACTTGGCCGGGCTTTTTGTTTGTTTGTTTTTTGTTTTGTTTTTTTGGTTTTTTGAGACAAGGTTTCTCTGTGTAGCCTTGGCTGTCCTAGACTCACTTTGTAGACCAGGCTGGCCTCGAACTCACAGCAGTCCACCCGCCTCTGCCTCCCAAGTGCTGGGACTAAAGGCGTGCACCACCACGCCCGGTTTAGCGTTCCCTCCACACATCTAATACGTGCCTAATCCCGCCTCAGAGCAGAACCCTTAAGGTGGGTTTTGCACTCACAAAAGACGGTTCTCAATGGTTTCCACAAAGCGTCTTTACCTGTCAATTCACTACGTCCTCACAATGACCTTACAGAGAAGCAGCACAAAAGCTGAGAAGGCAGGACTTACTTGCGACCGGCCAAGGAGGACACAAGAGGACGAGGTTTCTGTCACCATGAGGGACAGTGGCACATGGAGAACAGGGCCCCTGTTCAGGATCCCAGAGGCACCGGGAGCTTTTCTGCTGCTGGTGGCCATGGTAACTCTCCATCCCAGTACACTTTGCCAGTCAAGACACCATGGGCCACAGTGCTCCGGGGAACTTATAGTTGAACGCACAAAATAGACTCCATTTTTGGCTGGCTACAGTGACCGTCCTTTCTTGTGGTTTGCTTCTTCCCACATGGGGACATTTTTCCCACATAGAGACACTTTTCCCACATGAGAAATCTAATTTCCACATGGTATATCCAACTTCCCACAGGAGTGGCATGGATGCCACAGGCTCCTTGCTCCTTGAATCTTCAGAGAGCCTCACCATTGGAGGCACCTGCCTCTGTCTTCTCAGTGACCACCCCATATCTGACCTCTGGGTTCCATTTGCAGCACCCAGACCACATACAGCACCCAAAGAGCCGTGGAAGCCAATGATGGCATCAGTTGAAGAGACACTACCCTCTCCTTCTGCGAGACAAACGTCCCATGTGTAGCATGGTGAAACACGCCTCCCCGACACCTCAAAAATGCATTTGTAACTTTTATAATTCGTGCTGGGGTGGACTGTAGATTCTTGCCGCTCTTTATTGATACCGGTATGACCAGTCCAGAAAGATGAGACATCTAATTTGGTCATTCATTGCTGGTGTGAAACTTTTTAGCTGGGGAGGAACCTGGGGCTGTTGGTAAAAATGAAATTTTGCAGCTATCCGTGCACCTTGTCGTCCTTTAAAACAACAGATCAGCAAGTGACACCGTGCTGAGAGTTTTAAGAAAGAAAGAAAGAATAAATAAATAAATAAATAAATAAATAAATAAATAAAAGGCTGAGACTAAACAGGCAGGTTGGGTTTCTGCAAAGAGGGCAGAGAATCCCCTTTACAGCGCAGCTCCCATGATGAAGGAAGAAGTCAGGGGCATGGGGCAACCAAGTGCCCTGTTTTATGGACTTTGAATTAGCTAGAGTTTTAGGCACTTTGCTTTCTTGTTTGGGAGGCATTGGTACCAGAGGTTTCACCTCTTCCTATTTGTAGACACCAGACGGCCCATGAGTGGAGCTCAGAATGCTCATCCATCACTAGGGTTTAGGTGTTTTCCCATCCTCCAAAAACTCCTCCTGAAATGTGGTAGCCAATGTACTGGGATGCAGGGCCTTGAAAGAGTTCATGTCTGTCTCACTGAATAGACTGATCCCTGAGAGGGCGGACAGCATAAGACGTTTTCACTCACTGGCCCCGCTCCCTGCCTTCCACAAGCTCGCGGGCCCTTCTGCCTCACACCGTGGTGTGTGTGAGGCCCTCACCAGAGGCCCAGCATCTGCTGGAGGCACACTCTTGGATTTCCAAGCCTCTAGAATTGTGAGGCAAAATGAACCCCGCTCTCCTTTTTTCCCCTCCTACATAAATTATCCATTCTTGGTTGTTTTATTACGGCAACAGCAGCAACAGCAATGGCTGTCATGGTCAAGTCTCCAAAGCAAATGCTCACTGCCCCCCTGCCCCCCCCCCCCCCCCACCAGGCACACCATGGCATCCAGACGACCCCAGACACCTGCTGGCGAGAAACCAGCATTCAGCATTGCCAGCAGAGCCCGGTCTAGCCCATGCCGCAGAGCACCTGTCTCCGTGTGGTCTCAGCCAACACACCAGAGTGCACCCATTTCCCCTTGAAAATGCAAAGAAGCGCACACTGCCTTCTTCAAACATTTCCTCTTTATCTTTCCTTTTGGCCCACTTGTTTAAGTCAGGATATTTACTCTTTTTTTTTTTTTAAGACTAGTTTCTCTGACTAGTTTCGAACTCCTGGAATATTCTAGAATGCTGCAGGAGATTCCATATGACAAACTGTAACAAACATAGCCCTATACTGTACATATGTTCTTTGTTTTTTTGTTTTGTTTTGTTTTTTCGAGACAGGGTTTCTCTGTGCAGCCTTGGCTGTCCTGGACTCATTTTGTAGACCAGGCTGGTCTCGAACTCACAGAGATCCGCCTGCCTCTGCCTCCCGGGTGCTGGGATTACAGGAGCGTGCCACCACGCCCAGCCTAGCCCTAAACTGTCACACCCACTTCCCAATGACCATCGTTAGTTCAAGAAGCCAGACAGCTAAGATGACCTTTGACCTTCACAGCCGCTGCCTCACCTTTCCAAAGAAATGCTGAGTGGACACCGCCAGGGCGTCGAAGGCGCGGATGGCTCTCTTCAGCTCCCCTCGAGCCAGGCCCAGCTGCCTGGCCTGCCACTCACACCTGTCCTTCAGCCGCTGGGCCAGCTGCCGCTCTGCCTCACGGGCCTGCGGGTCAGGCTTGGATGCCAACTCACTCCGAGGCGCCATGGTCCTCTGTTTTGGGTAGCCTACGAAGAAAAAAAAAAAAAAAGGCTGTCACTTGTAGTACCGCATTCAGCCACAGCCTCGCCTGGAGGCGCCCCAGGCCACGGGGCAGAGGTGGAGCTGCCCAAGGTGCCACCGGAAGTGTGAAACACACAAAGCCTGCGGAGGCTTTTATTATTTATTCCGTTTACATTGTTTTGAAGGCAAAGTTTGCTTGCCACCAAGCGTCTGTCAGCTTCTACCCCGTCTTTGGGCCTGGAGAGAATGAAGCAAGCTTTGCTTTCTTGTTTCTTAAAGGGGATTTTAAAAAGTCTAAACTTTACTACAAAAAACTTGGCAAATTGGTGGTGCTCGCCTTTAATCCCAGCACTCGGGAGGCAGAGGCAGGTGGATCACTGTGAGTTTGAGGCCAGCCTGGTCTATAAAGCAAGTCCAGGACATCCAAGGCTACACAACAAAACCCTGTCTCAAAAAACCAAACCAAACTAAACAAACAAAACCCCGAAACAAACAAACATACAAAAAAAACTTGGCAAATAAATGAAAGCACCAAACAGTAAAACGAATCAGACCCCCAGCCTGGGCCACATAATGAAGTTAACATACAGTTAGAATTGGCACTTGGGACGGAAGCTGTGAGGTTTCACATTAAATTCTACCACTTTCTCTATTGAATCTGTTTTATGTACTTATCGCCCTTAGACAAATGCCTACCGGGAAATCAATCCAGCATCAACTCCGGTAGGAGTCAGGCTTCTGAGAACGCAGCGGCCCCTTCCTTAGCAGCAGAGAGCAAAGCTGCAAGCCCCTTCCTGCCCTTGATCTTGTCCTGCAGTGTCAAGGGCGAGTGATGACGTCTATTCCCTACTGCACCGATGTCTTAGGGGGCTCCCACATGACTTCATATCTTGCCCACAGCTGTAGCTCTGATCCAAAGGCCCCACCTACACCCCTCTGCTTATCTTCATTACCAGTAGAATGATCTTTTCAGAGATTTGAGGTGGTTCGTCACCTGCGGGAAGCCGTCCTCTCTTCCCACTGCCCCATGACTTGCGAGCATGCTCTCACACACACTATTCACAAAGCTCCCATGGGGGCAAATGTGAGGTTGTGTAGCTCACCTGACGTGGGGCTGAGGGCAGGGTGAAGAGAGGTGCAGATGTGGGGCCCATGCTTGCTGACGCTTCAGGAAGAAGACAGGGAAGGAGCTCATTGGAAACAGGGCAGCCATCATGGCCAAGGACCCATGGGGCCACCATCCCTCCCCTGAGGCACAGAGACATGCTGTCCCCACAGCGTCCAGAGGGCCAGCACGTGGCCAGGACCTGATATCTCAGACACGGTCTTTCTGTCCGTCAGGGGCTCTTTCTTTTTCTTCCAATTTTTACCCCTTTCTGAAAATGTGGGGAGCAAGATACAAACCCCAAATGCTGTGCCTGACAGGTAGAGACATAAAACAAGGTGACACAGAGATGGCCTCTCAGCCGGTGGGGGGCTCGGCAGTGGGACATGACGGTACTGATGGAATTGTCCTCTAAAGTCATCAGACCGTGGAGGCGACATAACCCTAACTTCTAGGATTTAGGTGCAATTGCACCTCAAAAATTGTCTTTATGTGATCAAACTATATTCTGCTCCAGAAAAAGGTATGCACAGGTTTTAGACAGTTCAGTCTTGAATTGTGCGTCACCGTGGCATTTTCAGTATCAAAAAGCAAACAAAAAACAGCTTTTCACAGAATCTCAGAGAAGGAGTGGAGAGATTTTACTGCTGCGAGCATCTGGAAGACTGGGTCTTATGGGGCGCCTGGACTGCGCCTCCAGGAGAGCTGGCATGGAGCTGGCGAGGTGGAGGTGTCCAAATCCTGGAAATCTCAACCTTGAGATAAGCAGGAGTGAGAGCCACTCCCTCCCAGTTCCGGTGCGCCAGCCAATGAGGTAAGCCCACCCTGGAAATCCCTCTCTGCTTCTCAAGGTTCCTATAGCGCTTGTTCACCCTGGAATAAAGACACGCTCACAAGCTTGTTTCACCGAACATCGCCCGAGAGCTGCTGTCTCATTAAAGTCCTCGGAGAAGGTCTTCTCCTCAGGCACTTCCGGCTGAACCGAGATCCTGCAGACCTCACCTGTTCCCGACTCTGTTACATCCTTCCTGGCTGGCTCAGTGTCTGGCAGACACCCCAAGGGAGGAAAGGGAACAAAGAATGGCAGAGTCTAAGACTCCCTTTATCCCACACTTGCTGTTTGTCACCTTATGGTTGTGAGATGGCTGGCGACCTTATCAACTTGGGCACTCTGTCGCTTTTATGATAGAAGACAGTTCTTTCAGAAATAAAAGGGAAACCACAGCGAATGAAGTTGTGTGTGTGTGTGTGTGTGTGTGTGTGTGTGTGCGCGTGCGTGTGCGCGCGCATGCGCGCGCGCGTGCACGCGCGCGTGCACCTAGGAGCTGGATTTACAGGCAGGTGAGACCCACCTGACATGGTGCTGGGAACTGAGCTCAGAATTGTCTTAAGTGCTGAGCCACCTCTCCACCCTCCTGTCTTGTATTTTTAACAGACTTACTTTTGGCTGGAGAGGATCCTGTAACCTACTACATATATTTTTAATTTTTTTTCATGTGTTTTGCCTGCATGCACATGTGTGCACCACATGTATGCAGTGCCCGTGGTGGCCAGAAGAGGTCATCAGATCCCCTAGAATTGAAGTTGCAGAGGGCTGTGAGCCACCATGTGGGCACTGGGAAGTCGAACCTGAGTCAACCGCAAGAGCCACGCCACGTGTGCGCTTAACTGCTGAGCCATCCCTCCAAGCCCGGCACTTAGCAGATTTAAAAGTATTATCCCTGGCAGTAAACTTCGAACCCCTACCCAAGCCTAGCCGATGGACAGGACATTCTCCACTGTTGAGTGGTGAGTGAGGTCTGATTTTCATACAAACTCTGGGGCCCCATTTCTGACCACGTCTCCTTGATGGGGAGGCTTGGTGGCACTCAGAGGAAGGATAACAGGTCACCAAGAAGAGACTCGATACCCTATGAGCATATACAGGGGGAGGAAATCCCCCTCAGTCACAGACATAGGGAAGGGGGGAGTAGGGGGGAAGCGGGAAAGAGGGAGGAATGGGAGGATACAGGGGATGGGCAAACAATTGAGATGTAAAAAAAAAATAAATATAATTTTTTTTTAAAAGTATTATCCCTATTGTTTCAATTGGGGTTTCTGTTGCTGCGATGAAACACCGTGACCAAAAGGTAAGTTGGGGAGGAAAGGGTTAATTTGGCTCACACTTCCACATCATAGTCCATCACTGAAGGAAGTCAGGACAGGAACTCAAGCAGGGCAGGAACCTGCAGGCAGGAGCTGATGCAGAGGCCATGGAGGGATGTTGCTCCCTGGCTTGCTCCCCATGGCTTGTTCAGCCTGCTTTCTTATAGAACTCAGGACCACCTGCCCAGGCATGGCACCGCCCACATGGGCTGGGCCCTCCCCCATCCATCACTAATTAAGAAAATGCCCTACAGCTGCATCTCATGGAGGCATTTTTCCCCCAATGGAGGCTCTCCCTTTCTAGTGGCTCTAGCTGGTCACAAGTTGACATAAAACTCTCCAGTGTGGTTCTCATTAGGTTAAAAATATCGTGCTCAGTATAATGTACACCATAAAAGGAGCCAGTGAAATGCTACCAGTGGACGTTACTTTAAAATTGGTGCTGTTATTACATTGCTTTTATTCACATACTCAGAGCTCCAGCATTTGATTAAATGCACACAGTCAGTCCATATTTCGCCTCTAGGAGTCACTCGGCAGCCGACAACCTTAGCCACACACACACACACACACACACACACACACACACACACACACACCAACACTAAGCTTAGGTACTTTGTGACACTCAAGTGACCCAGTGAAACAGTCTTTGTTCAGGATTCCTCGAGGGCTGCACCAGAATCCTCGGTCACTGTCACGGCCTGATGACATTCTGTCCCTAAAGCTGTAGCTGAGAAATGACGTCAGCTGTGGAGTTCTCTGCTGCTGTAGTTAAAAATGGTTTGCTACAGCGGCTCTCAGTGGCCGCTGCAACTACACAAACTTACAATGTTATCAACATTGTGCAGGGAAGGGCACTGCCTTCCTGTGGGAGGCCTACTTCTAGATTACCAGCGTTCAAAGAACCACATGAGCACTGTCTTGGCATGACCTACAAATAGTTGATTTTTGGTTTGTTTGTTCTTCTGGACAGGGTTTCTCTGTGTAGACCTGGCTGTCCTGGAACTCGCTCTGTAAACCAGGCTGGCCTTTAACTCAGAGATCGGCCTGCCTCTGCCTCCGGAGTGCTGGGGTCACAGGCGTGCGCGAACGTGGCAGGCCAGATAGCTGGTTTTAGATGAATATTTCATGCTAGGATTTTTATGGCCGCAAATGCTTGATTCTTGTGATTGAGTGTTTTCTCTATGCCTAGTGTCACACAAGTCCAGTGAGCGAGTGAGCGAGGAATGGGGCTTATCGCTGGTCTTCAGCCAACCACTGTCTGTGAGGACCAATTCCAGGAAGCACCCTAGGTCCTCCGGCTCCTCCTACCCAGCTACTTTCCACTCCGTCCTGTGTGGGGCTCACCTGTACTTCACAGGGCCCGGGCTAGGTTCTAAACCCAGAATACATGCCCACCGTCTGAATCTCGCCTGAGCCCCAGCTTCTTTTGAGCTACCCTACCAGCCACATATATCAGGTTAGGGCAGAAGGAATCTATACTGACCATGATGACAGCCGACAGCTTAGCCCAGGGGAGAAGCCAGTAACTGGACATTAGCTCAAAGGTTAATGTCAACAGTTGCGTGCGTGCAAAGGCTGAGGTGCCCCACAGTTTGCGTGCAAAGGCTGAGCACTGGGGAGGACAAGGTATTTGCAAATGGAAAGTGGGTATTAAAAATTCATCCACAGCATCCGGTCACTACCCAGAGGAGTGCCATAGATGGACCGGGGAGATTTAACTAAATCCGGAAGGCTTACGGGACAGAGCTCGTGCTGGGGCCGGCACACTGACAAGATGACAGAAGGCCATGACCTTCACACTTGTAAACAAGGTGGAAGCAAGGGCTGGACATAGCTTTGATGGCTTCTCGGGTTGAAGGAAAAATCCTCCGTGAGCTTGGCCACCCTAACGGAGGTGAATTCCAAAGGCAGAGTTCTTCGTGGACTTGAAGCTAGCTTTATCTTTATGTACGAGTAAATGTAGCTTGGTGGCAGTCAGAGTGCTATGTTCCAACTTGGCATTACAGTTGTCAGCCCGGAGTTGGTTACTGAGCTGTTTGGTTTTTTGTCAACTTCACGCAAACTAGAGTTACCCTGACAGAGGGAGCCTTGTTGGAGGAAACGCCACCATCTGACTGGCCTGTGGCCAGGTCTGTGAGATATTTTACTGCCATTTTGCCCAAATTTAATTGATCACCCTTGACCCCCCCCCCCCCCGCAAGGAAGAGAAGGGAGGGGCTGGGGGGTTGAGTAAACAGTCAATTTCACCTAAACCCCACTGTGGAGAGAGTTTCTTGCCTGGTTAGACATCTATGGTGCATGTTCCGAAGCGACAGGGACAGATGATGTCACCAGGGGACCTTTCTGGCTCCCCATGCTAAGGACCCTTCTCCGGGATGCTCATCTGTGTCCTGCATTTTATCCTTTATAACAAGCTGGTAAGTTGAAGGAGAGGCTTTGGGGTCCTTGACGTGCCGTACCCACATCCACAGCAAACAGTGACTCGGGCCTTCACTCACTCAGGGCTTCCTTCACTCCCTACAAGTCCTGGTGGGATTGTTTGTTTGTTGGTGTGTGTGTGTGTGTGTGTGTGTGTGTGTGTGTGTGTGTGTGTTGTGTTCTGGTTTTTTGAGACACAAGGTTTCTCTGTGTTGGCTGTCCTGAGCTTGCTTTGTAGACCAGGCGGGCCTCCAGCTCACAGAGATCCTCCTGCCTCTGCCTCTGCCTCTGCCTCTGCCTCCCTGAGTGCTAGGATCATAGGCATGCACACCCCCCACCCCTGCCACACCCTCCCTCCGAGGCTGGTCCTGGTGTTTTTATCACAGCATCAGAAAAGTAATTAATGTGTCTGGGTATGCACCAGCATATAGGAAGGATTACTAAAGAGGACAGTAAAACAGCGACATACGACATGACTCCATTTAGAAGAAACACAAATGACTGGGAAAGGACAGGATTGGTATATTTTATTACATATAGCCTGTTTTTCTTCCTTTTGTGAAATACTACCTCTTGAACTTAGACTTTCAAAATGTGATTCTTTTTCCAACTGAAAAAGAATTTTTTGTGTTTTCATAAGAGCGCATATTCCCTTGCAAAGAAATTCTCCTGTGTATACATGGCATAACACCTTCTTTTTGTAGGTGAAAGTGACGTCCAAACAGATCCCCTTCATATGGAATCAAGAAACCCCTGTGTGTGTCAGACTGGTGTACACCCATTAACACCATCCAAACACAGGGCTCGCTGGACAGCACAGTGTGTGTGTGTGTGTGTGTGTGTGTGTGTGTGTGTGTGTGTGTGTGTGTTTACCTGGTGAGTGATGCTTGGTGGCAGCAGACACTGTTCTCTTGGGAGACGAAACAGCAGGCTTGCTGGCTTCTGGATCTTTCTGCGACTCTTTCTTTGCTCCTATAGTTTGTAAAGAGGGACAGAAAAGAGAAAAAGCTGGTTATGCTCAGAGCCATAACACAGGCTGCTGTGGGAAAGGCAATGCAACAAAAGCAAACAGAACAACAAGAAAACAGTTGGATAATTTGTTGTAGTCAATGCCCCGCCCTATGGCTGGGAGAGTGACAAGGCTTGTTTGTAACAAAGGGAAGTTAGTTCTAAGTGTCTGCTGAAATGGGCCCCACTGTCTGTGGTTTGATGAAAACACCAGTTACTCTGGTGTTCTCAGTGTCCAGTGACCACACGGAACATCCAGGAATTAAAATTTCACTGTACTTAGGCACCAGCTTGGTCCACTGGAGACAAAGGAGAAGGGAGAGACAAAAATGCCTGCTGGCTGAGCTGCCCGCAGGGGACCTTGTCTGTCTCCAGTTCATTTCCACTGAGGGGCAGCCTAGAGCTCCCTGCCCCCTCCAATGTAGTTTAGCCTTCCTGGACTGGTCCGGCCTGGCTCTGCATGGGTGGACCCCCTCAGAAGATGACTGGGGTGTCAGGGTGCCTTCTCTCTGAAAGCTGCCGTCGGCTCATCATCAATGCTGCTAAGTAGACTGCAGCTGTCAACTACTTGCCCATCCGTTCATGCGCGCTCCCACAGGACAGTGGGTGTGAGCATCTTTCTCCAGGCCCATGCCCTCCTGGCACTGACAAGCCAGGCATGTAATTACTGACAGACACTGAAGGACAGCCTGGCACTGTATGTGTGTCTTAGCTCAACAGTGACCTACTTGCAAACACTTGAACGGGCAGATACCACGCAGAGCCCTGATGTAGAGGAACCCTGCTTCCTTCCTTTAGCGGAGCCTTCCCTTGATACGTGCACATCCCGCTTTGCCGCTCTTCCTTTTTAAACATCTCTCCAACCATCTTTCTGCCTGGAGTTTTAGGTTTCTACGTGTTCGAATACTCCCTCCACCCCCTTTGCAGCTCTGGTGTCTTGAGAGCATTCTGGAAGACGTGTAAGTGTTTGCACACACTCGGAAGATCTGCTGAGGCGCCTCAGTGCTACAGGTGGCTGCGACTCAGAGGCCTTGAAATTCCACCCACCAGTCCAGCCTCTGGATAGCACAGGCAACCGACGCAGGGCTAACCTCACCGTTCTGTTCCTGCCCTCTGCTTTTATTTTAGGGGAAGAGACAAGACTCCTGGGAACAAAGCAGGGGAACATGGGTGCCTCCAAAGGCACCAAACATGGTTCCTGGGGTGCAGGCAAGCTACTCATGAATATTTATTTAGCTGCTCATGAATATTTATTTAGCCCGAATGGCAGTTTCCATTCCACTCTCATGGAGCACAGGCTACAGCCCCGACTGCAGATGTAAGTACAGAGAGCTTTGACTTTAAAATCCCACCTCAGCAGATCTCACTATGGAGCACTTCTGCAGGCTTGCAAAACATGTGCTCAGAAACGGTATGTAATTTACAACAATAAATATGTGAATATAAACAAAATTTGTACTTAAGAACACCTAAGTAAATTATGTATGTATGTATGTATGTATGACATATGTACATTCAAGCCATGGAATAATATGCTGTCATTAAAAATAATAAGTTGGCTCCACATTGTACTGACATGGAAAGACATCCACAATAAATAAAAATGTTAGTTGTTGAATAGGATTCAAGCTATTGTCTTGTGTTATAACACAGAATGGCACCTGTATTACGTTTTCTAGATGTTGAGTCGTACAGAGTTCTAAGCCGTAGGATTGAGTGGCTCAATCTATTCACTTTTGATGAGCTCGCATTGTACCATTGCCCCTTCAAGGCACAAGTAGAGTGAGAGAGGTGGACCTCACAGTGCACAGTAGTGTGTGTGGTGCCTGGACGTCGGTCTGATCCCAGACTGTTCTAGGCTGAGGCTCAACCTGTCTCAAGTCTGCCTGGCCTGCTTAACTGTGCTCACAGCTGCCCATTTCTCCTCCCCCAAGCCTCTGTGACAGCCCCCCTATCCCTCCACCCACTCCACCTCGGCCTCCCTAAGGCAATGACGTGAGTGGAAGGGCTCATGCTCCCTCTGTGCTCCTGTTTCCGTGTGACGCTCTGCCTGGAAGCTCCCAGGTCCAGCCGCTAGGTCACCAGCAGGTGATGCTGTCTGGGGAAGCTGTGTCACTGTTAGGGGGCAGAGCCAGGTTGGAGGAGGCTGGCTGCTGCGGGGAGCCCTTATGGGCACAGTCTGGCCCTCACGCTGGCCTGAGTTTTTGCCTCTTCCTATGTGAAGCTCATGTTTTCTAGATTCTTGTGGCTTCCTGTTTCATGGCCAGTGCCTTGTTCCTGTTCTTGTTCTTGTTCTTGTTCTTGCTGTTGCTGTTGCTGCTGCTGCTGCTCTTCTTCTTCTTCTTCTTCTTCTTCTTCTTCTTCTTCTTTCTTCTTCTTCTATTTATTCCTTATACGGTATTCTGCCTGCATCTACGCCTGCAAGCCAGAAGAGAGCACCAGAACTCACTAAATGCTTGTATTTGCTGGGAATTGAATTCAGGACCTTAGGGAGAGCAGACAGTGCTCTTAACCCCTCGCCCTGTCTTCAGCCCCCATGGCCAGCTTCTTTACCTTGGCGGGACACTACGTTTTTCTTTCTTACTTTTCCACTGTTCAAAATTTTCTTCCAATCAAATGCCCACTTTAATTCAAAATTTTAACGTGATTAATCACTTCAGTCTGAGATGCAAAGTGATTCTCTCTGGGCTCCTGGGTTGCTAACAATAAGCCCAATACCGTGATAACTCTCAGCCTTTTGTGGGTGATCTGTTTCGCTCTCTTGAAAAGCTCTCAGTACCCCTTATTTTCACTCTATTGTGTCTGTTGCCTTTTTATCCACCACGCAGAGATGCGTGTATCCTTCTAACATGCATCCTGTGGTTCTGAGGCATTTTCTTGATATCTTGGCTTCTTTCCTCTGATTTCTAGTTTTATGGGTGTCCTACTATTTGGGCTCTAACCTATATGCGGTGTCTCACTTTGGACAGCTTCCATGTGCTCAGTCACAGGCAATACAGCCCCGGTAAAACTCTGTCACGCAAACCTATCTCTCTCTCCCGTCTGCAGCTCAGTAACAGCTCCCTTTGCCTGTGCTGGAGACACCGACCCTGTCTTTCTCTTTCCTCGCTTCTTCTCACTCAGGAGAACACCATCTCTGGTAAAACACACACCTTCTAGCTCTCTACAGCTAGTCTATGCCCGCCCCACCCTCACTCACTTGTAATTCTAAACTCAGACCTCAGCAGCCTCTCTTTGTAGCAACCTGCCCTGTCTGCTTGTCTCTGGACACCTTGGACCCCAGGATGGAAGACTCTAGGTGTCACCAATCTCTGGTCCTGCCCCACACTGCATGACAGTTGAAGATGTTGTTTACCCACCCATAGGTCCCATTAGACAATGCATCACACACAAATCACCTACTCACTAAATATTCATACACAAAATGAGTTGGTTGTCTTTGCTAAATAATCATGGATTTTTTTTTTCTCTCCATAGAAAATAAAATCAACCCGGGATAGGGTGACTTCCTGTCATGTGGAGACCTCCTTGTGCTGGTTTAGTGTTTTTGTCAACTTCATACACACTGGGAAGTGGGACCCCATGTAGAGAAAAAGCCTCCATCAGATTGGCCTGTGGTGTATTGTCTTTCGATCATTGAAATGAGCAGTGCTGCCCTCAAGCAGGTGGTTCAGGAAGCTAAAAGAAAGGAAGCTGAGCAAGCCATGGGGAGCAAGCCACGGCCACAAGGATCAAGCCACAGGAAGCAAGCCATGGGGAGCAAGCCACGGAGAGCAAGCCACGGGGAGCAAGCCACGGAGAGCAAGCCACAAGGATCAAGCCACAGGAAGCAAGCCATGGGGAGAGCAAGCCGTGGGGAGTAAGCTATGGGGAGCAAGCCATGGGGAGTAAGCAATAGGGAGCAAGCCATGGGGAGTAAGCCACAGGGAGCATGAACCATGGGGAGCAAGCCACAGCCACGGGGAGCAAGCAATGGGGAGCAAGCCATGGGGAGTAAGCCACAGGGAGCAAGCCACGGGGAGAGCAAGCCACGGGAGCAAGCCACAGGGAGCAAGCCATGGGAGAGCAAGCCATGGGGAGCAAGCCAGTAAGCAGCACTCATCTATGGCCTCTGCTTCAGTTCCTCCCTTCAGGGTCCTGCCCCGACTTCCCTCAGTGATGGAGTGTGACCTGGAGTGGGTAACAAACCCTTCCTCCCCAAGTGGCTTTTGGTCATTGATGGATAGTTTTACGTCAACCTGACACAAGTTAGAGTCATCAGGGAGGAAGGAGCCTCAGTGGAGAAAATGCCTCCGTGAGATCCAGCTGTAAGGCATTTTCCTAATTAGTGATCGATGGGGGAGGGCCCAGCCTATTGTGGGTGGGGCCACCCTGGGCTGGTGGTCCTGGCTTCTATAAGAAAGCAGGCTGAGCAAGCCATGGGGAGCAAGCCTGTAAGCAGCATCCTCCATGGCCTCTGCGTCAGCTCCTGCCTCCAGGTTCCTGCCTTGCTTGCTTGCTTGTGTTCCTGTCCTGACTTCCTTCCATGATCAACAGCAATGGGGAAGTGCAAGCCAAATGAACCCTTTCCTCCCCAGC
Organism: Acomys russatus; assembly: GCF_903995435.1. Classification (NCBI taxonomy): domain Eukaryota; kingdom Metazoa; phylum Chordata; class Mammalia; order Rodentia; family Muridae; genus Acomys; species Acomys russatus. The sequence goes on from NC_067155.1 coordinate 26,685,419, forward strand.
TTGCTTTTTGGTTGTGCTCTGAAGAGCATGGGTTTGTGGGAAGAAAATGTACCAGTTCTCCTGAGGACTGAAGGCACTGCCTGGTCTCCTTAGTCTGAGAAAATGTGTGTGAGTTAGTAGAGGCATAGAAATTACATGCATTTTTTGACACCAAGACAAATAGTCGTTGGAGTTTTATTCCTTAGGGCAGCTTTTAGTGAGGCAGGCCCCAACTATCCCATTATTTGACTCCTTTTACTTGGTAATTTAACTTTCAAATACGTTCAAGAGCATAATAAAATAATTGCATTTGCGGTGGGGGAGCGGACACATGTTTTCCTTCTCCTAGGGAAGAGTCCGACTTGGAGAGGGCTAAGAAGGCCCACGGTGGTTGGCTGAGCCTTGACTGCAATTGCAAAGGAGCCCAGCAGGGCTTCAGTCGCCCCTCCACTACGGGCTCATCCGCTGCTCCAGCTTTCCAAGATCCATAGGCAATGGCGAGACACTACCACGCATGCGCGTTAGGTGGCAGAGGCGGGGGGGGGGGGGGGGGGGGGGGGGAGGCGGGTTTGTGGTGAAGATTTCTCTCTCAGAAAGAGCCCAGCCAGGGGAGTCAGCTTCACAAGAGAAGGTAATGCTTGAGCTGGGGTGTGAGGGGAGCAGGAGAGCAGCGGAGGAGGAGGAGGAGGAGGAGGAGGAGGAGGAGGAGGAGGAGGAGGAGGAGGCGGCGGCGGCGGCGGCGGCCTGACTAACCCAGAGAGTGAACCTGTGAGTGCATGGATGCAAAGGTCCGCTGTCAAAAGGAAGGGGAGAGCGCTGGAGAGGATGGCTTCTTATCGCATGCAGCCTACATCGCCTCTGGCCCCTGATGATGTTCACTGGACCAAAGGAAAAATCCTTCCTGTTTCCTTTTAATATATCAGAATCTCCTCCAAGAAAATCCAGTCTAAGGGGGGAAAAAAGGCTGCTTTACAAAACAGTAATTGCTCTACACCTTACCTTTTAATAGGTGAAAACCACGACTCATGCTACTGATGAATGAAATAATGGCAGATGAAAACCAGAGTCAAGAGGAAGCTAAATTGTTTTTTGTCCCCAGATGCTTTTGATTTAAACTGAGTTAACCAGCTAAGATATAGGTCAAACCTCAGCCACTCAAAAAGTACACACATATTTCAATGAACCCCTACATTTTCCCCCTGAAACAACATAGACCACAGAAGAGGGGGGGGAATGTGTGTTTTCCTCATTTCTATTACAACCTCGCCAGGCATACCCACAATGAGGCCGGCGGGGGGCGGGGCATGATGGAAGGACCCTCGTGTGGATCTATAGTGACTTTCTTAATAAAATACAATTATTTAAAACACTGTGATGCTGTGGAGAGAAAGTCAAAGCCCACAGAGCTGGTACCCAGGTGGGGGCGTGGCCACACGAACGCCAGGGCAGCCGTGTAGCGCTAAGGTCTCCTTCCTCCCCGTTATCACGTGCCGCGTGTGTCACATAGCTTTACTGTTCTCACACACAGTGTCATAGGGTTAATGAAGGTTGTATCGCTGAAGTCACCCTGCGAGGTCTGGTATCTTTTACAAGACATTCCGAGAGTGATTTTCATCCGCGTTGCATCCTGTGGCCCCCCCAGCTCAGCTTCGCTGCCAAACAGTTGCCCGTGGCAGACTTGTACCACAATGTTTGCGTTTGCTCTGTCATCGATTGAGGTTTGAGTTGTTTCGACTAATGGTTCGTAGGAATTCTGAGCAACGCTGCTTGGGAAAGACAGGTACTCATCTCCGCACAGATGTGTGAATTTCCCACGCTTTTCCTAGGTTGCTTCTATGTTGATGTGATAAGACCAAAACCAACTTGAGGACAAAAGAGTTTATTTGGCTGACAAGTCTATTGTCAAGGAAGCCAAGCAGGGAACTTGAGGCAGGAACCTCGAGACAGGAACCTCAAGACAGGAACCTCAAAACAGGAACTTCGAAACAGGAACCTCGAGACAGGAACTGAAGCACAGAACGAGGAGGAATACTGGTTTGATTTCTCTGGCTTGCACAGTTACTTTTTATATGCATCCCAGGCCCACCTGCCTACGGATTGCACCACCCACGGTAGGCTGGGCCCTCCTCCATCAGTTAGCAGTCAGGAAAAAGCTCCAGACATGTGTCTGAGAGGTAATCTGACAGATGCAATTCTTTAGCTGAGGGTCCTTCAACCCACATGTGTCAAGTTGGCAACTGTTGCTAACTTATGTGGAAAAACGGTAATTGTTAATAATATTAAATCAGTTATTACCAATATCTTTGCTTGTGGGTATGGTTACACATTCAGGCATATGCAGGTGTACCCTACCCACTGCCCGCCTCTTGCTGACCATCTCCAATATGATGGTGTTCAGAAAGGCAGGACTTGAGGAATTTTATCGCCTGCTGTTTCTATACCACCCATTCTGGCATTTTAAAACAGCAGACCAAATGGGACTAACACAGAACTGTGGCTTACAGGCACTGAGCTAGCCTGGTGTACTCAGTCACAACTGAAGGAGGCTGGTGTCAGTCTCTTCCTCCTAATGTGAGGGTAGGAAAGGTAGGGCACAGAGTCAGGGTCACAGCTATGCCTGGTGACTGTGACAGTTTCTAATTTCAGATCTCATTCTCAACTCCCCTGCCGAGCGAATTCTACGTGGTAGGAACTAGCGATTCACCAAGGCTCGTCAGTAATTTTGTTCCACTCTTTACATAGTCACGTAGAAACAGGTACGCAGTCAAAGTAGCCTCTTCAAAGGCCAAAAGGTGCGTGTAATTAACAAGAAAGAAGGTCTTGGAATATGCACAGAGGAGCTGGCTGCTGGCTCATGCCCTGCCGGGGAAGTTCCAATGTGTGACACAGGCCATGGACGTCAGCTCCTCCCTGTGTCAGCTCTGGGTCCAGGGCCCTGGGTACAAGTGGGAGCTTCATACTCACAAGCTTGGGTTTAATCCAAGCCTGCCACCTTGTGGTGCTGTTATTTGGGGCAACCGACCAGCTCTCTCTAACCCACTTACTGACCATCTACAGTGCCAGTTTGGCCTGTTAAGGCTGATGTTGCCCTGTTACTTGAAGGTGCATGTATGGGCCACATGTTCTCTGTCTGCACCCTGACATGCTGACAAGATGATTGTCAGAATCACCCCAAGGCTGGAGGACCATGTGTCCCAGGGTCCTGTGCTCTGTGCTGACTTCTGGTTCTCAGGACGATTCCTCAGCAATCGGGATGGGACTGGGAACACGCTATACGGGACATGAGGACAATTCTAGTTCATAGTCACTTTGGGTGCCATCTTCTGCACTAACCGTTTTTGCAAAACGCAGCAAGCTGTAACTGATCTCATGAAGACACATATTCATGTCCTATTTGGGAGCCTGAAGTCAGAATCGTCCTATGTAACAGGCCTCAATGGATAAATACAATTCGGCAAGAACAGACCTCACCCCAAGTCTTGGTCAGCTGCCTGGCTGCTCTTATGCAGGGGAAACCAGCTCCCCCATGGACAAGCATGGGGAAAGCGGAGTTCTATTACATGAGTTGGTGTTTAGGAAGATGGGCGAGAGCCCTTGGGTGAAGTCTGGTATGAAATCATGTTTATGCTATTGTTGGTGGTTGGCAAGATGTCCAGGTGCCTAGGCCGCCGTAGTTACACGGCCAATAAGTGGGCATGAGGAAGGAGTGTCAGGTGGGTGGCTAGTGGTTGGGAACCAAAACTTAAGGGCAAAGGGATAAAAGAGCGAACAATGGGGAAAAAAATAAGTCACAGAGACACCGCGTGGCTTGGCTTACCAACATAGCTGCCGGTACAAGGAGGTGGCAGGGCAGGCGTGGGGGGAGATGGCGGATGGCAGGGGATAGGCAGGCTGACTATGGAGCTTGGATCTCTGCCATAGGCCACAGGGGCTGCTGAAGGGTTCTAAGCAAGGGAGTGGCAGGACCAGATGTGGATGGAAAAAGGCAAGGCGCCTCCTTGCTTGAACTGTGGCGCTCTCTACTCTTTAGTTAGGCTGGCTGCTGGACCCATTGCCTGTCAGCCAAGTATGGGGCCAACATAGGTCCCAGGCCCTCTCCCGGCAAGATACAGACTATGCCTGGCCCAAGAAACATATTTTTTTTCCAACTACCTTGCCAAATGGTTAACTGCCATTTGTAAACATGGGTTTTTCCTCTGCACCCCACAAAAACTATTGTCTTTACTCCCGACCCCACTGCTAGTGTTTGAGGTTGCGTCAATGTAATGCACAGAGCACCAGATCATACAAGCCTGGAAAGAACTCTTCATATAAAGGGGCGTGGCAACAGCATGGCACAATTTGCATAGCGATGCACACAGAACTATAGACAGGTCTCTGCACCACAGGACCACCACTGCTGGGCTCCTCCAGCATCTCCTCAGAGCTGACAGGTGGATGAGGCAAGCTACAAGGTTCGTAACCTTTGAATCCAATCTGCCCACAAGCTCTCATGTAAGAGTTGGAAGGCCTTGTATGAAATGCAAGGCTGGTTGTGTACCAGCCTGCAGGTGGCTTCCGGTCAGGCAGGGTCACGTTGTGTAAAGCCTGGCACTGTGGGAGTGTCCTATAATGTTTCTCAAGTTATCAAATACTGTTCTTGCAGAGGTTTCTGTGGAAGTATTAGAGACGGACAGCAGGGGAGAGGGGCTGTCTCTTCCCATTTCTCCCGAGATCACCTTGTGGCATTTGAATATTATGGTCAGATGACACCTTAGCCCAAGAGGGTGAATTCATCAGGGTTTCTGCCATGCTGTTTTTTTTTTTTTTAAAGTATTTAATTTTAATTTATGTGCATTGGTGTGAGGGTGTCAGATCTTGGAGTTACAGACAGTTGTGAGCTGCTATGTGGTTGCTGGGAATTGAACTCAGGTCCTTTGGAAGAACAAGCAGTGTCCTTAACCCCTGAGCCATCTCTCCAGCTCAGCTTCCAAGTTCCCTTGTCAAGGGGTTGGAAGAAGGAGACAGTGTGCGTGTGCGTATACACACACACACACACATATACATATATATGCATATATATTCAAATTGCTAGCAACCCTACACTGAGATTTTTAAGGGGAGACAGGTTTGTTCCCCATATCACCGATGGCTGGCATCACCTCTCAAACTTCACACTGCCTCAGCCCTCGACGGCAGGCTTTCCTCTGCCTTCCTTTCCCCTTCACGGCACTTAGCATAGCTCTAATAAAACAATTACGTGTGTAATTAAGTGATGCCTTGTGCTACTTGTGCTACACAAGGACAGGGGTTGTCCTATTCATCACGATGTCCCCAGGTAACCAGTACAGTGCATACATACAAGAAGGCTCTCAGTGCCTGCAGATGGAATAGATGCACGCACACACACACACACACACACACACACACACACACACACACACACACGCGCACGCGCACGCGCACACGCACACGCACACGCACACACACACACACACACACACACACACACACACACACACACTGCTTCTGGGGTGTCTCAGAGAATGCCAAGCTTCTGACATACAAGGTCTCTTGGCTTTTCTTCTGGCCTCACAGCACACAGGTCATCTGGAACAGCCCTCACACGGCTCCCGTAAGGATGTGGGCGGTCCCCCTTCCCAGGCATAGCATACATCATCTGAATCCCATCTTCCGGGCTCACTGACCTCACACCACGCAAAGGGCTCTCATATTTATTGCCTTCATTTTTCTCTCACAAGCATTCTTTCTGGAAACTTCTGCTCTCCTCCAACCTGCTCGGTTTCCCCCACGTGACTTCTGGCCCTCCCGTTAGCCTCATCATGACAAATCAGCCGAGCCTCTGACAGCAATTCAAACTTGGCCTGAGGGGACGGCGCTCAACACCAGGCAATCATGCCGCTATCTACACTGAGCTGCTGCCACTGCTACGCTGAACCCTGTCTCCTCTCGGGATGTTCCTGCACGCGCCAGAACAGATAGAAACAACCGTATTGCGAGCACCATGACTGTTTCCTCACCATTGGAAGTGACCTTGCTCTTCGGGTTAAGCACTGGAAGTCAGGGAACCAGGCCTGGCTGTGAAGAACAGCTCCCTAGCATCCTCGGATGATGGTCAGACAAGGCTGCAGGCAGACAGCGGCCCGTCCATCGCTCCCCTCTCTCTTTTCCATCTAACGTTCAGACTTTCTTTTCAGCCCTTTCCCCAGTTTCTTCATTTAATATGTGGTCAGGAAGGGCAGGCAGTGTGTGTGTGCAACAAGAAGGAAGCAGGGAAAACTGGCGGCGCCTTGATCATGGTATACACACGCACCAGCCCTCCTTGTGAACACACATGGATGGTTCCGAGCAGCTGTTTGCATTTTAAAAGTTTCAGGAGGCCCAGCAATCTTCTGTGTGTGAAGTTTAAGTCAATGTGCCTCTAAAGAGGCAAAAGCCATTTTTATGACTCATGGGGTTTACAGTTTTTAGATCGACAGCCTTTCGAGTCCTAGGGAATGTTTTTATTAGGTAGAAAGAAGCTTAAGGGATAAAGAATTTCCTACATAACCATAGGAAGTCTTTCCACAGCTTAGCATGCAAAGAATTTGATTTCGTAAGCTTTGGTATGTGCTCTCAACAGAATCAGAGGCACGCTGGCTGTGAAGTCATCTATATTCGGATCAATATTTTTGAACTGAAAACACTTTTCTATTTATCAGACCCATGCATTCCTGTTACCAAGTCAATGAGTAAACTCTGGCTATTTCTGTAAAATTATATGCCTCAGTGCCCTAGAGAGAGATTTTTGTGTTTCACAGGTGAACAGCACAAAAGCATTTCCTGCTGTAAGCCAGGAACAATGTATTTATTCAGAGGTTCCTGGTGTGTGTGTGTGTGTGTGTGTGTGTGTGTGTGTGTGTGTCTATGTATGTGTGTAGTATGTGTGCATGTGTATTGTATGTGTGTGTGCATGTGTGTGTGCGTGCGTGTGTGTGTGTGTGTGTGTGTCCACATGCCTATGGAGACTACAGGTCAACCCCGGGTGTCTTTCTTTAGGATGCAATCCACCTTCTATTCATTGATTTATTGGTTTATTGAGATGGAGCCTCCCTGTGCTGCCCTGGCCATCCTGGAACTTCCTGTGTAGATGATGCTGGCTTCAAACTCACGGAGACCCATCTGCATTTGCCCCTTGCCTGCTGGGATTAAAGGCATGTGCTTGCGATGCCCAGCTTCTACAGTGATTTTTATCTGTTGAATTCCACTTTGTAATGTTCAGATCTGCTCTTTTGGCATCGGTGTCAATTAAACTTAATATTTAGATGACTTTTAGGTCAAGCATTAAAGAGCCAGTGTCCAAATGCGACAGTCATTGGCTTCAGTCTCTAATCTCTCTTCCTGAATTCTTCTCTTCCCCTTTTGAAAAATCTTTTTAAATTTCATAGCTTATCTATTTCTTTTCTTAGTACAAGGACACAAATAGTACATCATGTCCCTAATTAGAGACGCTCCCCCATCTTACAACAGCCATGCTGCAGTGCATCCTGGGAGCGCATCCATCTAGCCCACTATGTACAGGCAGTTGAGGCGTTTTCAGTCTCCTGTACCTTTAAGTACCAATGCAACAAATCCCTTCATTCACTGGAATTTTGTTAGTCCACTTTGGGGTAAGATTCCTAAGGTCAAGACCGGGACAGTAAATCAAACAATAAATACATTCATTTACTTAGACTGCTGTGTAAGTCCTGCTTAGGACCTTGGTATATTTTATTTTCATGCCAAATGGGTGTGATGTTTCAGTCCCTCCAGGTTTACTGTACATCTTCTTGTAACTGGAGCGGGTCACCCCTTCTCATTTGTTTTCTAAGGACTTCCCTGTCCATATTCCTGCCTGACTTTCTACTATGAGTGGTCCACAAAGGCTGAGCTCCAGAAAAATGCAGATTCTCAGGCCCCAAGCCCAACCCACCTCAGCATGAATTCTCGGGCCAGGATGCAGTGATTGCATTTCCTCAGCACTCCTGATGGCTGTAGTACACTCCAGTTTGAGAAGTCTTATTCTACAGGGTTGATGCAACAGCCATAGGCTCGGGGCTGCACAGCTGCCTCAGAAATTAATAGCAGCAGCTGCGCTTCCAGAGGACCCAGGTTCAACTCCTAGCACCCACATGGGGGCTCACAACCACCGTGTAAACTACAACAACAGCAACCATAGTCTTGTCTAATTGCCTTCTAGTTTGAGTGAGGCCAAGCTTCGAATACAGGGGGATGGAATGGTTTAAATTCCACACGATGTGAATCCTTTCGCTGCCCCATTCCACTGTTAACCAGCAGATATTAAATACCTCCACTGAGCCAGCCCCGGTGTCAAGGTATAGAGGCGTTGCACCTAACACATTCCTTTCCCTCACTCAAAGAACGAGACTAAATAACACAACTTAAATCTCCTCAAAGGGGACCATGAGGTGCTGTCGCAGCACAGAGCACAGGGCTTCCTCTAGGAGCTGTCAGAGAGGTACACATTAAAATGGCCTTGACACAACACTTGACTCCCATCCAAGTGGACCAAAGGCTTAGAAGGGTTCATTCAGACTTTGGGAAAGCTGAACAAGCATAATGCGGTATATTGTAGATGACACCCAAGTCTAAACACAAAGCTCGCATATGTATGCCATATACCAAATGCACATAGTCATGAGGTAATTTTACACAGTGTTTTTAGTGTGTCCATATGTGGAGCACACCTATTGGGTGAGGCCAGGAGTGCAATTTTTCTACGTGTGACACGGTATGGATGTTCAAAGGTCTTCAGCTTTTTGCAATATTTTGAATTTTCAATATTCAGATAAGAGATACTCAGGGTCTTAGTTTGCTGTCTATTGGCTGTGAACAATGCCATGACCAAAAGCAACCTGGGAGGAAAGGGTTATTTTTTTTTCATCTTACAACTTGTCATCCCTCCTGAAGAGAAGTCAGGGCAGCAGCATAGAGGCTGCAGCTGACGCAGAGGCCATGGAGGGTGCTGCTCACTGGCTTGCTCCCCATGGCTTGCTCAGCCTGCTTTCTTAGACAACCCAGGACCACAGGCCCAGGGGTGGCACCTCCCAAACTGATCTTGACCCTCTCACATCAACCAGTAGTCAGAAAAATGCCCTAAGGCTTGCCTGTAAACAACAGGGTGAAGGCACGTTCTTAACTGACATTCTTCCCAGGTGACTCTGATTGTGTCAAGTTGACACAACAACAACAACAACAACAACAACACCCCAACCAGCTCACTCAGATTGTATGTCACCCCACTTCTAAGAATTCACAAGCCCACGTATATTTTTTTTTGTGTGTGTTTGTTTGTACAGCCACAAAAGGAACAGTGGCTCCAGTTCAGTATACAGTCTGTCTCCCATAGTGCACACTATGGAAAACTAAGAGCCACACTCACCGACGCTGCTGTCTAAGAGCCACACCCACCAACGCTGGTAAGAGCCACACCCACTGATGCTGCTGTAAGTGAACAGGTTCCTTGCGTGAGATGCGGCGGGTGGGGGGAAGCAAGCTGTAGCCAAACTCGAGCCACCAGGGCTGTGTCTGAGCACAAGTGCCTTCTGTTTCTGCGCACGGCTCTCCACGCTGCTTAAAAGGAGCTAATCGTAGATACAAGCGTGGCAATGAAGTCACCACTGGGGCATTAAGGTGCCAATCTGCTGGGGCCTGCCTAGTTTTGTGGGTTTAAGTCCACAGACAACAGAAGGCATCCATCCCCCACTGAGTTCTGAAACCCAGGTGGAGCTCGCCCCAAAGCCCTTCAAGTGAGTTCAATAGCAAAAGCTTTCCCCCAATCAAATGACAGTCTTCTTAAAAACAGCTCGGTTCTTGCTTTCTAAAACCAAAAATGTCATTCAAAGGATTACCAGATAGGTAGAGGAGCGGCAGGCTTTGTGAGAGTTTTAAACACATGAAGAACATGTCGAATCACAATGTATTACTATCAATTCTAAACGCCACTTAAAACCCATCTGTCCTCTGGTCCAAGCAGCTGACGTGCACAGGGACTTTCAAAGACTTCATAGTTACACGCAAAGGGCACTCCACCGTGGAGCTCCTGGAAGGCAGAAGGTCTTACCAGCAGGCGTGGAAGTGGATTTCGATGCTGGAAGTAAGTAAACTCTTGCGCGGCGTCGTAGCGTTGGAGCAAGGCGCAGGGGCCGCCCGGCCAGCTCCCTTGGGTGTCTCCTTAGAAGACGGAGGCTGCTTCAGAGGCGGGTGCTCTTCGCTCCCAAAGGCTGAGCCTGTGGGAGGCAGACAGCGTGTTAATTAGAACTTCATGAAAAATGGATGGACCGTTTGCCGCTCAGGCTAGCCAGCCCGTCCTAAGGCTGCCAAGGTGAGTTACCATGAACGCAATCATCTGGAAACCTAACTGGCCGTTAGACCCTCGGCAACAGAGGCACTACACAGAATGCCCTCACATGTGCGCATGCATACTTTGCTTACATGTATGTGTTTACTGTTATAAGCAAAGCCTGAGTAGCTCATGGAGTTGTGGGGAGCAATGCTCTTCGAAAATACAGTGTGTATGTGACTGAGGAGAGGTGAGAATAACACGGTAGTCCATGGTTCCCAGAGTCCTTGTGGGTATTAAAATATGGAGACGGATGTGATCAAGTTCCTTACGTAAAACAGCGTGGCATTTGCATAGGTCACATAGAAGCCCCCATGTACTTTAAGTCACGTCAGAATTTTGATAATATCTATGTATTAATGCTATACTGTAAGTGCTAATGCAGAGAGTTGTCTTAGCAAAGGTTTGGGGAACAATGGCACGATGGTCTGAGAATACAGACACAAATGCTTTTTTTGTTTTGCTTGGTTTTTTTTTTTTTTTAATCTGAGTGGTTTTGCGCTGCAGTTGGCTTAACCACAGAGGTAGAACATATCGAAAGCCAATGATGGTTGCTACATGCATGAGCTACCCACCTAGGAAACTGGCTTTCAAGATGTGGGAAATCTAGATCATTTCACCTCCAGAAGAGGAGGCCTGAGGTCAGGGGGGTGGGGTGGACGGTGGGGAGCCAAGACAGAGAAGTCTAAAGAGGACCTTGCACTGCTGTTTTATTTGTTTATTTTTATTGGAAACTTGTTACTTTATTTTGCGGGTGTTTTGCTTGTCTGTATGTATGCGTACTACATATGTGTGCAGTTCCACAGAGACCAGAAAAGGGCACAGGATTCCCCTGAGTTACAGATGGTTGTGAGCGGCCATGTGGGCGCTGGGAACTGAACCTGGGTCCTCTGGAAGCCTGTGCTCTTAACCACCGAGCCATCCCCCCAGCTCCAGCTTTCTTTATTTAAGGGGCAGAAGAAACGGATGGGTATAGAAAGAATCTCTTGTGAATTGTATGAATGCAACACCTGTCAATTAAAAAAAAAAAAAACAAACACCTATGGCCTATAGCTGAGGCAGGAAGTAGGAGGTGGGACATCCGGGAGGCAGAAAGAATTCTGGGAAAGAGACAGGTGTGAGAGAGTCAGCTGACAAGATGTGAGGAAGATGGACACATGGTGCCTGAGCTCAGGTAACCGGCCACGTGGGAAAATGTAGATTAATATAAACGGGTTGGGAAGTTGTGAGCTAATCAGGGAAGAGCCTAGCTATACGGCCTCGGGGTTGCTGTGATAGTTAATGAGTCTCATGAGTTGTTATTCAGGGGACTAAGGATGGGACGAAAAACCTCCTAGAACAGATGATGGGGAACTGCAGTTTGCTCCTCCATACAGAAAGAGTCTCCGTGTCTTTAGGACAAGTTGTGGCTCTGACGCTGTGGGTATAAGGAAATGGAATATCAGCTCATGTCAGAGTTCCGTGTAAAGCGTGGCCTGGACATTTCTTCCGCATCTTCTCCAGCTTTGGGAGATTTCTGTACGTGAATTCTTAAAGTCAACAGTCATGTTTCCTATCCAGAGCTAAAGTCTTGCAAATGGCCCCCTGGTGGGAGCTGAGGCACTTCTGCTAATCAGGAGAGGCTGAGCACCCCCAGATTAGCACTTGTTTGGAACAAACCTCCCCCCCACCCCCCCATCTGTAGGATCAGAATCGTGTACCATGAAAAACAAGCCATGGCAGCTGGAAGATGTACAAGGCAGTAGAACGAGAGATTAAATTTGTTTTCATCACTTCGACAGGAGAGTTGCAATATTTTATTTCTATCAGGCCTGCATAAAAAGGATAGCGTTATTAGAATGCCATAACGTTCACGATTTTCAGGGATTTCATTCAAGCATTTGGAGTGTGAGATTGTTGCTTTTCTCCCCCAGGTAGACCCAAGCCTCTCCTTAGAATCGGCGAGACTTGTGTTGTTCTGTGAGAAACACTTTAAGGACGGATGAGAAAATAAAGAACTCGCTGCTGCTTGGTGCAGCTGGTGTTGCGCAGCCCTCGGCAGTCATGGCACATGGCTTTAAGTGGTTCTAAACACAGCTAAGAGAATGTGCTGGGAAAAAGCACCGGAACTCCACAGAACTGTGGGTCCAAGTCCATCGAGGTCCACAGAACTGTGGGTCCAAGTCCATCGAGGAAAAGCAGCTTCAGGAATTTGCAAGAGGGAAAGGCTGAGGGCACCTGGACTCGATCAATGAGCTCAGAGTCTGAAATCGGAGGCTTTCTGAAGTGTTTGTGGGGGTGTTTCAGAGGCAAGAGCGGCTCAGCCGCAAGGATGAGGGGAACGACAGGGGAATTAGCTGGTGTGGGCCTATTCACCTATCCGGTGACTCATGCGGTAGAAACTAAATCGACTGCACAAGTCCTCAGTTGTTTATCTAGCAATTTATTTAAATGTCTTCGGACCAGAAATCTTTTTTTGTAGCATTTACGGAGTTCGAGAGCCCTGTTACCCTCTTGTATCTGGCGTCATGCTGTCACATGCACTTCATTCGGTGAGCAAGTCAATTTAGAGACTTGGCTGTCTTCCAGGGTGGAAAGACACTGCTCTGTGGGTCAGGAAGCTAGGCACTTGCCTCTGAGGCCAGGCCTGGATCGCCTCAAAAAGAATAAAAGCGTAAAAACTTAATTTAGCCTACTGTCGGAATGATACGGCTGGCAACAAATGGGCTAACTCTTTACGAACAGGCTTCAGTTAGGATGTATTATTCTAGAAGAGAGAACCGCTCTGAATTTGGGATCAGCCATTGAAGTCTGTGACCGCCTGAGCTCTTGACCACGTCAAGCTCTTTCTCACAAAGGGGGAAAAATGAGTGAGAAAGAAAGAATACCCCTCACCCCACCCCCACAAATAAACAAACTGTGAGCACAAGCCAGGGGTGGAGAATTCAAGCAGCTAACAGTGACAAGTCTTATTTAGTCACCTCCTTCCTGGCCAAGCCCCACCCACAGTTAACACCCCTCCCCCCACCCTTTCACTTCACCACAGGACAACAGGAACACCAGGAAGGAGCAGACGTGAAGAAGACATCCACAGCAAAGACTGCACCACCATGCCCAGCAAGTCAATTTTCTTATCTCCCTGATGAATGAAGAAACTGGTGCAAGGAAGCAGCAAACCAAACCAAACCAACCAACCAACCAAACCAAACCAAACCAACTAACCAACCAAACTAAACCAATTAACCAAACCAAATCAATCAACAAACCAACCATCCAACCAACCAAACCAAACCAACCATCCAACCAACCAAACCAAACCAATCAACCAACCAACAAACCAAACAAGACAGGAGAAAGAAAAAAGAAAGAAAGAAAGAAAGAAAGAAAGAAAAGAAGGAAAGAAAATTGACTTTATAGACTACTGTGAGAATTGAAGGAGTTAATGCCAAGGGATTTTTAAGTTGATGCATGGGTCTAGAGACATAGCTTAGCATTTAAGAGCATTTGATGGTCTTGCAGAGAGGAGCAGGGGCCAATTTCTAGGACCCTCATGGTCACTCTGGTTCCAGAAGAATGGGTGCCCTCTTCTGGCCTTCTTGGGTACTAGGCACACATGTGGTGCATGGCCATGCCTCACACATAAAATAAAAATTGAAAATTAAAACAAAAGTTTTTATAGGAATTAGAGCAAGATCTCCTGGCACACTGTATGCGCTTATGTGCTGTTAATTTGCCTGCTGACTTTAGTTTGCACAGCTATGTTTTAATGCACTTGGGAAGTCTTTAAAGACTGACCTCAGATGGCTTGTGGTACATGGAAAGAAAGGGTGCAGGAGGGGGGATCATACCTTCAGGATAAAAGGTTGAAGAGAAGATGGACTATAATTGCTTTAATGAAATATGATGGAGAGGCTGGAGATATGGCTCAGTGGTTAAGAGCACCACCTGCTCTTCCAAAGGTCCTGAGTTCAATTCCCAGCAACCACATGGTGGCTCACAACCCTCTATAATGTAACCTGGTGCCCTCTTCGGGCCTGCAGCTACACAAGCAGACAACACTGTATACATAATAATAAAATAAATCTTAAAAAATAAAATAAAATACGATGGACTATTACACACAGAAAAGGTGAGAATAGCAACAAAGCAGATCGCTGATCTGAAGGACGACAAGACAGTATCAATCTATTACCAGTGACATTGATTGGACCGAAGGAAACACGTTCAGCTGCCCTCAACATCCACACATGCTTTTTAAATTCCTTGTTGGGATTCATATCAAAGACAGACAGATGACATCATCAGAGTCAGGCAGGGAGATGATGATGACATCGCCAGCCTTCCGTTTTGCATCTGTTGGATGGGTTACTGACTGATTTTAAAGTCTCTAACAAGTTCTAGAGTTTAGATAATTTTTTTTTCAGCTAGTTGCTGATATTCAAAGTTTTCTTTCCTTCTCCAAGAAGCCCCACCCATAGCTTCTATCCTCCTTTCTCCTGGATAGCTTATCCCAGTTTCTTGTGTATGGCAGAGGAGAATGTTTTATTGGTTGTCTATTTTCAATATTAATTTATTTCTCACTAAAACTTAACTGTTTTTCATAGAGCTTGGCTCCAGATTCCAGAATCTCTGTAAAAAAAAAAAAAAAAAAAAAAAAAAAAAAAAGGGCCAAACCTTGCCCAGACAAATGTTTAAAAAATCTTATTTATTTTCTCCCTTTTTCGTGGATGGATGTTTTGCCTGCGTGTGTGTACGTTCAGTGCTTTTGGAGGCCAAGGAGAGTGTTGGCCCCTTTGGACCTGGGATTGCAGATGGTGGTGAGGTAGCATGTGGCTGCCGGGAACCTAACCCAGGTCCCCCGCAGGAGCAGCCAGAGCTCTCAATCGCTGTACTATCTCTCAGCCCCACTAGACCATCAAAGCCAGGGACTCACCTTGTATCTTACATTGGAGTAAACACATGTGGAATGGTATTGGCTTTGAGATAAGAAATGGGTCAATGGTCAGCCCAGTGGTGGTGGCACACGTCTTTAATCCCAGTACTTGGGAGGCAGAGGCAGGTGGATCGCTATGAGTTCGGGGCTAGCCTGGTTTACAAAGTGAGTCCAGGACAGCCAATGTTACACAGAGAAACTCTGTCTTAAAAAAAAAAAAAAAAAGAAAGAAAGAAAGAAAGAAAGAAAGAAAGAAAAAAGAAAAAAGAAAAGAAACCCTTTCTCGAAAAAAAAAAAAAGAAAAAAGATATGGGTTAGTTGTCAGCCAGGCTATGGTAGAGGCATGAAGATCTCTGTGAGTTCAAGGCCAGCCTACTCTGCATAGAAACCCTGTCTCAAAAAACCAAAACCCAAAACCCCAAAACAACAATAAAATAGAAGGAACAATGAAAAGGCGCAGCTCAGAGGTGAACTTCAGTAGCGCAGATGTGGCCTCCTCAGCCCTTCAGTCCTCAGTCACATTCTCCTGTGACTGAGTTCTAGCAAATGGGCTGAAGGCCATAAATGACGCCCCTACCCCTAACTTGGGCATGGTACACCCCTACCTCGGGCATGGTACACCCCTATCTTGGGCATGGTCCCCCCATCTTGGGCATGATACCCCCATCTTGGGCATGGTACCCCCCTTCTTGAGCATGGTACACCCCCATGTCGGGCATGGTCCCCTCCATCTTGGGCAAGGTTCCTCCCATCTACCAGCTGAATTTCTCTTGAGCATCCACTGTCCATGTGTTAGAACACTCAGACTCCAAGCAATTATCCTCAGGCCTCGATAGGCACATGCATGCATACACATGCGATTATCCTCAGGCATCCATATGCATGTGCACCCACACACAGACATGCATACACAAGCCATACACATCATATATGTGACAACGAAAGGATATAGATGAATTAGGCATATAAAAACATTTTAGCTGGGCAAGGTGGTGCACGCCTTTAATCCCAGCACTTGGAGGCCAGCCTGGTCTACAAAGCCAGTCCAGCACAGCCATGGCTACACAGAAAAACCCTGTCTCAAAAACCAAAACAAACCAAGACAAAAAATTTTAAACTTCCATATTTTAAATATACTATTCATAAAACGAAAAGACGACCTACTGAATTAGAGGATGAAAGTCTAGTGTACATTACAAATATGTATAAAGTCAGCAGAAGAAAGGCATCCAATCAAATTGAAAAATGAGGACAGGTTTTAAACAGGAACTCTGCACCGAAGACATGTAAATAGCCCATGACCACACGGAAGGGGACTCAGGTGTCACTGGAAAAGGACAAGGCCAATCACAGACATCACTATTCATCTAGTAGAATTGGGGCAACGACTCAGCCAGTAAAACGCTTGCAGCACAAGCTTGAGGACATGAGTTCAAATTCAGTGTTGCACACGTCTGTAATCCCAGCAAGGGAGTTGGGGTCGGGGTGGGGGTGGAGGCAACAGAAACATATGGGTCCAGGAGGCTGGCTGCTCCCTAGCTAAATCCGTGAGCTTCAGGGTGAGTAACGAAGTAATATCTCAAAACACAAGGTAGAGAGGGCTATAGTGAGATACCCAACAGCCATAGCCTCTAACTTTGGTGCGCATGCACACACACACACACACACACACACACACACACACACACACACACACACAGAGCTATAATAAGAAGCAGTGCTTTGGGAAATAGTTTGACACCTGCACAGTTACCACATGACCAATAGTTATGGTCCGTGCATACGCCCAAGAGATATGAAAGCCATATCTACCCCCCAAAACCTGTGCATAAATGTTGATAGAGACAGTGCACATGATTGAGTGGAAAAACCCAAATACTCATCAAACAGTGAATGGAAGAAAAAAAAATATGGTCTATCTAGACAAAGGGATATTAGTCATCTATGACAGGGAAGAATGAAAGGCTATTGTGTGTTGACACGGTGAGGGAGAAGCCAGATGCAAAGGCCGGATGCTCTATGGTCCCACTTATTTGAAATGTCCAGACGCACCGTGTTAGGAGGGGTAACGGGGAGTGGTTACTGACAGGCATGGAGTTTCTTTGGGAAAAATAAACTACAGCTTTTGCTTCGTGTCCTAAAGCCATTGGGATGTACTGCGTGAAGAGTAAAATTTATGGCACTTGAATTATTTCTCAACAACAACAAAAAAAACCATCTTATTCTGGTGTTCTGTCATCTAGCTCTATCTCCCGAACCCTGCATGGAAGCTACAATGGATGTTAACCATTAGGGCTTGGGTTGTTCTGCCTCCTGGTGGCACAGGATACAGAGGAAGAATGACACCCCCCAAACTGCTGTACATCCCCAAATCCTTCCTGGCAAGGAGGGCGATAACTTCGTCCCTGGATACAGTCACTACCTGTTGCAGGATATTTGATCCCATTGTGATCCCTGAGATTGTGAACTGTGAAAACTTGTCTGTTGTTTGACATGGTTGGGCCCTAGCACACACCTTTAATCCAAGAGCTTCCTGTACACAGGATTTAATAAAGTTAACCCTAGGTCAAGAGGCGGAGCAAGAAGCCAGCTGACGGGGATTAAAGAGCCGGAGGCACTGTGAGTTGAAGGGTTTTTAAGACTGTGTAGAAGTAGAAGGAATTTTTAGCTCTTTAGCTCTTCAGCTCCTCAGATCCCTGGCCTTTGGCTTTGGGGGGTTTTGAGCTTTGAGCTAGCAAGCCTTTGGCCTTGGGTTTTTTTTGTTTGTTTGTTTGTTTGTTTGTTTGGTTTTTTTTGGCCTTTTCCTCCTGGGCTGTCAGCTGAGCTAGTGAACCTTTTGGGCCTTTTCCATCAGGACTGAGCTGAGTAGGAAGGTCAGCTGGGTGCTTCCTCTGCCTCTCTCGGCAGGTTTTCACCCCAGCATCTGGCTCCTGAGTCTTTATTGGTAAAATACAACAACTGGGATTTTTATTTTAAAAACAGTACCTACCCATTAGGAATGACTATGAACCTAAATGTGTTCCTCCAAATTCAGATGTTGCCTACATGAGGAGGCCTTTGAGCCGATGGACCATGAAGCCCCTCTCTCTGTGAGTGGGATTAAGAACATTATAAAACAGGCTTCATTCTGTCTCAGCTTGCTCACCCGCCCATGGTCTGCGGTGTGGAAGACGAGCCAACACCAGTCAGCCCAAGTGCCAGCTGCTGAATCTTGAACGTGCTGGGATCCAGACAGAGGAGGAAGGTCTACACTAAAGAAAGACTGTTGTAGAATTCTGGGCACTGAGAAGAATAGATCCCTAGGATATTTACTGTTGCCCTAAAGAGTGTAGTGATGTCTCATTACTTGGTATTAGGTTGAAACGTTGGGACTTCCCATCCGTTACTCAATGGTTTTTCCTCAATTCTTCACTTACTGAGAAGGCTGAGACTAAATTTTAAAAAGAGGAATTAATTATGCAGGAGGCGGAGGAAAGATGGTAAGAGCCAGAGGAACCAGGAAGTCTGGCCTGAGCTTGTGCCTCCTAGAAATGGAAGGGAAGCCAAGTCATGATTCCTCAACAATATGGCGGCCTCAGTGAGCTCTGAACAATGGCAAGCTAACATGGACGAGGGGAGATCTCACAGGGGTCCCAGGCTTGAACAAAGAACTACAGACAGCTCATGGCTGCTGAAAGGAGGAGAAGCAGCCTCTCCCGGGGTTGAGGCCCCTGACTTGATCACTGAGTGATCAGCCCTGAAGTCATATACATACAAGTAAGTGGACGCGGCAGATTTATGTTTCTATGATATTATAGAAAAGAGAGAGACACACAGAAAGAGAGAGACACACAGGAAAGAGAGAGACACACAGAGACAGAGAGGACACACAGAACAGAGAGACACACAGAGAAAGAGAGAGACACGAAAGATATACACACAGAGAACGAGAGACACAGAAAGATAGAGACACACGAGAAAGAGAGACACACAGACGACGATAGACACACAATAAAGAGAGAGACACACAGAGAATAGAGAGACACACTAGACAGAGATAGCACACAGATACATAGAGAGACACACAGAAAAGAGAGAGACACACAGAGAAATAGAGATACACACAGATAAGAGAGACACACATAACAGAAGATACACACAGAAATATATATACACACATATAAATATATATACACACATATAAATACATATATATACACACATATAAATATATATACACACATATAAATATATATACACACATATAAATATATATACACACATATAAATATATATACACACATATAAATATATATACACACATATATATGCACACACATGTATATGTAACAGTAATTTTTTTTTCAGGACAGAGTTTCTCTATGTAGCCTTGACTGTCCTGGACTCACTTTGTAGACCAGGCTGGCCTCGAACTCACAGAGATCCGCCTGCCTCTGCCTCCCAAGTGCTGGGATTAAAGGCGTGCGCCACCACCGTCCGGCATAATAATTTTTTTTTTTAAAGAGGCCATGAATTTGAAAGGGAGTGGGGAGGCATGTGAGGAGTTGGAGGGAGGAGAGAAATGATATAATAATATTTTAACGTAAAACAATTCAACAGAAGAGAAATTAATAGAAAAGAAGGGGTTTAACTAACCAGACCAAAACGAGCTTCTCACAGAGAGGGGAAGTGGTAGAAAAAGCAGAAAGTATTAATAATGTAAGTGTATTATAGCAAACTCTGAGAAGCACGTTTCATTGGTTCTGATGATTAAGGCACTCTCCTGGCTGACTCTTCAAGGACTGTTGCCAAGCAATCAAGCTGTGTGCTGTTCTGGGTGCATGAATAACCAGCTGATGCATATTTCATTCACTTAATGGCACTTATTACTTGGTGTCAAAATTCAGCTCAATTATTAAAAGTACCAAATGAATGTTTCATGTCCTGCCTTCTGCATATTTTAACTCATGTGCTGTGGCAGGCGTGGAATCTCCCTCACGGGCTCATATGCTAGAGCCCAGTCGCCAACTGATGGCGTTCTCCTGAGAGGTTCTAAAGCGTTGGGAGTGGGACTTGGCCGTAAGAAGGTCACGGGAGTGGATCCTTGTCTGCTGTTCTTGGTGTCTTCCGAGCACACTGTCTGCTTCCTCTGGAAGGGCCTCCTCTGCCATATGCTCACACCACCAATATGGTCTTCTGAAGCACATAGAGCCAAATAATTGTGAAATAAAACCCCGTGAAACCATCAGCCAAAATAAAACCTTCCCTATGCTATGTATGTCAGGTAGGCAACTAACACACTGGGTATGTGTGTCTGTGTATCTGTGTGTGTATATGTGTGTGTGTGTGTGTGTGTGTGTGTATATGTATGTCTGTGTGTATATATGTGTGTGTATGTATATATGTGTGTGTGCATGTGTGTGTGTGTGTCTCATTGTGGAACGTGAAGGCGAACAGGAGATGTCACTGACCACACACCGACAGCCGTTGTCACTAGCACTGTATGTGCATTTGTATCGGTGACTTTCTCCATTGCTGTGACAGAATGCCTGACGGAGCATCTTAAGGGAGGAGATGGGTTCTCGTGGTGGGAGTCATGGAGGGTAGAGCCACCGAGTCCATGGTGTGGGAGCTCATGTCTACGTGGACAGCATCCACTGTGACCGTGCCTGGGGCAGAGGCAGCTATGTTCAAGATCGACCCAAGAAGCCTTCAGCTGCTTTCCAGGTCACAGTCCCAAAGGTGCCAAGCAAAGCCTCCAGCTGAGAGCTAATACATGAACCTGTGACAGACACGTCACATTCACCCTGTACCAGCCTCCATTGGTCTTTACAAGTGTATGGCCATCTTGTAATGTGAAATACATCCAATCCATAGCTTGACTTTTAAAGATTTACTTACTGTGTATGGATGCTTTTCCATATATGTATATAATTCACCACGTACGTGCAGTGCCTGAGGTCAGAAGAGGGCATTGGATACCCTGGACCTGGAGTTCACTATGAGACACTACGTGGGTGCTGGGAATCGAACTCAGGTCCTTGAAACAACAAGTGCTCATCTCCCATCCACAAATGATCAGAGTTTTCAGTCCAACACTTCAAGAGTTCAGTCTATAGTCTTGAATGCAAAGTGAACTCTTTACAGGATAATGAAAACTGTGTCACACACCTCCCACACCCAGTGGCAATGAGCCAGTGAAAACTGTGTCACACACCTCCCATACCCAGGGACAGTGAGTCAGTGAAAACTGTGTCACACACATCCCACACCCAGTGACAACTGTGCCACACACATCCCATACCCAATGACAATGACCAGTGACAACTGTGTCACACACACCCCACACTCAGTGACAATGAGCCAGTGAAGACTGTCACACACATCCCACACCCAGTGACAAGGAGCAAACTTTGTCATCACACAGAAGAGGAGTATGGCCACAGCAAGGAAGACTGGACGTAGAGCAACACCAGAGCCCATCAGGGCTGCTGCAGGCTCACAGAGATAGCTCCTGACTCCTGGCTGCAGATGGACCTGGTTGCTCTTGCTGGGTCACGAAACAAAACAAATCCCCGTGAATATTAGTGATTTACGTTTGTTTGAAAGGGGGAGGGTGAAGAGCAGTGGGAGGAAGCTGGGAGAATAGCCAGTATGTAAAGCATGTGTATGTGAAATTGTAAATAGTAATAATAATAATATTTATAATTCATAATATATAAATATATATTTTATATTATATATAAATATATAATATATAAATACATATATAATTAATAATAATAATTCAGAACAGAAGACTCGTCGGGCCATAAACCAACTTCTGCAGCTATGTGCACAGCTTCCGGGGGTCAAGGTAACATCATGTGAGCTTAAATAAGCTTGGTTGGCCTCACTCTTATTGCCTCCCCTGCCTGTCTCCTGCATCCTCGCCGGGCAGAGATGAAACTGTAGCTGGTAGGATCGGACCCTATGCCTTCTGGTCCTATCACACACAGAGTGTATTTGACAAACACCTGCTGTCTGTATCAATCAAGAGCTGGATGCAAACCTGTCCCATGGGACCAGGGTGTCCCGGCACAGCCATGTCTCTTCCTCACATCCTGAATTCACAGACTCCCTAAAAGCTTTACGCTTTGCCCAGCACTTCCTGTGGACTCATGCAGTCATGAATAAGATATGAGCATCCATACCCGCTATAGCATATTGGTTTTTGAACCATTTTCTAAAGATTAAACCCAATACACAAAAGATAAAAGTCAGAGCTAGGGGGCGCTGTAGCTTAGGGGCAGAACCTGTGCCTTGGGTTTGCTCCCCAGCACAGAAAAATATTTTCTAAAAGAGGAAAAATCTGAGCTTATTACAACTCAGTGGGGTTTGCTGGCACCCCGTGTTCCCTGCTCAGGTGAAGAACCATTCACCCACTTTTTTCTCACATCCCAGGGTTCAGTTCTGGGCTTCATAGCCTCAGAAGCTCAAGTTCACATCGCCTCGGTCCAGATCGTGGTCTCATCTCATATGGGCTAAGATCAAAGTGTTTCCTTCAGAGGATCCCACACCAGGCTGGATGGACTCAATAGAGAGTCCTGGAGGGCGCATCCTAAGAGCCATCTCAACAGATGCTGAAAAGGCCTAGAACTGAGTTCAATCTCCCTTCATGGTAGGAGCCCTGCAAAGGTAGGACCGGGGGAATTACTGCGTCATAATACGGGCTGTACGTGACACGCCCAGGCCACCACACACAACATGCGTAAAACAGCGAAAAGTGCTCCAGCTAAGACAAGCAAGCGCGTTCACTCTTTCCACCTTCCTCTATCCGGTGTTCGAAGTCTTAGAGGAGTGAACAGAGAGAAAGAAGCCAAAAGCGATGACGAAAACAGATCCCATTTGCAGGTAACTTAATCCTATACTTAAAAGGCCCTAACCACCTCGCCACAAGATTCTAGAACTGGTGGCCGGGCGTGGTGGCGCACGCCTTTAATCCCAGCACTCGGGAGGCAGAGGCAGGCGGATCACTGTGAGTTCGAAGCCAGCCTGGTCTACAAAGTGAGTCCAGGATGGCCAAGGTTACACAGAGAAACCCTGTGTCGAAAAACCAAAAAAAAAAAAAAGACATTAAAAAATTCAGATTTAAAAAAAAAAAAAAAAAGATTCTAGAACTGATACTGACTTTCAGCAAAATAGGAGGATAGAAACCAACACAGACACATAGTAACTTTTCTGTATGCCAGCAACAAGCTTGTGAGAAAGAAGCCGGGAAGGAAACTCCATTAGCAGTAGTGTCCAAATGAAACACCCTGAAGTAAACCTGTATCTAAGGGAAAAGGAAGACCTCACAGGGTCTTGAGAAGCCGAATAGAAGAGGCTCTCCCTGCTCGTGGACCAGTAGAGTTCATATGGTGAAATGTTCTGTTACTCAAAATGGTGTAGAGATTTGGTGTGATTCCTTTCAAACAATCCAATGAGAACTTCCACAGAACCCACCACCAACAAGGCTAAAAACAAAACAAAACAAAAGAAAAAACCCAAAACACCAACTCAACCGTTCCTATGGGAACACAAACAGCCTAAGCAGAAACCATAACATCAAAGGCCTTAAACCCGGATCTCAAATTGCACTATAGAGCCATAGTCACCAAGTAAGCACGACACTGGCACAAAGGCGGACACCAATACAGCCAAAGACCCAGACATGACACCACACATCTGCAGCTGCCTAACTGTTTACAAAGGTACCAAAGTTATAAGTTGAAGAAAAGACAGGCTTCTCAACACATGGTGTTGGGAAGATTGGGGGTCGCACATGCCTCTAATCCCAGCACTCAGAAGGCTGAGGCAGGCTGATCTCTGAGTTCAAGGCCAGCCTGGCCTACAGAGCGAGTTCCAGGATAGTCAGGGCTACACAAAGAAACCCTGTCTGGAAAAAAAAAAAAAAAGGATGAAGCTAGCATTCCTGTTCCCCCACCCCCCCACTCTCTAAACAACTCAAAATGGATCAACGACCTTAATGGATGGCCTGAACCCTGAAACTCCTAGAGGAAAACACAGGTAAAAGGTGTCAAGACAGAGACACTAGGAAAGAAATAATCTCCCGAAGTTGACAGCATCACATTTAAAGAACACTGACTCCTTCACCGCAAAGAAGCAAGGATCATACTGAAGAGAAAGCTACCAAGCAACAGGAAATCTTTCCCAACTCGTCACCTCTCAGGAGATTAGCACATAGCACCTGTAAAGAATTCTAAAATTTTGACACCTGATAAAGATTTCAAACAATCAATGGGCAAATAAAGCAGACATACAGTTCTAAAAAGACAAACAATAAGATCAATGGAAGTGTCCAATATTCATAGCCCTTAGGGAGATGCGAATCCAAACCGTAAGGAGGTTCTGTCTCAGAACGGGCATCACCAAGAAAAGAAAACAACAGATGCTGATGAGGCTGTGGAGAAATGCGGATTACCAGGGACTGCTGGCGCAGCCGTGTGTGTGCTTGCACTGTGAGAATCAGTGTGGAAGTTTCCCACCAAACTAAAGCCGACTCTTACCACACAGCCGGTGATGCCACTCCTCTGTACGCACCTGACACATGCCAAGTTAGCACAGCATGAGACTTTTATCCTTTGTGTATTGGGTTTAATCTTTAGAAAACTGTTCAAAAACTGCAACATCTGAGCTGGTCAAAGTATAGAACTTGCCAGGGTATCCATCAGCAGGTCGGTACCATGGTTCTCAACCTGTGCTTGGGATCCCTCTGGGGGCTACATGTCAGAGATTTATATCCATAACAGTAGCAAAATTACAGTTACAAAGTAGCAACAAATAACTTTATGGTTGGGGGGTGGTCTCCACAATATGAGGGGCTGTGTGAAAAGACTGCAGTGTCAGGAAGGTTGGAACCACTGAGTTAGTAGATAGAGAAAAATGCAATATTCAGCTATACGGAAAAATCGAGATATGCCACAAAATGGAGACTACATTGGGAGATTACCATGTTAAATAAAATAAGCCAGACCCAGAACTTCGCCAACTGTCAGGAAGACAAATGTCATGTGTTCTCTCACATTCTGAATCCAAGAGTTAAACCCGCACACGTATGTGACATGGCATAGTCTGGATTTCCCATTAAGATGGAATTTCTTTTTATAAAGATTTATTTATTTGCTTATTATTTCATATGTATGCATATGTGTTGTCATGAGTTTATGTGCAACGCATGCATGCAGTAGACGAAGAATCCAAAGGGGGTGTCAGAATCCCTGAAACTGGAGTTACAGATGGTTGTGAGCTGCCCTGTGGGTGTTGGGAATTGAACCCAAGTCCTCTGCAAGAGCAGCCAGTGCTCTCAGCTACTGAGCCCCAAGTGTTCTTAACTCTTCAGCCCCAAGGGATTTGTTATAATTGTAAAAAAAAAAAAAAAAAAAAAACAAGAAAACTGTATTTATTGTTCGGAGCCAGTCCGGGGTCATTCAAGGCTGAAAGAGTCTACTGGCTATGGAAAGATACTGATGCCCCATTCCAAAGCTAACTTCCTCCTTTCAGCCCCTGCAGATGTTGTTTAGCAGGTTAGCTCGGGACTTTCTGAGAGATAGTTGGCTAAGATAAGATAGAAACTGTTCCGAGATAAACCACAGAATGTTCCCCTGATGGTATTATCTAGAGACATTCTCGGGCCCCTCCTACTGCTTAGTTCCTGCCTCCACCCCATATAAGCTTCTGCTTTTGATTCAATAAACGGACCTTGATAGGAGCGCTACTTGGTCTCGCCTCTTTCTTTCCCGTCCCATCCCTCAGGTATGGCTCCCCTCGCGACCCTGTAATTACTGGTCCTGCTGGATGGGACAATTTATCAGCCTTTTGGAGCGACAACAAAAAGCAGAAGTCAAACTATTTAGGGTATGGGAGGAGAGCAAGGATGGAGGGACAGGAATGTAGTGGAAGGCAGATGTGAGGTGCAGCGTGTGTGTGCTAATGCCATGTGGAAACCTATTAGCCTATATGCTAACCAAAAACATTAATTAAAGAAGAAAAAGTAAAGGTGTCTAGAGCACTTCCTGGTACTCCGGCCTCGAGGAAGTCGTGTCACTGACTTTGATATACTCAGGAACCCAGCATGGACCCTCACTCGAAGACTAGCTATCTTTTATTTGCCGGATCTCTGTGTGGAAGATGGCTCTTGGAGGCTACCTGTTAGCCCTGCATCCTAAGACATGGGGGGTTGGGGGGGGGGGAGCTCATGCCTTCCTTCAGTTGGCACAAATGTTAACTTCCTATTGTAGCCTTATTCCACATAGAACTCTGGGTAACCAGGAAATGATGTCCACCCATAGGCTAGAGGCCACATCCAGGGTCTTCATGAGGTGTAAGGCACCCCTGCACCATCAGGTGGCAGGTAGAAAAAAAAATCCCCTTATGTCCTCGAGAACATGTGCTGAATTTCTTCTTTAGGGCCTAGACACCCAGACTCGACTGGACGCTTAGTGACATCAAGGCGTTTAGTGGTCAGAGCCTAAGATACCAAGGCCACACTCTAAAACTCCACACTATCTCGAGTCTAAGTCTAGAAGTCAGTAGTTATTTTAAAAAAGAAAGTTAACTGACTGAATCTCTTTCATTAAATGGCATTTTTTTTTTTCTTTTGGTATCATGTTCTTGGAATTTTATTCCATTTTTTTTCTTCCATTTATTTAATTTGTCATTTTATAGCCTGGCTACAGCCCCCTTCCTCCTCTTCTCCCAGTCTCGCCCTCATACCCCTCCTTCTGCCCTTCCCCTTCTTCTCAGAGAAGGGGAGCCCCACCCACAATGGGTACCTGGCACCCTGGTACCTCAAGTCACAGCAGGACTAAGCATGTTTTCCCACTGTGGCCAGACAAGGCAGCCCAGCTAGTGGAAAGGGATCCAGAGGCAGGCGACAGAATCAGAGACAGCCCCTCTTCCCATTGTTAGGGGACCCACGTGATCACCAAGCTGCACATCTGCTACACATATGTGTGTGGGGTCTAGGTCCAGCCCACGCTTGCTCTTCAGTTGGTGGTTCAGTCTCTGTGAGCCCCCACAGGCCCAACTTAGTTCACTCTGTAGGTCTTCTTGTGATGTCTTTGACCCCTCCTGCTCCCTCAAGCCTTCCTCCCACTCATCCACAAAATTCCCCAAGCTCAGCCCATTGTTTGGCTGTGGATCTCTGCATCTGTCTCCATCAGCTGCTGGGTGGAGCCTCTCAGAGGACAGTTTTGCTAGGCTCCTGTCTGCAAGCATAGCAGAGAATCATTAATAGTGTCAGGGCGTGGCTCTGTCCCGTGAGGTTGAGTCTCTACTTGGACCAGTCATTGGTTGGCCATTCCCTCAATCTCTACTCCATCTTTATCCCTACACTTCTTGTAGGCAAGACAAATTTTGGGTTGATGGTTTTATGCGTGAGTTAGTGTCTTCCTCCCTCCCCTGGAAGTCCTGCTTGGCTACAGGAGGTGTTGATTTCAGGCTCCTTAACAGGCCCCCACTCAAATCCCCACTTCCAGGAGTCTCATTTAGGGTCACCCATAGACTCCCAGGAGCCTCCCCTGTTGCAGAGATGCAACAGAACTCTACCATAAGGTTAACAGAGGAAAAGCATGCAAAGTTCTCTGTGGAGTAACCCGGGGCTCATTGAATGTAGACTCACACCAACTCAGCATTGCATGAAACTTGGTGTGAGTGTTTGCTCAGCTCCTCTGAGGTTCAAATACGTGTTTCCTCACCAAAACTCATGTTGAGGCTTAATTCTTCCCCCTTAGCAGTGCTGGGGCAGGGCTAGCGGTAGATGCCTGGCTCACAGCGTACAATGCTCTCAAAGGAATCACTGATTTTCTATCAGAAATGGCCTAGCTGGTCCTGGAGTTTGGCCTCTTTTTTTTTTTTTTTTTTTCTCCTGTCCTGTTTGTCCACTGGCTTTTCTGTCACATGCCCATCGCACGGCATCACACAGTCTTCACTCCAAGCTGAGCAGGTGTCAGGCAGGCTTTCAGTAGCATGGGCCTAAGCAAACCTCTTTGCCTTGTGAATCGCCCAGTCGCAGAGATTCTGTTAGAGCAGGGTGAAGTCCCTCTGGGTGGCATCGAAACTACTCAAATAAAGGCAGTTGGTTACTACCAAAGGCCGCAGAGGTAGGAGGGATGCACGCATGCATGACTCTCTCTGTCACAGAAGCAATCCCAGAGGGTCAGCGCTGCCATCACCAAACCCAAGGCTTTTGAATTGTCCTGGCACACAAATTACTCGAAGCTCCCCTTTGCTCTGGTTAAATCCTCTTCAGTATTTGTCAGGCTACACTGGGAAAGGCAAGAGCCTAGCCAAATATTGATGAGGCTTAGAAGAGGCCAAGGGCTAATAGACACACTAAGAGATCTGTGTGTCATTAAAAGCAGTTTTGGGCCCTTCCTCGTTGATATCAGCTAGACTCACTGTGGTAAATCTCTTTTCCCTAGCTTACAACTTAAGCCACTGCCTGTTACGGAACACCCCACAAGGAACACAGTCCTTGATCTGTGACTTCTTTTTTCTTTTTTTATCTGTGACTTCTTTAGTAGTATCTTGGGGAGATATTGAAACTGCAACGTTTTAATTATATGCTCGACAAGGGAATTCTTGAAAGATAAGATCATATGATTTGAACTCAATTTGAATTCTGCTGAAGGCACGACGTAAGGAATTGCAGGGACGATCAAGGGCTTTCACAGAGCAGCTCTTAGTAACAGAGCAGGGAGAAAGGTGGGTATCTGGTTTCTGGTCTACATTTTCTTTTTGTCAGAGATCTGCTTAATTAGTCACTTTGAGACATCTGAAATAATTCATGGATGTCTTCCATGCCTGACCCTTTTATATCGAGCCCTAATTTGGCAGCAAACTCCTTTGGGATCTTGATAGAAAAAAAAGAAAATCAACTATTGAAAGGTGGGTCATTGTGACTGAACTCCAAGTCTTCCCTCACATATGTACAGATACCTCAGCTCCCAGGAGCCTGGATATTCAAGCAAGGTGAGATTTTTTAAATGACTTGTTTATTATTTTTATGTATATGTGCACGCCTGTGTGAGTTTGTGTATGCCATGTGCATGCAGTACCTGCATAGACCAGAAGAGGGCAACAGATCCCCAGGAATTGGAGTTAGAGGTAGTTGTGGGCCACCAGATGGATGCTGGGAACCAAATGTAGGTCCTCTACAAGAGCAGCCATTACTCTTAACTGATGAGCCATCTCTCCAGCCCCAAGATGGAGTTTTTGTAAGAAATAGAGTGGCCTACTTAGCAGCTCTGGAAAATATAAAACCTTAAGTATGTGTGTGTCTGTGGGGTGGGGGTATTAAACAGCCTCATAGGAAATGAACAATATTGTGGTTTTATGTAGGTGTGCCAAATGGCAAATCAAAATAGCACTTTTCTCCCTTGAACTCTAAGCAATATCTTCTTCCCCTCCTGGGTACTAGAACATTCCATCTCCTCCCTCAGGGTCCACAACACTGGTTGTGCTTCTTTGCACAGCCACAGGACTCTCACTTAGGTCCAGCCGTGCTCAATGCTAGCTGTGTCTTGGGCTATCCCAAAGCATGTTGCTCTGTGGACCCCAGGATGTCTGTCAGCAGCCCTGGCCTCTTCCCAACTGAGAGCCACTGGTTAAATGGAGGCCTCTACTTGTATTAGTATTAAAATGAGCTGGGCTAGCACAGAGAATCCTGCATGCTTGGCTTTCTACTTAAAAGCACTCACTCAGGTTTTAGGTTAATCCTTCAGACAAAGAAGCGCTGGATGGCATCCCTTTTTAATAGTGACGCTGTAATCGCTGGTCAGAAATGGAGGCTCCCCGGCTTCGCCCATTTATGTCACTGCCCAGTGCCAAGCAGAAGCTAGAAAGCTGGCCTGAGCTACCCCAAGTCCCTGAGAGCTGAACCGGGCTTCCATAAAAGGCATCTCACTAAGAGGAACAGCAACTGTTGTTGGCTCTGTTTCTTAACAATTAAACTTTATTATACAACCCAACTAGCTTACACAAAAGGGAAAAAAGTTTAAAGGGAAACAAGAGTGAACCTTCTGGTATCCATTCCATGGGACAGGTCCCTAGGTGTCTCTGGCCTGCGTGCTGGTCCGGCCTGTTCGCTGATCCTGTTTTGGATCCATGTGCACTCAAGCCAGGTCTGAACCTGCTGCTCCTCTTCCTCTCCACCTGCCTGTCTGTCACGTGCAAAGGGCGGTCTCCGCCTCCCATTGAGGATCGATTAGAAACACAATAGTCCAGGTGGAGTCCCTCAGTGCCTTCCTGAATTCCAGGCCCAGGATGGCTCCACCCAGTCTATCTCAAAGTTAATCTCAGGGAGTATCCATGGTGTGTCCAAGGGCAAAGCCCGCCAAGACTGCTTTCACTTGTGACAAAGCTTACACTCCTTCCCACAAACTGTACCGGGGACCCAGCAAAAGCCGGGGGTAGTGCTCCCAAAGCACCAGACAGTTCTGGTGCTGTGCCCAGAAGTAAGCTTTGCCTTAGAGACAGGGTTTCACACATCCCTTCTAGACTCTACTGTTTCTACCCCCCACCCCAAGTGCTGGGATTGCAGGCAGGGGACACCACACCTGGCTTTAATAAATGTTTTTTAAAAATAAAAATCACATTATTAAACCAACTCACATATAAAGACACCAGGCAGCTAGATCCAGGTAGCCATTCAAAAACTGTCGCCAGATAGTCACTGAGATGTCTTGGCTTGAGTGGCTACCTTGACCTACTTTATCTAGAAAACTCTTTTAAAAGTATGAAGATGGGGCTGGAGAGATGGCTCAGAGGTTAAGAGCCCTGGCTGCTCTTCCAAAGGTCCTGAGTTCAATTCCCAGCAACCACATGGTGGGTCACAACCACCTATAATGAGATCTCCTGGTGTGCAGGTGTTACATGCAGGCAGAACGTTGTATATGTAGTGTAAGGGCAAAATTAATGCCAAAAGAGAAAGGGAGGGAAGGAGGGAGGTGGGAGGGAGGGAGGAAGGGGGGAAGAAGCCGTGTACCTGCTATCTGGTTTGTGGTAAGTTCAAAAGTCATAGCAGATCCTTCAGCAAACGAACTGATGTCATGCTCCGGCTTACAGAGACACACTCTCTTTTGAGAGGCATTACCAATAGCTGCGAGGCCACCTTCACTCAACCAGTCAGTTAGCCCATCATGCGGGATCAAGCAGTGTTTTTATACTGCCTTTTGCCAATGATCATAAAGTCGAATGAGCATAAAAACCCCTCTTACAGCCTCTACATTTTATGAGAAATAAGCAAAGGCTTAGGTATATCACTTTCTGCAAGGAAACCTCTTCCCCGCCCCCCACGAGAAAGCCCCGTCCCCCCCCCCCCCCCCCCCCCAGCCTTCAGTGGCAGGATGGCAAGTGGGCTCCTGGGGTTTCCAGCTCTGGCCTGCAGGGCCGCCCCGCCCCCCCCCCCCTCGAGCACTTCGCTTTTCCAGGCACTCTCTTCTCCCTCAGCGGCTCCCCTCTTGGGTTTCTCCAACAAGACGAAAGCGCTGTGCTGTGGCTGCCCGAGCTCTCCGCCTCTCAGCCCTAGGATGAGATCGCTAATGTTGTTTCTCTCACCTCTTGCTTAGCAGAGGAGCAATGTTTGTCAGTCTGGGCACTTCACACCCATAGAGGAGAGCTGATCGGGCTAATTAGTGTCCTTAGTCCGAATGCACGGCTGGAGTTGACACAAAAGCTCGCTTTGACTAAGTGACTGTCACTCCGGGCCAGGTAGGTGGGACAGGTAATTGCTGAAACCTCTCAGCTGGATAGTAAGTCACAGTGGCAGAGTGTACAGCAGTGGCCGGCCTGCAGCCTGTGGGCTTACGCAGAAACGGAATAAATTGTTCTCTAAAATATTTATGAAATGCAACATCTGCCGGGGCCTCGCTTCCCTGAGGAGACTTCTGGTAATGTGGAGCAGCTGATAGGAATGAAAACCGAGCCTACTCCAAGGAGGGAAATGCTTGTTTGAAATAAGAGCAAATTGCGCACATCCATGTGGGCCTGCGGTGGCCGCCCCCTGGTGGACACATCCTCAATAAAGCTTTAAAATGGGTTCTGGTTAAAAATCAAAAGAAACAAACAGGTAGCGGAGGCCTCGGCACACAATAGACGCTCAATAAATGCTACTGTATTAGACAGATTTGGATTACTACAGCAAATAGTTGGGGGCAAATCAGCTTTAAAAAGGGGGTTGTCTTAACTCATATGGGAGGTTTTAAGTCCATGGCTGAATGAAATAAAGGAAAATAAAAAAATAAAAAGAAAAGGATATGACTGGTCCTAAGTGTGGTGGAGGAAAAAGTTTATTATAGACATATGGGAGAGAATAGCCAAAGCAGGGGCATCTGGGAGAGTCCAGAGTGAACGCACGAGGAGATGAAGTGGGGAGAGAAAAAAGGGGGGACCCAGGGGGTCCCAAAGAGAGTAGACCAGCCAATCAAAATGGCTGGATTACATATAGGGAAGGGCCGCGGTGGGGATAGCAGCCCAGCCCTTAGGCTGGCGAGTTGCGGGAAGGGAGGGGAATGCCAGCCAGGAGGGACTGAGGGTTGCTGGGAGACCCTGGCGGTTTTGATATGTTAAGTAGGCGCCTCAGACAATCGCCAGAAACTGCTTTAAGCTTTAAGCCGACTGCACTTCACAGAAGGACCACAAGGTGGAGACTGGATCATCTCCTGGTCGGATGCAAAACCAGAGCAAAGACTTGCAGTCCACCGCGCACCCCCGCACCATCTCTTTCAGATTCCTCCAAATAAAAGCGTGGTTTTTTGTTTTGTTTTGTTTTGTTTTTTCTTTTTAAACCGAGAGCTTCTCAATGAGCTCAGCCCTGTGCTCCATTCTCAGCAGTGGGTCTAACTAGATTTCAAATCCGTCTGAGTCTGACTTTAAGTGAGAGTTTTCCCTTTGGCGGAAAGGCTCGGCGATTAAAGGCACGGACTACTCTAACAGAGGACCCAGGTTCCGTTTCAAATCCTCACATCAGGTGACTCACAAATGCCTAAGACTCCAGTTGCTGATCATCTGAGGCCCTCTGCTGCTCCCCACAGGGGCCTGTATGCAAGCGATGGACATAAACCCACACAGGGACACAAACATAGAAATAGATAAGTGTGTGTGTATGTATGTATATACACACATATTTTATTTATTTACTTATTTATTTAATTTAATTTAATTTTTTTTTTTTTAAGATACCAGAGCCGGCCTAGAACCTGATGGCCTCTTCTGAACCTGAACCGGCCAGCATCTGGTCTCAGCACTACTCTCCTTCTGAAGATACCTCACAGTGGCAGCAGCAGCAACAGGTCTGTCCCGGTGACAGTAGCGAAAGCCCAAAAGCCACAGAGAAGTGCTCTAGCCCCTATCTTCTTCAAGTTAATCCGCACAAAGGAAGGTACATCTAACCCACAAGAGGAAGTCTTAGGGCTCTTAGGGTGGTCCCTTAGAGATGCTTTGACAAAGGAAATTAGAGAGTCCATACATTTTCCTTTCCAGGTTTTTCTTCTATAGATTTTATCAGCTTATCCACTTAGCTGCTCCAAGGTTTACCAGATGCCTCCAATGAGTGAGCAGAATACCAGTGTCTCCGCAAATTTTGATAATTGATGAGGAAACACACTCTAGTTTTGCATGGAGACAGTCAGAACTCTAATTCCAGTACAACAGTATGACAGGTGGGCCGTGCTCACTGGATGAAAGGGAAAAAAAAATTTTTTTTTTTAAAGTTTTTTTTTTTTCCCTAAAGATTTATTTATTATGTATACAGTGCTCTGTCTGCATGTACACCTGCCCACCAGAAGAGGGCACCAGATCACATCATAGATGGTTGTGAGCCACCATGTGGTTGCTGGGAATTGAACTCAGGACCTCTGGAAGAGCAGACAGTGCTCTTACCCTCTGAGCCATCTCTCCAGCGAAAGGGAAAATTTTTAATTAGCATTAAAGCAACCAGAACAGCAGAGCTCTCAGCTCTCTAACTCATAAGTGCAGGTCGGCAGGTACGCTAGCCCAAGGTCCCAGATGATAAGTCACAAAGAATGTGGAGCTAAAAGACAAAGGCCTATTGAGTGTTCCAGGGACCAGCTGGCCATAAAAGATAGGGAGGGTACACAAGGACAAATTCCTGAGAGAAACAGGTACCGGACATGGTCGAGTGAGTCATGAGCTAAGACCCCTCATCTGATCTTATGGTGTTTGCTTAATCCCCCCTTGAGGCCCGCACACAATGTTCCAGGTTTGAGTTTAACCAGATGTGTCGTTAGCTCAGATAAAAATCTACCCTCGGGTTCCGAGAAAAACAGGAACCAAGAACTGTTCCCGTGTGATTAAGTCTGACCTTACCCCAGATCTGCCTACGCAATTTGCTGATATTCAAATGTTTGAAACAACCAATCGTGTGTGGCCACGCCAAAACTTCCCGCTCCCCCCTGACCTTTGACCATATAAACCCCAAACCCCTGGGCTTCTGGGTCGACCCCTCTGTCTCCTGCATGAGATACGTGTCGACCTGGAGCTCCGCCAATGAACTGCCTCATGTGTTTACAGCAAGATGGTCGTTTGTGTGTCTTTGGGTGCGTGCCATCCCAAGGTTTGAGTGAGGGTCTCCCTTCGGGGGTCTTTCTTGGGTCTTTCATGGACAGTGAGGTAAATTTTTTTAAATTAAATTAAATTTAATTTATTTATTATGTATACAGTGTTCTGCCTGCATGTTCACCCACAGGCCAGAAGAGGGCACCAGATCCCATCATAGATGGTTGTGAGCCACCATGTACTTGCTGGGAACTGAACTCAGGACTTCTGGAAGAGCAGTCAGTGCTCCCAATCTCTGAGCCATCTCTCCAGCCCCCAGTGAGGTAAATTCTTACTTAGTTTTGTTGGAAATGGGAAGGCTCCAATTTAATCTCAAAACAGGAGTCCTGGCTCAAGAAGTCCCTTCCTTGCCCTTCCCCCATCTAGACCCTTCTGTCTCCTTCTACTCAAACCTGAGAAGGTCTGGGCAAATAAGTCTAGCCAACTCCATGACAGGCTTCAGTCTCTTGTCAGCTTGGAGTCAGGCCTGAGCCTCCATTCCTCAGAAATGAGCTCAGTGGTTACTGGAAATACCAGAGAAAACAGCCAATTAAGAACGGCCTGAGGAAGATAAAGTTGCTTAGCTACCATATTTGAAGAGCTCTGAACTACTGACCAGAGTCACATAGTCTCAAGAATACCTACCAGTTTGGGCTGGTTTGAACCAGTTCAGAGAGCCCCTAGCCCCTGACCAGAGCCCTAACCAATCTCAGATGTACTCGTCTCTTGCTCCTGATCTGTGCCAATAGAAGTAAAGCTTACCTAACCCACCGTGGGACTTCCCTTGATGACCTATAAAAAAAAAAAAAAGCCTGCATGCTCAAGTCGGGGTCTTCTGCCATCTTGCTTTGCATAGGGGAGAACCCCAGTGCATTGGATCTCTACAGAATAAATGCTCATTGTTTTTGCATACAACTTTGGACTCCTGGTGGTTTTGGGGGTTCTTGTGATCTGGGCATAACAACCCCTCTTTGGCTGGTTCCACTTACACCTGCCTTCAGGGACGTGGGAAGAGATTATAACGGCTTTGTCTGGACAACCGCACCTGCATACTCTGCAGATCATTTTGCAGAGGAAATGCTCAGAATACAATTCCCAGGGCACCTTGCGACCGAGTAAACAATTCAGAGGAACAGTTCTTTAAAAAGCAATGGCGTGGCTTTATAACTTTAAAAGCAGGAAAAAGAGAAAGTTCGGAAAAATGAAAATGAAAGCTAGGAATCTGGCCGTCCAGGCTGAGGAATGGTGCTGTTGGCTGCCCAGCTGCAGACGCTTTGGCGTTTCTGGATCAGGCACACAGAAATCTGTAAACCGGAAGGATGAGACCAGGCGGAGGTAATGTGAGCTGGCAGTGTTTTCCTGTTTCTGTGAAGCGGCCCTTTATTTATCTTGTCCCAGGCATGAATCAGTGATGCAAACGGAAAGCTAAGTGATTCAGAGGCTTGGGAGAAGAGAGAAGCTTTCTTCAAAGCTCAGTGGGACCAGAAAGACCTTCCCCCTTAAGTACGGATGGATGCTTTTCAAGAAATCTCAGCATTATGCAAATGAAACAGCCCATCAAGCAGATTCCTCCTGCCTGGGTTCCCCAGAGCATCAGCTGGTACCCGGTTCCCAAGTCTGAAAACCTGATGCCAATAGGACTTGCTTCTGTCCTGTCCTGTGGCAGGGCAAGTCAACCCGGCTTCAGAGGCCAGCAGCCGGCTCTTTAGAAAGGATTTCTACACTTGAGCTTAGTCAAAATGCCAAAGGGTGACGGCATAAAGTTTCTCTGAAGTCCGTTCTCCTCTTCCACCTGGCAGTCTGGGTCTAGCTTCCAGCGTCATGTTGGTTTGTTGTCGTTGTTTGAGATAGATGCTACTCCGTCCTGGCTGGCCTGGAACTTACTCTGTAGACCTAGACGTCCTCAAACTCACAGAGACCTGCCTGCCTTGCCTCTCCCCAGTGTTGGGATCAAAGTCATGGCCCGTCATACCTAGCCTTGTTGGCTTATTTTCTCAGTCATTTGTCTCCACTCACTGCTCCGGGTGTCTTAGTCACCAGGGCCTCTCTGTGCAAAAGGAAGAGCGCAGAATGGAAGAACCCAAAGACTTAAACATTTAAGATGGAAGATACAAAGTGTAGCTGCTGTGTAATTCAGGATTAGCCACAATCACCACCATCCCCCTTACCTCGTCACTGCCCAATTTACCTACCCTGCTCTTTCAAGTCACCTTATTTATTCATTGGGTCTTTTCCAGTTGGAACATCAGCCCTGGGGGGATTTGTTTACTTTGTTCACTGATGAGCCTCAAGCACCTGGGATTGGCCCTCATTCATTAGAGACATCTGGTAGACCTTGGAGCAGATTGAATGAATGTGCTGCCAGTAAAACCTATGGAAGAAGCCGGGCATGGTGGCGCATGCCTTTAATCCCAGTACTCGGGAGGCAGAGGCAGGCGGATCACTGTGAGTTTGAGGCCAGCCTGGTCTACAAAGTGAGTCCAAG
This sequence comes from Acomys russatus, assembly GCF_903995435.1. Classification (NCBI taxonomy): domain Eukaryota; kingdom Metazoa; phylum Chordata; class Mammalia; order Rodentia; family Muridae; genus Acomys; species Acomys russatus. The sequence goes on from NC_067155.1 coordinate 26,722,751, forward strand.
ACAGCCAGGCCTTCACAGAGAAACCCTGTCTTGAAAAATCAAGAACAAAAACAAAACAAAACAAACAAACAAAACCTATGGAAGAAAATCATGAGAAACCTGGAGAAGAGAGGCAGAAAGACGTCACAGAAGTCACATGGGAAGTGCTCAGGTCAGTGGCGGGTGATATGACAGGGGAGAAAGAGGAAACCCTGGGTTGTCTGAAGGATGGTGTGGTGGGACTGTGGGTCAAATGAGGGTCCAGGGGAGGGGATACCCAGGGCGCCTAAGTCTGCTACGGGTTTGAAGTCTCCGGTGCAGAGCCTGGTTTCCATGTAAGAGCTATGGGAAGCCACTGACAGTTGTGGCACATGAGTGATGGGATCATTCGGGCTGCAGAAAAGAGGCTGGGGGAGGGGATTATTACTGAAAGCGCAGCACATTTTAGTAGTAGTTGCAGTTTGAGTTAAAGTGACAGCACCAGGGATGGACAGAGGGACAGATTTGAAACATACTCAGTAGATGAAGTCAATACAAATTAGTAACTGATCAGATGTGGTGGGAGCAGAGGGTCCTGTTGATAGTTACCAGGGTTGCTGCTGTCTCCAACAACTGGACAAAACTAACGCCATGTTCTATATGTAATGTATATTCTGCAGCTAATGCTGTGGTCTGTGAATGTTCTGTGAGCACTTGTTCTCCAGGTGACTTCACTTCTTCCTGCATTCTGGGAATGACCACGCACTGCCGTAAGCTAGACCTGCCAGCAGTCTCCAGAAACTCCACTGGAGCGATTAGATACAATTAACTCCCAATGATCCTTTGAGATAAAAACAACTTCCCTGGAGATTTAGCCTCCTGGACCCAACCTGCCTGAAGGTCGACATTCCTGTGACCCACAACCCCTGCTTATGTTTTTCTTACCTCCCTGTGACCCCACCCCCAATTACAAGTTTTCCTCTTTATAAACCCATTGCCCTTGAAGCTCTGGGTCACTCTCCTATCCTGCTGTGCCGGGAAGGATTGTGACCCGAGGCTCGAGCCTGTAATACGGGACCCTGTGTGTGTTGCATCGGAATTGAGTCCTGGTGGTCATTGCGGGCTGGGGACAGGGGAGCGCAGGGGGCGGAGCAGTCTCAAGATCTGGGTGATCTGGGCGCCAAGGTATTACAGAGCAACGGAACTGCTACTGAGAATGAGCTAGGACAGATGCTCGAGGCAACGAACCAGGCCAGGCCATGAGCTCACACGAGTTTGACAGGACCCTGTGTCACCCAGCGGCGCAAAGGGAAGGACCAAATGTCTTCTTGAGTGCTTCTACAGAGAATCCTCCTAGACAAGTCTACCAAGAGGGGAAGAGAAGGGGAGAGAGGGAGAGAGGGAGAAGATAGGGGGGAAGAGATGGGGAAAGAGGAGAGAGGGGAAGAGAAGAGGAAACAAAGGGGGAAGAGGGAAAAGGAGAGGGGAAGCGGATGAGTAGACTAAAACGGCTTTACTTTCACTGTGATGTTTAGTAGTCTGCAGGCAACGGAATTCACAGAAAGCACTCCAAGAGCATTTAGAACAGAAATTCAGCCATGGAAGGGTATATGGGATTTTCAAGGACAGATGAAATCAACAAGGAGTGGGCTGGAGAGATGGCTCAGTGGTTAAGAGCACTGGCTAGTCTTTCAGAGGACCTGGGTTCAATTCCCAGCACCCCCATGGCAGCTCAGCTCACAACCACACGTAACTCTAGTCCCAGGGGATCTGATGCCCTCTTCTGGCCTTCACAGGAACTGCATGCACATTATGTATTCACAAAGAATAGGCAAACACTCTTAGATATAAAATAAAACTTAAAAAGTTAAAAACTGTACGTCTTCCCTTTTCTAGTGAGTGCATCCACTTCCAGGTTGCTAATCACCCATGTTCCTTGGGAAGTAACGGCCAGTGACATGTTCCCTGGGCACAGACAACCTGGGCCAGGGGTGGGGGATGGGGTTAGGACGGATAGACAGATGGATAGACAGACGAATGGATGGACAATGTATAATGTACATGGAGTGAGAAATGGCTCAGTAGGAATAATGACCATTTTATCATTTACAATAGGTACTTGGGGCCAGACAGACTCAACCCAACACCTGTAACTCCAGTTTCAGGGGGTCTGCCACCCTCTTCTGGTCACTAAAGGTATGGCATAAACACACACACACACACACACACACACACACACACACACACACACACCACGTGATTTCAAATAAGGTTACATTCTGGTTTGTAAGGCTGCACTTTATACACCATGTTTTCCTTACACGGAAAAGGCGAATCAAAGAGTAAACAGATAAGCGATAAAGAAGATACAGTTCATCAAGTGTTCTCTTCATATACAAAACCTAAGAAAGATTAAAATTGCTATTGTTGGACTGGAGAGGTGGCTCAGTGGCTACAGCAGTGGCTGCTCTTCCAGAGGGACCCAGGTTTAATTCCCAGAACCAACATGGAGGCTCACATCTACTTGTAGCTCCAGTTCCAGGAGGCCTAATGGCCTCTTCTCCCCACACCCTATTATTGATTTAATTACTTTACAGCCTGATCCCAGCTCCCTCCAAGCCCCACCCTCTCAACCCCTTCTCCTTCCTCTTCTCAGAGAAAGGGAGGCTCCCCTCCGCCCCCCAGTGGGTACCCACTCTGGCACATCAAGTCCCAGCAGGACTAAGAGCATCCTCTCACACCGAGGCATGACAGGGCAGCCAGCCAAGGGAAAGGGATCCAAAGGCAGGCAGCAGAGTCGGAGTCAGGCCCCCACTCCAGTTATTAGGGGACCCACATGTCAACCAAGCTGCACATCTGCTACAAATGTGTGTGGGGTCTAGGTGTAGCCCATGTGTGCTCTTTGGTTGGTGGCTCAGTCTCTGTGAACCCCCCCCCCCACAGGCCCAGGTTAGTTTGCTCTGTGTGTCTTCTTGTGGGGTCCTTGACACACTCCCCTCAATCCTTCCTCCCACTCTTCCACAGAACTTCTGGACTTGGGCCTATTGTCTGTCTGTGGATCTGTTTCCATCCTCTGCTGGACCAAAGCCCTCTTCTGGTCTCTGGGTATTGTATGTGTATGGTACAAAGACTCAGGCAAACACTGATACACACAAAATAAAATAAACCTTTAAAGATTGTTTTAAAAAAAAAACACTATTGTTTGTTGAGAAGGTTTGTCCTGCTACTTGGGGAATTTTAATGAAAAGTATTTTATGCAAATGGACGTTTTGCTTGCACATATGTGTGCAGCATATGCACACCGGTTGCCTATGGATGCCAGAAGAGGCCACCAGATCCCCTGGAACTGGAGTTGCAGACAGTTGTGAGCTGCCATGTGGGTGCTGGGAATTGAACCCAGGTCCTCTGGAAGAGCAGCCTGTGCTCTTAACCACTGAGCCGTCTCTCCAGCCCCTGATTGGGAATTTTAATCAGCCCAAATTACCCAAACCCAAATTATCTACAGATGATGATGCCCTGAAACTTTGATGGTCTTTAGCTAATCTAATTAAAGGAAAAAAATTAGGTTTTTCTTTATGTCAGCAAAACCCTGGTTTTCAGACCCCCACGGTGTGAAAGCAACTGAACATCAGCAAAGGAAGCAGCGAGCACACTTGACTTTGTAGACAGAGATCAGAGCTGGATTCCTGCTAAGAATCTTCGCTCTGTGGTCAGAACCTCATGAAACTTTCAGAAGGTCCCCACAACCCACCCATGGCACCTGGGGCGTGCGTGCTAGGGTTCCCACAGCTACAGATGGCCAAGGGAGCCTGACCTCTCTCCACACAAGGGGCTGGGTTTATAGATGCCACCATAGCTGGCCAGGAACAATGCTCCAAAGAGCGCTAATGTGTGATAGCCGTGACAAGCCTTCCTCAGTACCAGGAGATGCTAAGATACACCCTTCGAGAGTAACAGCCACTTAGCCAATCCTGTGACGTCTGTGAGTCTGTCTACTGACTCCAGCAGCCACGCACCCTTCAAGGTCTCATTCCTGGGGGAATACAGGGAAAAGCATAAAAACAATGGTCCACAGGGATCTTTTTTCAGCCAAATTTTCAAGAAAGTCTAGGTGGCACTGCCCTGCCCCTACCCCCTCAGTTCCTCCACTTGGATCCCACCCACTTCTGTCCACTCTGCTGGTTCTGCCTTCTAGAATAAGTGAGCGAACCTGTGGCCTCCACATACACCGAGGCAGACAGTGTTTCTCTTCTTTTGGGCAAAAAAGCACAGAACAGGAGACGTGAGGGTAAAATGGAGGCAGCGTAAAAGGGCGGAAGCGGAAAGGCAGCAACATTGTGGCCCTATTCAGCCCTCCAGCTCACAGCCCATCTTGGAGGGAAACCAAGGCAGGGACCTAGAGGCAGGAGCTGAGGTGGGGAATGTGGAGGCAGGCTGCTGACTGGCTTGTTTCTCACGGCTTATTCAGTCTGCTTTCGAATAGAACCCAGGGCCGCCGCCCACAGGCCGATTTGATAAAGGCTATGTTCCGTCTCCTCAGGTGATGCCAGCTCACAGCAGATTCACCAACACTGACCGGCACGCGCCTCTCCTTCACGTACACTGTTTATCATAAAAGCCGATGCCATGTGCACATGCGTGCTTCTGCCCTCACCAACCAGCTCACGGGTTGTTGGCAACCAAGGCAAAAAAATCTCTCATAGCACCCGACACATCATGGCCCCTGAAATAGATTCCCTATGTACCTGTGTGCTGAGCTGAACTGACGTGAATCAATAGAACGGGCAGACACGCGATGCCTATGTGCGCTGGGACCAGAACTAAGTCACTGGCCACTGGGATGGTGCCACAGTCAACTCAGCAAAAAATCTGGGTGAAACTCACTTTATTTGGCTTTATATGTTTGCATGCTCTAGGCCTTGCTGAGGTCGAATCCAAAGGCTGAGTAATATTTAAAGTGGGCAGCCTGGTTTTTATTTGGTTTGGTTTGGTTTTTCGAGATAGGGTTTCTCTGTGTAACAGCTCTGGCTGTCTTGGAACTCACTCTGTAGACCAGGCTGGTCTCGAACTCACAGAGATCCGTCTGCCTCTGCCTCCCAAGTGGAGTGCTGGGATTAAAGGCGTGTGCCACCACTGCCTGGCCCAGCATGGTGTTTTGATACACCTGTATGTGGTGGAACTGACTGCCACAACCACCCATCCATTACCTTAATCTCTATATGTGTGCACTGATGGCGCTTAAAATCCTCTGTCTTGGGGGGCTAGAGAAATGGCTCAGTGGTGAAGAGTATGTATGAACACAGGTTCAATTCCTAGCACCCATGTTGGGCAGCTTGCAACCCTCTGTAACTTTAGGTCTAGGGATCCAATGTGCTCTTCTGGCGTGTGCTCTTCTGGCATGTGTATACTCTCACTCTCTCTCTCTCTCTCTCTCTCTCTCTCTCTCTCTCTCTCTCTCTCTCTCTCCCTCTTTTTCTCTAAAATAAGCCTTTTAAAGATCTACTGTCTTAGCAAATTTTCAGTACACAGCGATGGCACATTGCACACGAGGGCTCCAGAACTTACTTACTTTCTTTCTTTTCTTAAAGATTTATTTATTTATTATGTATACAATGTTACACCTGCATGTGTGTCTGCCCACCAGAAGAGGGCACCAGACCTCATTATAGATGGTTGTGAACCACTATGTGGGTGCTGGGAATTGAACTCAGGACCTCTGGAAGAGCAGCCGGTGCTCTTAACCACTGAGCCATCTCTCCAGCCCCAGAACTCTTTTCATTCTGCGTAGCTGACTTCTCGGGTCTGTTGACCAGCACCTCTCCATTTCCCAGCAGCCACCATGTTCCTATCTCATTCCTCACGCTCAATGCTGAGATGATTTCCACGTAAGTGGGATCCACAATGTTTTTTGTGTGCCTGGCTTATTTCATTTAGCATCGTGTCTTCTAGGTCCATCCGTACTACTGAAAATGGCAGGATTCCTTCAAGGCTACACAATATCTCATGTCATGTATGATGTTTTCTTTACCTAATGATCAACAGCTATCTCCGTATCTTTTCTGTCGTAAACAAGGATGTGATGAACACTTCAGAGATGGTTCCCACAGAGTGACTGTCTTGGTTAGGGTTTTATTGCTGGGATGAAACGCCATGACCGAAAAGTGAGTTGGGGAGGAAAGGGTTTACTTGGTTTATACTTCCAGATCTTAGTCCATGATTAGAGGGAGGCAGGACAGGAACTCAAGCAGGAGCTGATGCAGAGGCCATGGACGGGTGCTGCTCCCCATGGCTTGCTCAGCCTGTTTTCTATAGCACCCAGGACCACCTGCCCAGGGATGGCCCCGCCCATGATGGGCTGGGCCTTTCTCCATTGAAGTGTCTTCTAGCTGGATCTCATGGCTCCTTCCTCTCTGATGACTCTAGCTTGTGTCAAATTGACTCATAAAACCAGCCAGTACGGTGATTAATTCCTTTAGCCACATTGTACCCAGTTCTGGGATCTCTGGATTGTAGTCAGACATTTCCATAGGGACAGAACTGATGGATCAAATGCATATGTAAACAAACATGGGGCTTGTTAGACTGGCTCACAGGCTGTGTTCTCAGTGGCCCAACTACAGCTGAGCTGCAGGGCTTCAGTCTACCTGAAGAGGCTGGTTCTAATATCAGCAAAGGAATATAGCGCAGCCGCAGGATGGACGAACTTGCCTGGAAGATCGAGGGCAGCAGGCAAAAGGCACAAGGTCTCCCTCTCAAGTCCCACCAGGCAGTGTAGCCTCCACTAGGAGGATCTTCCAGGTTCAAACAGGCTGATCAAGCAAATCCCCCGCAGGAGTGCCCAGCAGCCTGTGTGTTATCTGATTCCAGATGCAACAAATTGACGACCAAGATTAGACACAGCATAGGGTCCTTCTAGTTCTAATTGTTGATATATTTACATACTATTTTGCATAACAAATGAGCTCATTTACATGATCACAAACACTGCACTGGGGTTCCTCTCTGCACATTCTTGCCTACTTACTTTTGTGGTGTGTGTGTGTGTATGTGTGTGTGTGTGTGTGTGTGTGTGTGTGTGTGTGTGTGTGTTGGGAATGAACTCCCATGCTCAGCAAAGCCCCAGATAAGTTAAAAGTATTCATGGATGCTACTATTACTCCTTTCAGATCTTAAGTAAAATAAGAAAGCAAGTGGAAATTTTTTATTGTCACGAATGATGGAAAATGATTCCTTGTAAATAATATACCCTAAAAATCCAAAAGCCATCTCATGAACATTTTATGAACAACTCTTTCAATTAAATACCTGGTAAGATGGAAGTAACCATCGAAGGAATGTACTAGCTCATAAATGACTATATACACTGTCCCTTTCAAATTACTTTGAACAACTAAGTATTTAACTGAAAGTGTATGAGGCCCCTTTTCAGACTTACTACCTCTGACTTTGTGAGGAAGTGACCTTGAAAAACTTCTTTCCAAAGACTGTGTTGGAGAATTAATCCTGGGACAGCGTGGGGTATGAGGAATGGAAGAAGAGGAGGCATCCAGAGGTCAGAACAGCAGAGAGCAAATGCCCTGATGTTCCCGAGTGGGAGGTAGATGAATCTGCAGAGTGCAGAGGTCCGAGGAGGTCCCAGCAGGCGCTGAAGACAGCTTGGGAAGAAGGCGCAGAAAGAAACCATTTCCGCCAAGTCTATGCACCCGGAGACGCGAGACTACCAATCAAGCTTGACCCCACCGTGCAGCTTCCCACCAGAATCAATCCAGGGAAACTGAATATCTATTTTTTAAAGATTAGAGGAAAACACAGGCATATAAAAGCCAAGTCTAGAATAAAAGCGAAGAACTAACTAATACAAGGAAAAGAAAAGCATTGCCAGCAATACAGAAATAACCCAGTTGGTGTGTGTGTGTGTGTGTGTGTGTGTGTGTGTGTGTGTGTGTGTATAGAGTTGGCTCTGTGGTGAAGAGCAATGGCTGCTCTTGCAGGACGACCTGGGCTTGGATGCCAGCACCCACTGCTAACTCCAGCTCGAGGGGACTGACACCATGGGCATGCATATAAGCAAGACACACATATACATAAAATAAAATAAAAGTAAAATAAATACATATTTAAGAACCAAATTGATAAAAGGAGAGACAATACACACACTGAAAAATATTGACAAAGCTAGGCATGGTGGCACACGGCTTTAATCCCAGCACTTGGGAGGCAGAGGCAGGGGGATCACTGTGAGTTTGAGGCCAGCCTGGTCTACAAAGTGAGTCCAGGACAGCCAAGGCTACACAGAGAAATCTTGTCTCGAAAAACCAAACTGAACAAACAGTTTTTTCTTGTAAATGAACAAGGGGGGAGGGGGGAATGAAGATTTCAATACACAAATTTAGCCAATTCCAGATGCAAACCAAAATTATGTGCCACCTCACCCTAGTTAGGATGGGCCCATCAAGAAAACAAATAACTTTTGCTGCCAGGGATCTGAGGTAGGGGGCTGGACTAGAAAGGGACCTTTACTCATTGCTAGAAGTAATGCCAATCAATATAGTCACTATGAAAATACAATTCCTATGGAAACATAGAACTCCTGGATATATGGATATATGGGTGGGGCTCCTTACAGACTTAGATCCATCCCAGTCATTTTCAAGCATATAGTCAAAAAAGAAAAAAAGACAAAAGAAAAAAAAAATAAAATCAACTTACTATAGAGACATGTGTTCATAACAGCGTTATCCACAATGGCCAAAATAAGGAATCAGTCTACATTCCCATTAAAAAAAAAAGGAAACGGGCAAATACACACAGACAGAATCATTTAGCCACGAAGAAGAAAGACATTACATATTTGCAGGAAATGGATCAAAACACGCTGATTGTTCAAAATAAAATAGCATCCAAGTGTGGCCTGCTTTCTCTTGTATGTAGAGCTAGGACAAAGAAAAAAAAAAGTAAAAAAATAGGATGTGAGACTAAGCAGGAAGAAGGGGAATGTGAAAGAGGAAAAGAGAGAGAACAACGGCGGGGTAAGACCGAGGGGCATCGTGCACGTGCGCAGGGCTGCCTTATCAAAGCCCGCACTACGTACAACTAACAGACGCATTACAATCCGTAGGAGGCACAAAGCCTCTAGATCGGTAACAACAGTACAAAAATCACCATTAAACAGAAGCCCCTTCCAGACCAGAAGATGAGGGACTTGGAAGCTCTCCTTCCCGTCTGTGCAGCAAGAAGACCCCAGGACGAACTTCCGGTCGCCTACCCTTCCTGCCTCTTCACAAAACAGGGGTGCTTAAGCACCACAGCACAGCTGCAGAGAAAGACCGGAGGCCTCCGAAAACTGCAGCGTGCAGAGTGGAGGCCCCCACAGGAACCAGCTCCGGAGCGATAAGCCCTGATTTTACATGAATAAGCTGGGTGGTGGCGGCGCAAGCCTTTAATCCCAACACTCGGGAGGCAGAGGCAGGTGGATTGCTGTGAGTTCAAGGCCAGCCTGGTCTACAAAGTTAGTCAGGACAGCCAGAGATACACAGAGAAACCCTGTCTCGGAAAACAAACAAACAAAAAAAAACAAAAAAAAGAAAGAAAGAAAGAAAGAAAACCTCGCGGGTGCAGCAGGCGCGCATTGTCAACTTCAGGAGGACTCGGTTTGAGGGGCCCTTGTGGTTTGACTCTGCCACCAGAAACTCCTTCACAGTTAAAGTCCCAGAGGAGCGCCCAGCCTGTTCCCAGGTGTCACCTCAGGAGGCAGCAAGACCCTGTCCAGCGGCTGAAATGCGAACATTATAGACGTGTTAGTTACTTTCGCGTCACTGTGATCCGCGGAAGGGAAGAGGGCTTTACTTTGCTCGGGACTTTAGAAGGTTTGGGTCCACGGCTGCTTGCTGGGCTTGTGCAGCTCAGCACGGGCCACGCGAGCATGCTGCAAAACAGGGTCTTTTCCTCTCGGGAGGCAGGAAGCAGCGAAAGAAAGGGCGATACAGGAAGGAGCCAGGGCCACATAGGACCCGCAAAAGCCCACCTCTTAGCTCAGCATCCTCTGATGACTCCGCTAAGGGATTAATCCTCTCAGTAGGTCAGATGTGTGCCGTGCTAACTCCCGCCATTTCCCAATCCAGTCAAGTTTACTAGCAAAATTAGCCATCATGGAAGGTGTTTCTAGCTAGTGTCCCAACAGCAGGGTGGGAGATGGAGCCAGGGGACTCCCTGGACGTTTCCGGGTCAGAGACCCTCCTGTGCATAAAAACAAGCAGGAGACTGCCTCACACAGATGGCAAGTGATGACTGAATGTGTCCTTTTATCCTACATTTGTGCTCTGCAAACACACCTGCACACAGATGCACACCTGTACGCACACACACACATAGCATACATACATATGCACCTGCACACATACACACGCACATAGCACACATATACACATGCACACAGGACACATACCTGCACGCATACACACACATAGCACACACGCATACGCACCTGTACACATAGCCTGTACACCTGTACACGAATATAACATATACACACCCACACACATATACACACACCCTTGCACACATATGCATGCACACACACACATGCACATAACTCACACATATCTGCACACATACACATGCACACACATACACACAGTGCACACACACACACATCATAAACACCATAAAATGATAAAAATAGAGGCTACCCATTAAAAAAACAGTTTTTAAAAAAATCCCTAAAACACTAAATAATTGCAGAAACAATTCAAATGTTTCCCAGAAGGAAACTGCTTTGCTTAAATGATGGTGGAATCGTACATGTGTCGTCACTGGAGAAGAGAAAGGGCCACCTACTGGACAGATCATGTGCACTGGATCTGTGTTGGTCTCCAAGAACCTTCAGGGGGGTGAGGGACCAGGGTGATGAGAGGCTCAGGGCCACGTCTATCTGAATACAGACGAATCCCTGAACCTCCCCACCAGGCCTGCAGTAGGCATTTAATAACCGTTGAAGGAAACAATTGAAAACAGTCCTTTTGTTTTGTTTTGTTTTTGTTTTTGTTCTTTTTGTTTTTTGTTTTTTGTTTTTTTTTGTTTTCGAGACAAGGTTTCTCTGTGTAGCCTTGGCCATCCTGGACTCACTTTGTAGACCAGGCTGGCCTCGAACTCACAGCGATCTGCCTGCCTCTGCCTCCCGAGTGCTTGAAAACAATTTTATTTTTGGTCTGGTTTTCTATATTGTGCAACTTAAAAGAACAAAACCAAACCTGAAGCTTTATTATCATTCCGAGCAGAAAAGTCAATGTACATACGTCATGGCAAATCATGATCGGGCCTGTAAGCTGCTTGAAATTCATTGAATAACCACTCAGCTCCCTATTTCATATCAGGAAGGTTTACTCAGTCCTGCACGGGTTTATTTTAGAGAGACAACTAAAAAATAATTGCCTATTACTACCATCGCCGTGTGAGGTGCAGGGCAGCAATATCCCATTTCAGCCCTTCACATGAAATGGGGGCAACTAAAATGGCTTTTTTTTTTTTTCATTTCACAACGCACTTGAAAAGTTTTTTTTTTTTTTTTTTTTTCTTCCACTTCTCTTCTAGTCGCCCTCCAGGCACAGGTAGATTTACCTTTCTTCGTCCCAGACACAGCAGGCAGGCTTGCCTGGGAACAGCAGCTCTTGAGAGAGGATTAAAACGCTGAGACAGGGTTGCAGCAACTCAGAAAGCCTGTGGACGAGTGCCAGGACAGCGTCACCATGCTGGGGCTCCGGGCTCCGAGGCAAAGCCTGTCCCCCGCTTTTCCAGCAGAGGGAACACAATTACACAGCTGTGTGTGTCCCACGATCAGACTTGCAGGAAAAGAAACCGAAAGCGACATCAGTCTGCACTGGCATATTCCACTAGTTTTCCTTCTGGGTGGATTTTGCCCTCATTACAAAGAAGGCTGGAAGTGGGGGGCGGAGGGGTGGCAGGGGGGAGTCACAGAACTGCGCCTGCTGTCACCTCACAGCTGTCGGCCCCACAGGCTGCCTGAACAGAGTCCAGCTTTTAGTCACACCTCCCCACTAGGCAGGATAGAGCAAATACATTTTTAAACAATTCAGAAAACCAAGATGGTGCCAGGCAAGAACTGAATTCTTTTATCACTGGAGGAGTAAGTTAGAAAGAAATGTGAAGTCTTGTTACCCTTACTCTAGAGTGAGGGCTGGAAGCTCAAAGGAGACGAAGCTCGCACGCACTCATACCACGGGCTGCCTATTGGCTCTGCTCTGAAGACTCCCAGCTAGTCTTGGCACCCTCACCTCAGCAGGCAGGCAAGCCGAGGGCCTTCTCGCCCGTTCTGGACAGGAGAACGAACTCCGAGAACTATCTCCATCAAATCCCCCCCTAACTCAGCTAAAGAAAATAAAATCAGCTCTAAGTCCCAACATTATAACTCTTATGAGCAATGCGTTCACCATACAGATATCTAAGTAACTTATTGTAGATTCCTCATAATATTTATTAAATTTGTTCTTGGGACGATTTCAAACATGTATATAATGAAATATGAAAACTTGGATGCCCCCACAATGTCCCTTCCAACCATGTCAACTTCCCCCTTCCCTGTGGATTCAAGCCTTTTTGTCTTGTGACCCACTGAATTTAACCAGGAATGCCACTGTAAGCACAGGATTCGAGTTGTCCACTGGAGCCTGCTGGGCTCATCCATGTCTCCTGACAATATTTCACAGATGTTTTCCCTAGGAGAGTGAGTAGTGGATGCTGTGGAAACAAAGTGATCTACCTGCCTGAAAAAAAAAAAAAAAAAACAAAACAAAACAGAAAGCATGCAGCAAGCAGTGCCTCCTCCCCACTGTGCAGCCAGACCTACTGTGCAGCCAGATCTACTGTGCAGTCAGACCTACTGTGCAGTCAGACCTACTGTGCAGCCAGACCTACTGTGCAGCCAGACCTACTGTGCAGCCAGACCTACTGTGCAGTCAGACATACTGTGTGGCCAGACCCACTGTGTAAGTCAGACCTACTGTGCCACCAGACCTACTATGTAAGTCAGGCCTAATGTGCAGTCAGATCTACTGTGCAGCCAGACCTACTGTGCAAGTCAAACCTACTGTGCAGCCAGACCTACTGTGCAGCCAGACCTACTGTGCAGCCAGACCTACTGTGTAAGTCAAACCTACTGTGCAGCCAGACCTACTGTGCAGCCAGACTTACTGTGTAGTCAGACCTACTGTGCAGCCAGACCTACTGTGCAGCCAGACTTACTGTGTAGTCAGACCTACTGTGCAGCCAGACCTACTGTGCAGCCAGGCCTACTATGAAGCCAGACCTACTGTGCAGCCAGACCTACTGTGCAGTCAGACATACTGTGTGGCCAGACCCACTGTGTAAGTCAAGCCTACTGTGCCACCAGACCTACTATGTAAGTTAGGCCTAATGTGCAGTCAGATCTACTGTGCAGCTAGACCTACTGTGCAGCCAGACCTACTGTGCAGCCAGACCTACTGTGCAGCCAGACTTACTGTGTAGTCAGACCTACTGTGCAGCCAGACCTACTGTGTAGTCAGATCTACTGTGCAGCCAGACCTACTGTGCAGCTAGACCTACTGTGCAGCCAGACCTACTGTGCAGCCAGACCTACTGTGCAGTCAGACCTACTGTGCAGCCAGACCTACTGTGCAGCCAGACCTATTGTTCAGCCAGACCTACTGTGCAAGAGTGGACAGAATGGCTCAGTTACTTCAAGCAAAACATATCACACTGCCACTGCTAGACACCTTCAGCTTCCGATGTCTGGCTAGAGCAGGCCTTGAGTCAACTGCATGGAACTTACTCCTGAGCAAGGGCAAAACCTGGCATGCTGTGGCCTGGGCTCAGATAAAAAGTATCTGCTTTTTAATCCTAAAGTTCCTTTCACCTCTAACACTCTCAGAAACTATTACCATAAACCCTACCTAAGCGGGTTTCAAGCTGAGACTTGCAAACCCTGAGGGCAATAGATGTATTCTGCTGGGGCCATGCACTCTTTGGAAACCAGTCAATAAACGGGTGAATTAACTAAACAGGTAGATTTTCAAAAGAAGAAAAACAAATGGCCAGTGAACACACACACACACCCAGACACACACACACACACACACACACACAGATACACACACACAGACACACACACAGATACACACACACTATTTAGTATCCTTAGCCACCTGAGAAAGACAAATTAAAACTACATTGAATTTCCATTTCATCTGGTTATCACAACAAACAAACAAACAAACAAACAAACACAAACAAAAAAACAAGGGATGGCAAGATGGCTCACCAGGTCAAGATGATTGCTGCCCATCCTGATGACCCAAGTTTGATCCCTGAGACCCACGTGATGGAAAGAGAGAACAAAATGCCTTCTGGCCTCCACCCCCATGTCAGTGCATGTAGATGCTCCCACATAATAAATAACCACCCCCATGTCAGTGCATGTAGATGCTCCCACATAATAAATAAATACATGTAACTTTACCAAAAAAGAGAGATGCTAATGCTGGGAGAAAGAGAGCTTTATATATGGCTAGAAATAATGTAAATTTGTGTACCCACTATGAAAATAAGTATGGAAATAAGTATGGAGGACCTTGCCATGTGCCTTGTTCTGCCACTCCGGGGAGAATACTCAGTGGATTTTAAGTCAGCACACCACAGGGATTCTTGCTTATCTAGGTGTATTGCAGTGCTAGTCACAAGAGTCAAGATGGGAAAAGATCTAGACGTGCATCAGTGGAAGAAGAAATGAGGAAGGACAGTGTACAAGCACGGCGAGCTTTTATGCAGTTGTAAAGAGTTAAACTATGTCACTTATGGCAAAACATATGGACCCGGAGACCTTGTTAAGTAAAATAAGCCAGATGAATATTCACATTTTTTCTATCATTTAAACAAATTCAGCTTAAAACTATATTATGATTTCAAAGTCGAGGGCTGTGACGGGGAAAGAAGGAAGCAGAGACAAGAAGGGTGGCGAGAGGCTACACCAATGTCCACATTTTCGATATACATGAACTATAGAGAGATACATACACAATGCATAAGTAGGAGGTGGATTCTCTGAAGTCCAAGAAAGGGTAAGGGCACTTGAGTCGGGGCTTGAGTGCAGTTTGAGTGGGGGCTTGAGTGGGGTTTGAGTGGAGGCTGGAGTAGAGTTTGAGTGGGGGTTTGAGTGGGGGTTTGAGTGGGGGCTTGAGTCGGGGTTTGAGTGGGGTTTGAGTGGAGGCTTGAGTGGGGCCTTGAGTGGGGGTTTGCGTGGGGGCTTGAGTGGAGGATTGAGTGGGGTTTAAGTGGGGTTTGAGTGGGGGCTTGAGTGGGGTTTGAGTGGAGGCTTGAGTGAGGTTTGAGTGGGGCCTTGAGTGGGGTTTGAGTGGGGGCTTGAGTAGGAGTTTGAGTGGGGGCTTGAGTGGGGGTTTGAGTGGGGGTTTGAGTGGGGGCTTGAGTGGGGGCTTGAGTGGGGGTGTGAGTGGGGGTGTGAGTGGGGGTTTGAGTAGGGGTTTGAGTGGGGGTTTGAGTGGGGGTTTGAGTGGGGCCTTGAGTGGGGACGTGATCAGCCAAACTACAATGAATGATACACACATGTGGAAATGTCTTCACAAAACCAAACTTCTTCCTATGCCAACTGAAATATAAGTAAAATTAAATTAAAATAAAGTGAGAGATTTTATATGAATAGCCAAATATTGAATTTTTATTAAAAGAAAAAAAAAGCACCAGATGACTCAGAGATGCTGTGGGACACTTGGCGGAAGCTGGGCCATGGCTGGCGTTTTTGTTCAGGGTACAAGTGTAGGAGTTAGATATGGCCGTAGCCTCTACTGCTCTGTGTATATCGCTCAGGGCCTGTGCAGGTTGCCATGGCTCCCATTTCTCTTACTGTCACATAAAGAGAGAAAGGGAAAGATCTCATGTCCATGTTGGAGGGAGGAATGCAGGATTACGGAAAGCGGATCTGATGCAAATGGCTGAATAAGCCATAAAAAAAAAAAAAAAAAAAAAAAAAAAAAAGCAGACAGCAATATTTTTCATGTCTGTATGCAAATACGCAAGTCTGCAACACAAGATGCCATTTAAAACAAACCGCAATAAATTCTGCCACGAGGGGAGGCTGGCTACGTGAACTTAATAATGCAAGAAGCCTGCTCTCAGTGGGGCTTACTCCTGAGCGTGAGTGAAGACCGGCTGCAAGCCTGACTCAACGAGTGAGGGGAAGCACCTCCTGAGCATCCCGCATTTTCAGGATGGCAGCTTTGTGCCGCTGTTTATCTTGATGAGGCTGGAATGATGTACCCTGCAAGGCAGAAGTAACCTTTTCTAAGTAGAAAACTCACGGAAGTACTGCAGCTCAGCATTGGAACATAAGTGGGAAACTGAAAAGGACAAGTTTCGTGAAAAGATGAATCCTGCCAGACGTTCCCCACTCTAACTTCTGAGAATGCTGTGTTTACCTGTAGCTCAAAAGAGATTCAATAGGACCGAAAGAGACACAGTATTGGCCATAGTGCCTGGGAAGCAGACCGCAGCTACTTCTGCGTATTGAGTCACTCAACATTTCTTTTTGTTTTGCTTTGTTTTAAAGAAGCTTAAAATAGCTTCTTTAAATAAGCCAATGGGTAGCAATTTCATGTTATAAAATAAAGCATGCCATGGCTGGGGAGATGGCTCGGTGGTTAAGAGAGCTTGCTGCTTTCCAAAAGACCTGAGTTCCGGCTGTTCTCAGCACCTGTGTCTGATGGCTCGCAATCACTGGTAACTTCGGTGCCAGGGGACGTGATGCCCTTTACTGCCCCCTGCAGGCCCCTGCACGCATTGGCACTCATTCACAGGGACCCGCACACACATACAGAAAAATGAAAATAAATCTTTAAAAAAAGATAGAGCGAGGCCAGGCGTGGTGGCGCACGCCTTTAATCCCAGCACTCAGGAGGCAGAGGCAGGCGGATCGCTGTGAGTTCGAGGCCAGCCTGGTCTACAAAGTGAGTCCAGGATGGCCAAGGCTACACAGAGAGACCCTGTCTCGAAAAACAAAAAAAAAACAAAACAAACAACAGCAACAACAAAAAAAGATAAAGCGTATTTATATTAAGCAACATTCAATATCCCTTTAGAGGTGTTTCTTATGTTTGAACATTGAGTCATTTGCCAAAAAAGGCTTTGTACTAAGAGGTTAGTAAGACAAATGTAATAAAACGATGACTTAAACAGACCCCATATGTTTAACATGCATTTAGTTACACTATGCAGAACTAACTTGAACAACCAAAGGCAAAACGCTAAAAAGAATCACTTTGCTTTCCGAATGGAGGGAAAAATCTGGTGTTTAGTAACGGCACCAAAGACTTGTGGTCTTAACTGCTGCAACCTATTTATATCCAATAGGCATAGTCCTCCGCATAGACGCCCACAGTAGTCCTCAACTGTAGAAAGCTGTTGGTAAGGCTGTCTGCACAAAATATGCAGTGGACCTTCCTATACTGAAATCACCCCTGCTGGCTAGTTCTAATGGTGCTGGAAGGTGCTTATGCCTGTGACTGGAGGAGAAAATAACTTATTTTTATCTTATATGTATGAGATTTTTTTTCTCCTGCATGTATGATATGCACATAGACCGCACAGAGGTAAGAAGAGGAAGTCAGATCCACTGGAACCGAAGTTACAGATGGTTGACAGCCACAGTGTGGGCGCTGGGAACCGAACCTGGGTCCTCTGCAAGAGCAGCCAGTGCTCTAAGCACTGAGCCATCTCTCCAGCACCAAGAAGAACGAGTCTCCGTTGCCAAAGTTGAGGAAGCCTTACTCTTAACCCCAGAAGTCTCTCAGTGTTCCTGTCATGGCAGACCTATGGAACTCCTGCAAGAACCAATGCCCCCAACAGCTGGTGGCAGGTGGTGGCTTGCCCTGGCAGATCTGTGTCCCATGCATGTCTTTTTCACGTCTCTGAAGGCCAGTTCCAGGGCTGTGTTATCACGGATCAGGAAGAGTGCAAAGCCATGTAGCAAGAGCCTATGCATTTTCACAAAGGAAGTTTTAAGTGTGTTTAAAATATGTGTTACAGAGCCCAGCAGTGGTGGCACACGCCTGTAATCCCAGCCCTCGGGGAGGAGAGGCAGGCAGATCTCTGTGAGTTCGAGGCCAGCCTGGTCTACAAAGTGAGTCCAGGACAGTCAAGGCTACACAGAGAAACCCTGTCTTGAAAAAAGAAAAACAAACAAACAAAATGTGTGCTACAGCAGCTGGAGAGATGGCTCGGTGGTTAAGAATGCCTGTTGCCCTTACCGAAGACCCAAGTTTGGTTCCCATCACTGGCATGAAGCTCACAGCCATTTGTAATTCTAGCGCTAGCTGATCTGATGCTGCGTCCTGGCCTCTATCCATGTGGTGCAGGTACCTACATGCCAGCAAGTGCGTATATATGTATGGTTGTGTGTGTGTGTGTAAATGTATGTACATTATATATGTGTGAATAATATATATTATACACAAACATGTACACATATGAATATACGATATGTACACACATAATTTACAAACTGCACTGCATGTATCACACATACATGACAAACTCCAAGTTCAGATTCCTAGCACTGTCGTAAAAGCTGAGCACAGCGGCAAGCATTTGGAGTCCGAGCACTGGAGAGGCAGCAGCAGGGGGATGCCTAGAGCTCACCAGCCAGCCAGCCTAGCCAAGCGCATGAGCTCTGGGTTCTATGAGGAATGCTGTCTCAAAAAATAAGGTGGAGGGAACTGAGGAAGATACAGAACATCAGCTTATGGGTTCTGTGTGCATCGGACACACATGTGTACACAGCCTCATGTGCACACGTGTGTGGGCATGCACAGGCACGCACACATGCATGCACGCTTGTGCTCTCTCTCTCTCTCTCTCTCTCTCTCTCACACACACACACACACACACACACACAGGATTTTATATATGCTTTCTGTTTTGTTTTACTCACAGAGATCCCTTCGAGTCAGTGCTTCCAGTGCCTTCTCTTTGGTGGTTGAACACTACTGCATGATGGGAGTCTGTGGCCGACCCACTGTTTACAATCTCCTTCGGTTGTTGGGTGCCAATCACGTCACTACCGGGCACAAGGTCCTAGACATCACTGCGCATGTGTCTGTACACACTAATGCCTTTATTTCCGAGAGACGCCCCTGCCTAAGTCTAGATGGAAAAGTACGTGCAAAATCGACAGTGACAAGTGGTTTTCCAAAAAGCTGTTAAAACACCATCAGGGGGAAAATATCAAATCTGTGTGATGATTTGGAAAATACGCATCTTTGTCAGGTCTTGGAAGCCCTAGGTTGAAGTAGTCCGTAGTCTGTCAGAATATCATACAGACCTCGTCTTATCCAGTGGACAGTAGTTAAAGCTTGGTCTTATTCCAAAGATAAACTCCGTGCCCACGGCGGGGAGACGCTGTCCCTGTCCACGGTGGGGAGATGCCCTCCCTGTCCACGGCAGGGAGACGCCCTATGGTCATTTTGCTCTCTTCCAGTTTCCACAGAAGGAAAAACACCAGCTTAGAATTCACGACGAATCCCTCCGAGTTTTCTCAGTCGGCAAACTGAAAACTCTGTCTTTGGGGTACTTCCCACAGCTGTGAACAAACTCTTGCCTCAGTCCCCAGATGGAGAGGAACTGAGCCTTGGCTGTTTCACACAATGGAGACCTCAAGAGGCCTGCCCTGGACCCCTAGATACGTCCATGATGGCAAGGCGGCCATTAGCCACCGCTGGCACCCAAACCTAGAGGATGCCTTCAACGTGAAATGGCCTGGGCGGCGTTCCAGGTCAGATGGATGCCCTCTCTATAGGCTGAGCCCAAGATAGGTAAGATGGATACGGATGAGCCTGGGACGCCAGTGTCATCTGTACAGTCTTTCTCAGCTACCTCTGAGCATGAAAAAAATAAATTAATTAACAAACCTCATCTGTGTGGTTACCGATTATTCCAATGTATTCAAATTACTCTTTTAGCCACTGAAGACATAGGGACACCTCTTATTCCCCCAAGCTAAGATTTTAATAGTCAAAAGGCTTCAAATATAAATAAAAGTAATAAAAGTTCTGAAGAATTTATTTCAGCCTTCTAAGAACTCTGATAAAGCCTTCTATAGCCTTCAAAGCTTTTGAAGAGAAATTTAATGTTTATCTCATGTTTAAAATTTAAAGACATCAAAGGAAAGAATCTAGATTCTGTTTTGGGAATTCCAATGGGTTTCCTTGAAGTGTCAAGTGATGGGAGCCCCTGCTGGAGGGACAGCGTGGCTCTCCCAATCCTCCTTCGGAGAGGCTTTGATATTTTAATATTTCAAATAAAACACCACAGCCCCTTTTGTCAATCTTAAATATTAAACGTGAACAGCCACTTCGAAGTTTAGCACCCAAGTTGCACCACACTGTTTGCTAAAAGCCTAGTGACTATTTCCCGGAGAATATGAGCTTACAATTTTTGCATCTTTAAACATCATTTTTCCATATGGGAGCTCAAACCCAGAGCCTCGTGCATGCCGGCAAGCACACCACCCACTTGGCCACACTCTCAGGCATAAACAATTCCCTTCGAAGGGAAGCTAAACTGAATTTAAGTGTGGAAGACTACCCTGCTGGTCAGATGGCATGGCGACGACCAGACAGGCTGATCCTACTTCAGCAGGGCGTGCTGCAGCTAGCACAAGCTGAAATTTAATATGCCATGTTTGCAGACTCGTGCCTGACTCTAAAGGAGTCAATTCCAGGATGATTGGCGTCCCTAGGCTGTGTCCAAAGCGTGTGACAATGAACACATGGCATTTACCAAAGGAGGGCTGTGACTTTTTCCTTGGACTGCTCCATGAGCATGGGACATCTCCTGCACATTAATCCCACGGGATCACTCTTTTCCTTAAAAAAAAGGGGGGGGCTCCTTCAGTCGGCACGTGGACACAGGAGGGGTTCACAAGCGGCAGAGCAGTCAGCCTGGCTCACACCCTACCTGGGCTGGCAAAAAAAAAAAAAAAAAAAAAAAAAACGTTCTGATGTTGATTTTGTGAGACAGGGAAACTACAGAGAAATCATTTCTGCTATTTAAACGCTGTCAGTGCTGTTCGTGGCTTATGGCACATATAATCTATTCAGATATCTATTTCTGAAAACAATCTCTCAGGGGGCCGGGTCATGACACACTATTCACCAACAGAACCCCATCCTCGGTTCTGCCACTGTAAAGGCTGATGGGGGCAGAGGTGCAAGGACGCAGGATGGCACCGTGTGATAGGTCAACGTTACAGTCAACACCACCTACCCCTGAAAACTACTATTTTCAACTATGTCTGGGAACCAGTTGGCATGATGCTACTTGCTGGACAGCCCTGACTCTGAGCATGTGCCAATGACAGGTTAAAAACATAGACACTATCCAGAAGAGTTATCTTCCAAGTAAAGACAGAGTTGAGAATCAGACTTGGGACAGAGCGTACAGATGCGGCGGGACTTGAGTCCACGACCCTCTAGGATCTTAGTGTGTGTGTTGAGGGATGGCAGGAGGGGACAGGGACTCTCTGTGCTCCATTGTCCAAGGCAGAAGTGACACACAAGCAGTTCTTCCCTCCTACCTGGAGTCTGGCCTCCTCAATGCTGTAGACACAGGCGACCGGGAACTGTGGCTGCTCTCTGCCATGCTACTACATTCCAGCACCATGACTGAATGAGTGACAGGGTGTCATGGGACAAGAGCTCAGGCCACCTGTGAGGCTCCAGGTCTAGATGGAAGAGGCTGGGAAAGAGCCATGGCATTAACCGTTCCCATAAGCTCACCCAACACAGAACGCACAGCTTCTGGTCCAATGTGGTTTTAAAAGAACTAGGGTGAACATTGTCAGCGGGGGACGGATGCCACATGGGAGAGCTGAAGGAACAGACACAAAGACACAATGGTCCCAGAGCCTGTGGGCCAACCTTGTCCCGAGTGAAGGGCTCCTGGCCACCGAAACACACCCACGTCCTTTCACTATCTTGCACACTGGGTCTTTCTTTGTGGCTGGTTGAATTCTTTTGACAATGGTGCAAGAACTGAGAGGCCCTGTAACAGAACCAATGGACCCTTGAAACATCTTGGTCCAGCTGTCTGGACTCATCACAGGTGACTCATCACCACTCACGGGCAGGTCTATATGAAAACCTCCAGGAACTAAATTCCTTCCCCATTTTTCCTCCCTTTCTTCTCTCTCTACTCCATTCTTCCCTCACTTTCCTTGCCTCTCCCAGAGTCCCTTTGGCCTTTAATGGTTCAGCAAGACTCACTTGGGTTAGCAGCTGGCTCCTCTTTAATCCCAGCACTTAGGGGACAGAGGCAGCTGGATCTCTGGGTTCGAAGCCAACCTGGTCTACAAAGGGAGTCCAGGACAGCCAGAGCTACACAGAGAAACCCTATTTCAGAAAGCAAAACAAAACAAAATACTCCCCCTCTCCGCCCCCCAACACCTCACACAATACAGATACTTCTCTGGCACTTGCTCATCTCTGCGACTCCATCTTCCATGGAACCTTTGTTTTCTGGTGTTTCTCCTGGCCTAGGACAACACCCTACACCACGGCGACTCTGGATGCCCTCTCTCTGTTCTGTCCTCTATGGCTATCCCTACTATGCTCCTCAGTATCTAGATCACCGGCGTCTGCCCTGCCATTCATGCAGTTCCTGACTGGATGACACAGCCGGAAGTTTTGCCTCTTCCCTTAAGCCGCTTCTGCCATGAGTATGTGAGACAAAAATTTACAATATTTAGAGTTTAAGGTTGGGATGTGTCGGCACTGTGGTTGGGGGAGAGCTCTCCTTGTCCCAGCCACAGCCTGAGGAGTTGAAACCTTAGGCGTCCTTAATCTTTTAGGGGTCTTGACTCAGGTTTATGGCTTCGAGGCGGCTGAGAATGTTGGCACCGGCCCGTGTGAAGGGTTTATGGAGATATTTTATTTATAAGGACTTAAGAGCTAAGTCTAAGAGAAAGAGAGTGCTCAGAAAGACACGTGTAGGCTTCCCAAAGGGTTACCCTACAAGCCAGCACATGGGTGGATGCTTCGCTAGGTGAGACAAAACAGCTAGGTGAGACAAGAAATGCCATTCTAATGGCATTTCGAAAGTGCTCGAACTTACAAAGGCAGAATGGAAGTCGCCAGGGGCCGTGAGAGAGGGACGTTATTATTTAATGAACACAGTTTCATTTTGGTGGACTAAAATAGTTATGCAGATGGACAATGGCCACCCACATAGATATTTGTGTGGGCACACATGTGCCATGGCGCACGTATGGAGATGGGAGGACAAGCTTGCCGTCAGCCCTTGCCTTCCTCCTTGTTTCAGACAGAGTCTCTTTGTTGTAGCTGCTGCCCACACTGAGCTAGCTGACTCCATGAGCTTCCCAGGAGTCTCCAGTCTCCACCTCCCATTGCATCACAGGAGCACTATAATTACAGGTGAGTATCGCTGTGTCCAGCAAGCATTTACCCACAAAGTCATCTCCTTAGCTCTGATGTTTATATATGTATATATATAAAATATACTTATAAAATACAATATATACTTATATGTTATATATGCATGTATTATTAGTATATATACATGTAAATATAATATATACTTATATATTATATGTGTGCATTATTAATATATGATATATATTATAACAAAAAATTTAAAAATAAATCAATATACACCTAAAAGTAAAACCAAAGAATTTGATAAAGTGTGAATGTACAGATTCGTATATATATATATATATATATATATATATATATATATATATATATAAAACATATTATTATATGTAATATATTTATGGTTTATATATTATGACAAAAAATTGAAAAATAAACCAACACACACCTAAAAGTAAAAACCAAAGAATCCAATAAAGTGTGAATGTACAGATTTATATGTATATATATGTATACATATATAATATATTATATGTATTATGACAACAAAAAAATGCAAAATAGACCAACACCTAAAAATAAAAGCCAAGGAGTCCGATAAAGTGGGGGCCTACAGATTCTTTTTTCCTGGTTCTATTAAGGTTTGCAGCAGGGTAACCTATGTATCTTTCTTTGATCTTTCCGACAGTGTCTGATTCTGAGCCTCTACTTTGACAGCCCTTCCTCTCCCAGGGCCAGAGTGATCTCTTTAAAACCTAAATCAGATGCACCTGTCACCGTTCCAAATCCCTGGCTTCCGGCTCCACAGCAAACCCTCACTACCACCTTTCAATTTTCAGGCGCGCTTTCCAGTCCCCTACCATTTGCTGCTCCTAATATCCCAACTTCTTTTAGAACCTTCAACACATCACCAACGCTTTGGTGTTTCGACAGCGACTCTGATCTCGCTGGGATTTGACTCTGAACCGGATAAGGCTTTAATAGGCAGCTTCATTGAATGTGACCGTGGAGTTTGCTTCAAGCCCAAACACCCTTCCATCTCCAGTTGCCCCTCAGTCACTGCCCACAAGGCTTTGAGAAGCCGTAGGGACGGTAGACACAGACTTGAAGCTTCATCACTAGCACTGTGGGAAGGGCTCACGTCATGGGGGCAGAGCCCACTTTTCTATCCAACTAGGACTGAGCCCCGACAGCGATGCCCCGCCCCCAGGACAGCACAGGACAGCGGTGCCCCGCCCCCAGGACACAGCCAGGGACAGCGATGCCCCTCCTTCAGAGGGGTATTCATATTAGGCGATTTGTGTTTTTATTACACCCCAATGGATGGGCCCAGGCTAGGTTGAGAGCCCATACAGGCTGCCCCTGACGTTCTTCCTGTGTGGCACCCATATTGCCTGACTCAAAGGTCTTAACGCCATGACGGGCTTCGCTCCCACAGCTGCGGTGAGTGGGAAGGCTGGCATAGGAATGCTCGTCACCGCGCTCTGCTTCTCAGGGTTCCTCCGATTCAGGCTCTGTCGCTGTACAACCTCTGCACTTAGAGGCTGGCAGACGTCCCTTCCAGCTTTACTCTTAGGCCTATGGTGTAAAGTTTTATCGTTGAGATGGCTCAGCGGTGAAGAGCGCTGGTGGCTCATGCAGAGAACCTGGGTTCGGTTCCTAGCACCCATGTGGCAGCTCACGACTGGGTAACTCCAGTTGCAGGGGACACAGTGCCCTCTTTTGGCCTCTTCAGGCACATACATGGTCCGCACACACACATTCATGCAAAACAGCTGTACACACACACACAAAAATATATATTATTTTTTCTTTAAGTGATTTCACTTAGTGCTTAGAATCCTCTTCCCATCCATAGAGACCAACTGTGCTCTCTTAAACTGCAACATGCCCATCCTGCTCCTCATCCACGTGGCCCTAAATGCATGTGTGCCATCAGTGGTATTTGCACGTGTCCTGTAAGTAGCCTGACCAAGGCCTCAGAGATAATGAAACCATTGGGCTTAGGAACAAATAACTGGAATTTCCCAGCACATGCTAAAATGTCAAACAGTTAGCATTTTTAGCAAAGACGTTTCAGACCTATTGCTTTGTATCTTTAACTAACACGAACCCCTATATGAGCACGCCCTCATTAAATTCCAGGCACAAAAGTCTCATAAAACTTGATCAAAGCAGTTAAGACAGAGATGAACTTTATGAGCACACACACACACGTGCTGAAATTACTTAATTTGAGTGATTTACCACCCAGTGAATTTTCCCCAAGTACCATCAAGGCTGCAATAAAATATTTCGGCACATAGCATATTTCGAGATTTATGACATCCTTGCGGACTTCCGTGCTGTGAGCGTCTCTCCCACGCTTTATTTACCACCTGGGAAATACTGGCTGCATTATACCCGCCACATCCAAATTCCTACTTGCACACTACTAAAGAGAGTACAGACATTAGTGATTATAAACCTCCACAGTCATCACCAGCTACTGTGCAGCTCACGCCAGCCTATAAGAGACACAAAAAAACGGACTTCTTTCCCAGAGCCTGTGTGCCCGCCTGGGGACAGACAATTTGCTAGACACCCCAGAGTAGCCAGTGGCTGGCATTTGGTGAGGGGACTAGCAACTCAAGGCTACCTCCAATCTAAGTCTCGGTAGTCTCTTGGATCCAGCAGTCCATCACCCTCACTCTCCCTGTCACTTTTACTGCAGAGGAACTTCCTAGGTAACAGGGATTGTGGGTGTTTGCTGTAGAATGGAAGCATCTCTGTTACCTAGGACCCAAGGAGACAAGTTTTCAACATTGCATTGTCTGTGATTCTTCTGAATCTGGGTCCCAGGGAGCCCCTGGGCTTAAATGATTTTGAAAATTCTATTGCCAACGATGGAATATTGAGGCCACCAAGAACTGACATTCTGTCAAGACATTTTTCTGTCCCTTTAGATGCTTTGCTGTCATACAAAAAGACACCCCCAGACTCAACCTGGGGACCCTGAGATAACCAATGAGGCAGGCTAAAGTTGGAGAAATGTAAGATAACTAATATGATCCACAGGTCTGATCAACAGACCTGGACACTCTACCCGAGACTGCTGTCTCCAATTCCTGGATGCTACCCCACACAGTCATGAGACAGCGTCAGGTGACAAGGTCCTACCGCCTGAATGGCTTTGTACACTGCCGTGTGGCTGGCAGCAAGTGGCAGGTGACATGGCCACTTGTCTGAACAGCATTTCTGATGGCCGTCCTCCATCAGGTGAGAGCGTACACTAGAAAGCCAGCAGTTGGTGTCTTCTCATGGTGAATCGTGTGGCTGGGATTGCTGGGGTTGCCGTGCTTACATTATCACCGAAATCCATTGCAGTGAAATCACAGGTTACAGTCCATGGGGGTCTGGCCCTCTCTGGGTTACCAGAAACACCTACAAAGCAGCCTCTTGCCCACTGAGTACCAGAACACTGGCACTGGACAACACCCAGGGTGTGGAAATGCCAGCATGTCCTGGCACACACAGGAAAAACTCAGGCTTGAGGCCCACAGCCTGTGTGTGTGTTAGAACACACTGCCAAGACCATCCTGCATCCCAGTTCAGCCAACACACCACCATAAGCTAGCACACTGTCGCTCAGACCCGTGCCTCCCAGTGTGGCCGCCTGCACTTTGTCGGGGTCACCATGAAGGCCACAACTATGCCATAGGACTTATGAGACTGTTAGACTCCCGAGCCAACATCCCAGCACAGGGTTCAGCAGAAGGCATGCGGATCTCAGCTTCCGGACGGCTTGGGTTTGAACCCAGCTCTAACGAGTAAGAAGCACTCGTAAGCCCTCTCTGCCTCAGTTTTCCTGTCTGAGCAGTAGGTTGAAATAGGGTTCATAGGTGACGGTTGGGATAATATGGGGAAAGGTTTTAGTATTAAAAACCTGCGTAAAGTTACTTGTTGGTTGTGTGGGTTTATGATCAGCATCTGTGAATACCCACATCAGCTCTGGCCGCTATAATCGAGTAGAACACAGACATAATTAATCAAACTCATCTCACAGGCTGTTAGGGCCTGAGAGGCCAAGATGAAGGCACTGGCAGAGTTGGGTCAGCCTTGCTGGTGAAGATGGCCCAGACACCTCACTGCACCCCATCGCGGCTCAGGGGAGCCAGACACCTCACTGCACCCCATCACGGCTCAGGGGAGCAGAAACCTCACTGCACCCCATCGTGGCTCAGTGGAACCAGACATCTCACTGTACCCCATCGTGACTCAGGGGAGCAGACACCTCACTGCACCCCATCGTGCCTCAGGGGAGCCCGACATCTCACTGCCCCCATCATGGCTCAGGGGAGCCAGACACCTCACTGTACCTCATCATGACTCAGGGGAGCCAGAACTCGGGCATCTTTTCTTCCTCCAGGGGTACTAAATCCACCATGGCAGGACCACTCTAGACATCACTGAACACAGCAACCAGGCAAAGGCCTTCCTCACTCCCATCCAAGCGCTGCCACACTGAGGCAGGACACCAGCACACACATTCTGGGCCGTGTATACCCACTCAGTCTGAAAGTAAAACCACTTTCAAGTGGTTTAGCACTGACGAAACTTCTAGTCCAGGGAGGGTTACACTTAAGGGCTCCCTCCACTGGGAGACAAATCACATACATATCCATAGATACGTTATATGTGCACATCTATACACATGTATATATACACACAAGGTATATAAACACGTGCATTAAAACATACACACAAATTATGCATGTATGTCTATATACACATATATACACACACACAAACACAAAGTGTATCTACTTAAGTATTAAAACACACAGGCATCTTCTTACTCTTTTTTTCTAATTTTAAGATGAAACCTCGGGACTCTTGGTTTCATGCACAGCAAATACCAACGAATCATGCACAGCCCGCCCCCCAACGCACAACACAATTACGTTTTACTACAACATTTTCGTGGTATAAAATGGAAAAAAAAAGGTGTGTGATGGAGCCATTTAAAAGAGCAAGAGGTCACTGAAGTTAGCCAACAGACAAGAATATGGGAGCAGTGATGGTCTGTCTTTGGGGTTCCCAGCCTCTGTGGACATCCCTACAGAGGCTCGCAAGTATGGATCCCTGGCCTTAATGTTTGCGAGTGCTAAAAAGTTCCCATCACAGGGCTGGTTCAGCTGGCTCCACCTCCACTTTCTCCGCCCAATGTCAAGGCTCTTCCTCCCACTTTGCGTTCAAAGGTCTAATTGGTAATTGCAATCTGACTAACAGGAACTGGGACTCCTCCCCCAAGCACAGCCTGTAACCCACTCGCCTCTCACAAGCATCTCGGGCCAACTCATCGTCACATCTTGCCTGTATTACCACAGTGGCTGAACCGAATGTCTCAACCCAGGGGGCGGATGCCTCTACCGACATATTAACTAATGCGTAACCTCCTTTCTTGTGGTCTCTGCTCAAAACGTTCTTCTGGCTTCCCAGCCTGTAGCCTGGCCTTCTACTAGCCTTCAGAGTAAGGCCCAAGTGCTTGGCCATGGCGCCCAAGTCCTGGGCTACAACCCCACCCCCCACCCCGCATCTCATCTCTGGCCACTCTCACCCAGGCTCATTCCCATAGCCACACTGGCCAGAGTGATACTCCCAGAATGCATTGAGCTGTCTTAGCTCTGTCAACCTTATTCCAAATCTTTGATAACTCTAACCTTCTACGCAATTTCAATTCCCAACTTAACTCCGTTGTTTGATTTCTACCTTTGTTTCTTCATATTTATCACCCCTATACATGAATTCTCTTATATTTGCTTTTGTCTTCTTCAGGAAGTACACTCTGGAAAAGGCAGAACTTTTTTCTCGTTGCTTTGTATCGATCGAACTGGACGCAGACTATGCTCCCACAAAACACCCGCTGGACCTCAGTGTGGCACCTGCCGACTCTCAGTCAGTGCAGAGGACCAAATGACTGGTATCTTCTAGGGACGGCTGGGAGGGCCTAGGGTGAGTACAACACGCTTTAACTGGTGAAGCTGTGTGTCGCTCAGGCCAGCACCGACGTTACACCTCACGCAAATAATAGGAACGTTTTACGTAGAATTCTCAATAACATTTGCTACTGGCAGTCTTGCAGGGATCAGAACCCAGCAGCGACAGAGACTATGCGCCTGGTGCCACCAGCCAGGAGAAGAGAGCAGAGGTCTCCGTGCCAGGGGCTCTGTGATGACAAAGGCTGACGTCATACCGAGCGGCAGGAGGAAGAACAGGAGCCTGGTCCCCTACCCCATCACCACACCGCGTAAGCCTCTCTAAAGCCTAGTGCTAGAGGAGGAGGGGCCAGGAAGAGGGGGAGAGCAAAGCTTTCCTTCAAGGGCGACCACGACACAGTCAGGGGCTTTGAAGTCCGCAACCGAAAGAAGAGGAACGCTGCAAAGTCCTTGAGTAATGCCCCGCAAAGAAAATAGTTTCAACTCCGCAACCCCTGAGAAACTCGTTGTCTGTCACCGGCAGAAACGGCCAGTGGCTAAGGTGAGTCCGGATGCGGAAACTTCTGCTTCTTTTTACGCTCATTTTAGGACGGCCCACTTCAAATCCACCCAATATACAGAAAGATGCGCAACTGCCTGCGGCTGCTGAGCTCACCACCCTGCCTCACCTGGGTGACAGCTGTCGCGTGTCCCGTAAAGTGCAGGTTTAAACTATGGATGATATTTCAATGAGCTGTGTAGGTGCCACGTGAAGAAATGAGGAAACCAGGAAACCCCTGCTATAAGTTTCAATGACAACAAAAAGGAATATATTTCCGAGGCCACGGATAACCGACCGCGTGTTTCCAGGCAGCGGTGGCCGTTTGCCATATGCTCACGAGGCAAGGCACATTCCTATTAGCGGCACCGATTGTTTCCCTCACAGGCAGTCATTTGGTGAGCTCAATACCAGCAACCTAACAAAACACCAGGAATCCCGCAGCCCTCTCTTTACAGGGAGCATCAGTAACCCCTTTGTTGCCCTGTTTTAGCCCACGTGTCAAGTGGGGAGCACGCACTGTCTAACGGCTGCTACAACGGAGTGGTCCGATTCCCCCCTCTATTTGTGCTTAGAAAAGCTTCAAATGGAAAATGACTGTAATTATGGAAGGAAGGGCAATTCTACCTCCCCTGGGGGCAAATGAAATCAAACCCTTTTCTTTATAATCACCCATAAATATTTATGTTTCTCTGTCCATTAGCCCACACATCCCAAAAATGAGAGGCACCCCATCCCACGTACATCTTTCATTATTTACAGAATGATTATAGACCCACGGGGTCTAGTATACAGATAATACAAACTTTAGGTTTGCAATATACAGATAATGTTGGGTTTGGGTTTTAGGTTGTTTTTAGGCTAATTTTTCTAAAACAGAGTCAAACAGTGATATATTGAGAGCCTCAAAAATATAATTCTCAGACCTGGCTTTTATATGTAAGACTAAAACGCTTACATTCGAGCTATCTGTTTGATTAATGGACGTGTTACTGGCCAATATTGTAACTGAGGCGTGAAGAGGCATAGTGGTTGTCAGCAAGGAAGAGGGGGGTGGGAGAGCATGGAGTGGGGGCTGGGGGGAGGGCCTTCAGAAACTCAGGGACTGGAGAACTGCTCACGAGGCAAAGGCATTTGCTACCGACTGCAAAGAGTTAATTCTGGCAGAACATAAATCGCTGGGAATTTAATTTTCACGAAATCCTGGCCATAAATAATTACCATTTGCCTCACTGGGACAAAGGAACCAGCTATTCAATTTACACCAGTCAAGTTCTATAATACAATGCAGGGGAAATCCTCGTCTCACGTCAGATTATGGGGGTGTTAGGTGAAAAGTCGGAGCCGTGAAGAAAGGCAAATTAAACTCTCCAATCAATACAGAGCAACGGATTCATTAAGCAAATTGAGGGCGATTCTAGAATGCAAAGCAGCGAGCAGTCTGGCTGGTCTTTTATGGGTGTATCATTTGTTTTTGCAATGCAGACTCAACTGCGTTTGCACGGCATGAAATCCTTTCAAATTGTGTAATTCAGTATCAGCAACCGTGACAAACTCTACTGAAAAGAGCATGCAAGCTGGTTCTGGTTCTGAGGACTGGCCAGATTTTTTTTTATTTATTTATTTTAATGTCGAGACTTAACGTAAAGAATTTCTCAAGGGTAAAATAGTAGACAGGAGTGTTCAAAATGCCATGGAAGACCCTCCTCCTTTTGTTTTCAGTAAATTGGTTTCTCCGTCATCTCGGAGGTAAAAAAAAAAAAATTAAGAGCCCATCCAATATCCACTGCACCATATAGCGCAGAAGAAATGCTGGGGCATTGGCCCTGTTTCTGGGTACCACAAACACAGCTGGGACAAATGAGCCTCTGCTAAAGCAAAGAAGATCTAATAGAACTAGGGGGGGAGGGAGGATAACAGCGGCTGTGTTATAGGCACACTGTCTTCCTAACTAATGTGAAATCAGACTGCTTCCTACAGCACACCTTCTGCGGCATGTGTTATAAGCTACATCTCCTCGGCACACAAAAGCCAAACTGATCTGGTCATCAAAATATGCACACGAAGAAGAAAAGAGATAAAGCATGGCAATTCAAACTCGAATTTGGGTCCGAGGTTTATCGGAAGCAGGACACATTTCAAACGGTATGTGTTTGCAATTTCAATCTCAGGGAACAGGGAAGGGGCGTTTGCTTCTTACCAGGCTCACGAGGTAACAACGAGGCACAAATATCATTTCTTGGAAGGTAGGGCTGACCTGCTGCTTGTCTCCCCAGAGGCCTCGGGATGCTCCTCGCTGTCCCTCATCCTAACCTCTGCGAGAGAATCAATAGCTAATTCCATCGTAACTGTTCAACCCCCAGGTACATGTCCCTTGAAGGAAGTAAACAGTATCCTATAGAGCAATGAGGACTTCACTCCTTTGGCTCCTGAGCCAGCCCACTCATACGTGATGTCACAAATAGTCAGGAAATAATGGACAAAAAACCCAGACCTTTATAAAATCGAAGATGAACCAATTTTGAAATACTGAGCATCATAAAGGCATTTGGATTCCTATGAGGCCGTTAACATTTAGGCCTAAAGAAGACACCAAATGAGCTTCAAAACTAAAGCGAGAGATGAGAGCGTTCAGGCTCCCCAGGCACTTTTGAGTCTGTGATTTACACGTCCTTATGATTTACACATCCTTAAATATGAATGTGGTAAACAGTGTTCCTCCCAATCTGTACTCTGCAAACATAAGCAAACTCTCACGGCAGAACGGCTGGTACCAATAAATGCTGGGGACCTAGAGGGATGTGCATCTGAATGCATGGAAAATGTCAAAAAGAAAAAGTCACTGAAAAATTTTGTAAGGAACAAAGAAAAAGATTATCCTGCCAAAAACACAAGCATGCCACAGGTGTAAGAAAAGTAAGTGCCTACAAAGGTGCTTGGAACATGGAAAGCACACAGTAGACACACATCAGAAATAAGCATGAACCAACAGTGATAACAACCTAGAATATTCTATTTATTTGCTCCTACAGAGGATTGCTACACAATTTGAAGGGTCATCAGAAAAATAAAAATGTAGGACGCCTTGCTCAAAATTATTAACAATTCTTAGAGGGTGGCCACAGAATGGCGGGTTACGCAGAGGGTTCCTTGGAGTGCGGTTTTCACCATAGCTGTGCAGCGTCTCCACTAGGCAACTTCCCTGCTCCCACGCATGCCACTGTGAACTGTCCAGGGCTTCTCTACACATTTTCATTTCTATTGTATGCTCAGGAGTGTTCGTCCGGCGGCTTCTCCGTGCACTACACACAGGCATTGCTCCTGGACGCCAGAAGAGGACGTCAGATCCCCTGGAACTGGAGTTACAGGTGGCTGTGAGCCGTCAGGTGGGTGTGGAAATTGAACCCAAGTCCTCTGCAAGAGCAGCCAGTGGCCTCAGCTGCTGTGCCATCTTGCCAGCCTTCTAACGGATTTTAATGACGATAGACAACAATGCTTCATTCAGTCTGGAGCTCTCCTTGTAATTTCCTTTTTGGTGGAGTTCAAGCTTGAGTGTGCATTTGTGTCTTATTGTAATAATATATCAGAATGTTAATTTCATCTAGAGTCAAGACGACGCTGGACAGTTCCCACATTCAAGTCAAGACGACGCTGGACAGTTCCCACATTCAAGTCCCCATGAACTATCAGGTCTGCTGGATCTGCTAATTCATGACATTATTTCTCTCGCTTTATAAGTGCTTCCGGTTTCTGAGCATGCTTTGTAGTCATAGGTCAAAGAGCATTCACAAGAGAAAGAAAAAGGCTTGGTGCTTTCAGCCGCAAACAGCTAAAATCATCCATCATCTTGGCCTTGTTGTTGTTGACAATGTTGCTCAGGACGAAAGACACAGCATGTACCCACACTTTATATGCAGAGCCCTGGTGAACCCTGAGGTGACCTGCCTACCATCACACAGGAAGTCCATGAGAACCAGAGAGCGATTTCTACCAACGGATGCTGCCATCTCTTATGCCCTGTCTCCAGATGCCATCAGGGCCGAGACTGGGTTGGTTCCAAATGTGCTTTCTCACTCCCGTCTTAGCATATATCAAGGTGCACTTCTCTGCCTGGAATCTGGAGAACCATTCGGAGCCTCCGTCGAAGGTCCAGGGGACCGTGTGACTAGGGTGTGACTTAGGGGGTGTTAGGGGAACCATTCGGAGTCTCTGTTGAAGGTCCGGGGGACCGTGTGACTAGGGTGTGACTTAGCCTCTTTAGGAGGCTGTTTTATTGCATGTATTTGTTGGTGAGGGTGGCCATGTGTGTGCCATGCTTGCGTAGGTCACAGGACTCTCGAGCGTCAATTTTCTCCTACCACCATGTAGGACCAGGGATCGCATTTCAGATGTCAGGCGTGGCATTGGCTGCCTTTATCTTTTCCCTGAGGAGCCACCTGGCTGTCAAAGGAAGCTGCTGAAAATGAAAGAGACTGGCGTGGTGGCGCACGCCTTTAATCCCAGCACTCGGGAGGCAGAGGCAGGTGGATCGCTGTGAGTTCGAGGCCAGCCTGGTCTACAAAGTGAGTCCAGGATGGCCAAGGCTACACAGAGAAACCCTGTCTCGAAAAACCAAAAAAAAAAAAAAAGAAGAAGAGAGAGAGACTGACAAGACAGCTCAGTGGGTGAAGGCACCTTTCATGCCAGAGGAACCTACAACGGAGGAGGAAGAGAACCAGCAAATTGTTTCTGGTCTCTAGATATACACTGTGGGGCCCTCCCACTGCCACCTTCTCATCAGTGCCAGTCATTATGTGGGTATGAGAACTCTTACGGCCCCATGGAGGGAGTGGTATAAGCCACTAAAATTACTCTGAGGGCATTTTGTTTCTGTGGCATATAAACTAATGATTCTTGTCACCCCCAGAGCAATATGGGTGAGGTTCCCTGCACACACCGTATCTGCCGGCCAGTCCCACCATAATCAGTGAGGCCTTGCTCTTGTGTAGAGGAAGAGATGCTCAGAGAGGCTGGGGACTCAGGAGGAACCCACGGCCAGCAGAGTGCAGAGCCCATCCCTTGCACGACCCCGAGGATGTTTTCGGCTAAGATAGGTTTTCACTCTGCAGATCGGAAAACTGATGAAGAGAAAAGCTATTTTTTATAAGTGATATATTTAAGGCCAGGCAGACAAGCTGCGGGGGAGTGAGACTGACACCTGTGGTCTCCGGATTCACCTGTGATTTACTCATCTGAGCTTCTGCTTGCCTTCCAGCTCTCAGAACTAAAGCGGAGCTTCATAGTGATGACTCAGTGCAAATGCCCTTTAGTATGGGTAATTTGTTCACTGCATGTGGAATGTGGAATCATCTAAATTGATTAAGAGTAAAGCAAGGAGCAACTCTTTATTATTATTATTATTATTATTATTATTATTATTATTATTATCTGGAGAGACAGCCGTGGGTGCTGGGAACCGAACTCTTATATTTATGGTTGTGAGCCTAGCCTTTAATGGCTGAGCCATCTCTCCAGCCCACAAGGAGCAACTCTTAAGGGGCTCTAGCTCAAGGGGTGGACACCATCAGGACCAGTATGTTCAGTACATGGGTCTGTGAGTGTCACCATGCTTCTTGTGTCAGTGCCCGTGTTGTACTGGCTTAATAGTTTAAATAGTAGCCTGTTTGTGATATCACATTAAATAGGGAGAAGCAGAAGTATAGTGGATGTACACATGTTTTTGTTTTGATCCCAAGTGTGGGATGTGAAACAGGCTTGTGAGAGAGCAGGTGATGTTTGTCCACTGGAAGAGGAACCACCTCTTGGGGCTGGGGCATGGTCTTTGCCAACTAATAAACATCCTTGTACAGACTCTGAGAAGATTTTATATATATATACCCAAGACAAGAAGCTGGGCCTCTTGGTCTTGGCATCATTTCCTGTTGTTTGGCTGTTCGTCGCTCTTCCTTGAGACACTCCTAGAGAGAACCATTCCAATGAGCACTTCCAGGCTCCGGCTGCTGCTCCGGGTTCCGGCTGCTGCAGTTGCAGTCACCTTTGCTGAATTGCTGTTTTTCTGCTTAACTGGTCTATTGGAATCTTGCCGACTACCCCAGTGGAATTGCTCCAAGGAACTGAATCTAAAAAGGTCCACTTCTTCTGGTCCCATTAACCTCTTTTCTCTCCTATCTAGGGTAGGTGGGTTGGAAGGGAGGTATAAACATTAAAGAACCCCAAATGAAGTAGCTTTGAAAAACTTCAAAGCCTACACAGAAGTCAAAATACATCACATTAGGATTGCACTCACAGGTGCTTATGTTAATTGTATATAGATATGTACATATATAAAGATATATCTGTGCACACACTTAAGTCCATATAGATGTACTTATATGTCTCTCTGATGATAATCGTGGTCTAATATCTGCTTTCTGTTTTTTAAGGACCCATTAGTTTATTTTGTATCATGTGTAGGAGTATTTGCCTCCATGGGTGTATGTGCATGCAGTACCCACAGAGGCCAGAAGAGGGCGGAGGATTCCCCAGAACTGGAATTACAAATGAAGGAGGGCAGATGTGTAGATTGAGTAGATGTGTAGATTTGGAGAATAAAACATGGGTCCCCCCCCCCCGTAAAAAGAAAAAAAATCATGGGTCCCCTGCTATAGCAACAATTGCTTTTAACCACTGAGCCATCTCTATACCCCCTGATTTCTACTGTCTTATATAAGAAATTAAGAAAACTCTCTCTCTCTCTCTCTCTCTCTCTCTCTCTCTCTCTCTCTCTCTCTCTCTCTCTCTCTCTGAGATGGAATTCCTGGTGTTTGCTCATCTTTATTACAGTGTGGGGACTGAGCACTGGGGCATTTTATCTGAAAGCACATCTACTGTGCCTCCGCACTTTACAGGGCCGTCCTAGACTTCCGCTCCCCTGCAGTCTCCCCACGAGGGCCCAGCTCCTGCAGTGATTCGGTGAAGTGTTATGTATTGCTGAAAGAGGAAGTTCAATAGCTCCATCCCAGCTCAGTTGATAAGATCAAACGCCCTGGACTCCTCTGTGCATTTCTATTTTGCTAAGGGCACCACAAATTATACAGAGATGGAGAAAGAACAGCGTTATCAGCTGCCTTTAATGAAATTCTGATCCTGGTAACCGCCCCCCCGCCCCAGATCACTTAAGCCCCCTTTCCCTGTGGGACTGGTATATAGAAAGCCACACATCTTGAGGCTAAAAAAAGGATGCTTAGCGCTATCAGAGAAAACCAGTTTCATCGAATACAGGTAAACCTTTCAAATCGTATAAAGCCTTGTGATGGCATTATATTTTATCTTTATCAACCTTTCCAAGTGTGACAATTCACCCTTACAATCCGGAAGAATGAAATTGGGCCATTAAAGCTAAGACCGTCCTTGTGTTGTGGCTCCGTAACGCTCCGGTCGCGTTTCCCAGCACTAGGGGGCAGCACTTGCTCCATCTCCATTGAATGCCCCTTAGGCTACAGAGGAGCCATTGTGATGTGACTTACGTCTCTGTGCTATCGGCTGCTTTCCCCTCTCTTTGAAGGAATTCATTTCCTAACAAGCGGTGTCAATAAGTGAGAAGCAAGGTTGGTAAACAGAGAAACAGGGTCACCCAGCCGTGGCCTCCGTCACTATTGCATGGCCAATATGCTATGTGACACCGACCCAGTCCTTTTAAGTTGTGAAATTCTTCCAAAATGCCACATGAGCGGAGTGCACATGGTGTTTAGGGAAGGCAGTTTGAATTTGTGTCTTCTGAAAGTCCAAGTGACGTCCCCAACACTCTATCATCTGTCTGACGGGAGGGAACCGAGGTGAGAGACTCACTGCACTGCTATCACAAAACTGGATTACTTAGGAAACTGACTCTTGACACAGTGTGTTCTGAGAGGGATAACAGCTTATTGGTTTGGCAGCTTTTAGCCCATGATAGGCTTTCTGTGTTTAATAGTGCAGGGAACCACAGCCTTTTAACTTGTTGCTATTTCCACTGAGACAATAATACTCACATGGTACCCTATTAAAGATATGGAAAGGGGCCCTATGGACGCATTTGTGTTTCTTTTCTTTTTCTTTTTTTCTTTTTTCTTTTTTCTTTCTTCTTCTTTTGGTTTATTGAGACAGTCTCTTTGTGTAGCCTTGGCTGTCCTGGACTCACTTGTGGAGCAGACTTGGGTAAGCCGTGCTCTGTATTTCTGATGGAAGAAGAATGTATCCAAGTCAAAGTAACAGAGTTTGTGTCATTTGTTACACAGCTATGGGATGCTGATACAATTGCTTAGTCCATTTGGATTCCTATCTGTCTCTCTGACTTTCTGGCTGGGCTAGGCGCTAAGGACTGGACAGTACCTGGTTTTTGGCACAGCCGTCTGATAGAGTAAGTGTGTTCTGAGTGAGGGGTCCAGTGGACGACGAGTGCATGGAGAGGTACTTCACAATTCCAGTGACACATGGCTTAGGGCTTTTATCTCTCTTGGCTAATCATCTACTCGCTGACACAACCAGAAATACTTCTGTTCTTAAGCAAGTCATGTGTCTTCATTAAACCGAGAGCAGTTGCCCCATTTCCTGGTGGTCAGACTGTCTGATTAACTCCTTCTGGGATATTCTGTAGAATTCTCCGTGGTTTTTTACTAGCCTAAATAACTTCATGGCGTCAGCTATTTCCATGAGCCGGCTGCTTCTCTCTGACTAATTATCTCATAGGCGAGACACCAAGGCCTGAGGCACCCTGCTAGCTTCTGTGAAAGGGTTTGTACGGATTTCTGTGCTCCAGAAAAGTTTTAATCTACAGAAGAACGTCACTG
Organism: Acomys russatus; assembly: GCF_903995435.1. Taxonomy (NCBI): domain Eukaryota; kingdom Metazoa; phylum Chordata; class Mammalia; order Rodentia; family Muridae; genus Acomys; species Acomys russatus. The sequence goes on from NC_067155.1 coordinate 26,761,482, forward strand.
CCATCAGCAATAATCATGATGCTCAGACACCACGTAATCAGCACGTCATGACAATTATCTTGTTTACCTATGCAATACCAAGAGACACCTCCTATGAAACTTCCATCTAGGGGTAAAAACACAGAGACCGAAAAATGGCCCGAATATTCCTGCGGTTATATACTTTAGTATATACCGCTGGAGAGCTATGGAGTGCTGTATTTACAAAAAGAAGGTAGATCTAACATCTGCCATAGCATATTGTGCATTCCCTACAGTTTCATAGCCTTCCATTTTATCGTGCCTAATGGCTCGCCTACACAATGGCTGGGCAAAAGCCCTCATCACCTCATCCCCAGAAAAATATAACAGCCCTGAGCTGGCAGCTTAATCTCACCACTGATCAGCTGACACCGGTTAAAGAACATCACACTGGGGCTCCAGAGATAATTCATTGGTTAAGGATTGGAGTTCAGATCCCAGCATGCATGGGACAAGTCGAGTGTGTCTGGCTGTCTGGACAGCTATGATTCTCTGAGCCCTCCCTTCCTTCCTCCCTCCCTCCCTCCCTCCCTCCCTTCCTCCTTCCCTCTCTCAAGTGCTTCTGGGATGCCTTCTATGTAGTGACATCCTTGCTCTAATTACCCTCAGGTCTGAACACATTTCCTCCCGCCTGTCTGCTCCACCACCCAGAAAGCACTTTACTTGGAAGCTTCTTGCTACAACATCCAGTCTTTTGTCACACAACTGATGCTCAACATCTGTGGGCTGGAAAGCCAGATGTGGGCTGGAAAGCCAGATGTGGGCCGTGCTTGCTCTTAGGTCGGATTAAGTTGTCTGTGCTTCTGTTTCTTCATCCAAACATGAATACAGTTTGTGCCCAGCCATCAATTCTGTCCTGGATACAATGCCATTTGTCTCTCTGGCTGAAGAGGCCAGGGGACTCCTGATGAGTTTCCATACCCATCTGTGGTACTCACCAACCTCAGTTCTCCTGAGCAAGGATAATGCCAGTCTTGATATAAATAAAAGAAAGGGGGTGCCATAATTCAGATTTGAAACGTTAAGTACTTGAGTAACAGCCAAGGAGATTACTGGAGGATGGTGGGCCTCTAAGGAGCTGAAGACTAATTGGAGATAGTCCTTGGAGGCTACATCCTGTCGCCACTCTCTCTCCGCTTTCTGGCCACCATGGGGTAGGCAGTTATGCTCCACAAGATGAAACCATATCTAGTGCTGTAAATCTTTTTTTTTTTTTTTTCGAGACAGGGTTTCTCTGTGTAGCCTTGGCCATCCTGGACTCACTTTGTAGACCAGGCTGGCCTTGAACTCACAGTGATCCGCCTGCCTCTGCCTCCCGAGTGCTGGGATTAAAGGCGTGCGCCACCATGCCCGGCCCTGTAAATCTATTTTTAAAACATCGTGGCTAAGCTGGCCTTTGGCTCCAGAGGAAACAATACTGCTGCTTTGCTAAACGGGTGCAGTTGACACACAGTTTGTACCACAGGCAAACCTCCTCTCGGCCTTGGCCAGTGAAGCCTTTCTTTGCAGTGAACAGAGGGAAGTTCAGAGAGCCATAATTGCTCGTGACGCTGAGATTAAAGGATGGTTGAGGGCTCAGCCTTTGACAAGACGTTGGTCCCTCCTCCTAATGTGGGGAGCCATGTTAAATTCAGCCACGTTAGAAATCCCATGCTGAGGCTGCATGCTGTGACCTTCGAGTTGTAGACCTTTGCTGAAAGAGGTCTTGTGCTTAGGCTATCTTTGCGTTGTTTACCTTTGAAAGAAATAGGGAAGTTCTTACAGGGAACTACCCAGAGGAGTGTGTTCGTTCTTGCCTGGGGGCTAGAGGAAGAGAACTTGTAATAGAGCTTGTGGTGACCTTGCTATTTAAAGCTGTACTTGCTTACAATAAAGGGAGTCTTGATCAGAAGTCTCTGGACTTGACTCACTTTTTCTGGTGTCTCTGTCCCCCCATTTCGATCCCCCACTCCCTCTTCCAGGGAGCCATGTTTTACTTGTCCTGAGGGCCGGGACATCCTAAGACTCAGAAAACATGGTGGGAAAGGGCATAGCAAGAGTGCAAGCACTCGGGAGGCAGAGGCAGGCGGATCGCTGTGAGTTCGAGGCCAGACTGGTCTACAAAGTAAGTCCATGATGGCCAAGGCTACAAAGAGGAAACCCTGTCTCGAAAAACCAAAAAAAAAAAAAAAAAAAAAAAAAAAAAAAAGAGTGCAAGCAATGGCAGAAGGCAAGACGTCTTCAAGCACAGTAGGATCGCGGCAGCAGAGGGGCATCCGGCACTCGACCCCTACCCCACCCATGAGTGTGCCCACCAGCTATGGATGGGGAAGTGGCCCCACACTTCCCCCCACTTCGGCCTACTGCTGAACTGTCGTCAGCTGTCAACAGACTCTGAGATGGGGGATGGGAGAGGGTGGAGAAGGGGGGAAAGCAGTACATAGTATCAGTTTGACGAGATCTAGCAGAAGATCCCGATGCTGAACCCTGGCCTCGAGTTTCAAGCCTTGGTTTCAGGTATTAGATGGCTGCCCATATTTCTGAATGATCACCCATACGTCAGAGCCTCTCCCTCCCCCAAAGATCCTTGTAGGTTCAACTTACTCACTCACAAGAGTAGCTTAGGTAACTCGGATGGTTTCGTGACGCATTTCTATTATTACAAAGGAATTAATTCACAAGGGACACAAACAAGAAGATGCTTGAGTTACGGACCCAAGAGAGTGGCGGGTACCCAGAGGTTAGGGAGCAAGGCTGAAAATCCAAGCCCTCTATAGTCATGACTTGATCCAAAGCCATCCAGGGGCCACCAGCCTGGGGTACTCTCAACACAGCACCCTGAAGACTGCGAGCTGCGTGCCAGGAAGCAAAGCCACAATACTACCCTAAGACATCATCCTTCTGTTTTTGGAGGAACTGCCCCACAAGTGCAAGAGATAAAGTCAGATCTTTCTAGATTAGCAATTTCTCAGCAGCAGCCCTGCCCTGCGTGCAATGCAAAGGAGTGGCCTGTGGGTTGGAATGAAAGGGAAGCAGGGAAGAATTCAGGATCTCAGCCAAATACGTACATGGGCAACTCCAAAAGCTAGTTTTGTTGTGCCGATGCTGCACGGCTCCAGCTTCTGCATCCTACAAGACTGAAGAGACCTGAGGATATTAAAAATACACAGCCAGGACTGGTAGCTCATACCTTTAATCCCAGCACTTGGGAGGCAAAGGTTGGTGGATCTCTGTGAGTTCAAAGCCAGGCTGGTCTCCATAGCAAGTTGCAGCCAGTCAGGACTGCATAGAGAGGCTCTCTCTCTTAAAAGCCTAAAACTTTATTAGTCTAAAACCTGGTATTGGAGGCTGGCTGGTAACAGCACTTTTTCTCCATAATTTAAGAGATTAAGGCAATAAAAATAGTAACTTGTGTAACTGAACATACGAAGTTTGAAAATGCGATTTTGTGGCATAGACACCGAAGGAACAGAGTATGCCATTAAACTGTTAGAAGTTCAAATTAAAACAGGGTATTAATGTAATCCCCATGGTAACCTCAATTAAATAGCTATTGTACATAAAAGGGCGTAGGAGTTAAGACATTTCACTACAAATGTAATTTATAGAAATTATAGAAAAGTAATGTATAGAAAACTACAATAATGCAGGGCATGTATGGCATGCAGGAAACAAGCAGCACACCGGGAGGCGACCCTCTTTATGGGTAATTACTGTAAATGTGAATGAACTGAACTCTCCAGGCAAAATAGAGACGAATGGAACAGCGAAGGAAGAGCCAAGAACAGGACCCACATAGATGTTGTACACAAGCGCGTTACTTCAGAGCCCAACACACAGGCTGAAAGAGAAAAGAAACTGGGAGAGAGGCTCTAGGCAGAGAGTGCAGTGGGGGAGGAGCTCTCACTTTGTTGGCCACAGGTGGTGGTGTGGGTGTGTGAGATTCCAGGTGGCTTGGCCAGCCCTCATAACAATGTTAGCATTGTTCCCCGTCTCCACCCTGCCCTCATAATTTACTGCCCCCATCTCACCCTACTTGGAATTTGCTAACCTCAGACCTCCATTCACCTAAAAGGTTACCTTTTGTTAGCTTAACTACGGTTGCTGAGTTCCGCTTCTGTAAAGGGTATTTAAACCCTCCTCTTTTATAGACCGAGGTCTTCCAACTCTCCTGAGTTTGGTGGACCCCAGCGCGTTGGCTCAATAAAATTCCTTTGCTTTTGCATCGGCTCTGGACTCTGGTCCTCAGTTGGGCTTCCAGAAATAGATTTGGGTGACCGGAGTCTAGCATAGGGAGGTCCCACCGAGATCTGAAGCCCCTTGAAGACCAGACACCGGTCGAGGAATAAGGAATAACAGCTACCGCTGCAGTTTATCTGGTCTCTTGTCTGTGTAATTCTGTCACTTTCTCCTTTACTCTGAATCTGGTTCGCGAACAGTCGAACAGTCTGGGCTGAGGGAGCTACCTACGGAGAATCATGCTGCCTAAGTTAAGGAGACAGCGTACGTGTCTCTGCCTGGGCTGCGTTGTACCCACTGTCCTCATAAAAATCGGGGTCCCACCAGGGAATAGTGTCCCCACCTGAGTGGACTCAGAGGACCCTCTGAAAGCCCCAGGAGCAGGGTGAAATAAACCTGTTAGTGAGAACCTTGCTCTTGCCCAAGAGGGTAACAGACTCCGCTCGCAGGTCCAAGCCATGCTGGGGGCAGGAGCGTGGCTTGGGTGTGGTTTTCCCTGCCTGTTTTCTGCTGCGTCTGAGGTAAGGGCGTCGGCTTGCGTAGTCTGTTTTCTGCCACATGGAAGGGGCATTGGTTTGTGTAGTTTTGCCTGCCTGTTTCTGCCGCTTCTGAAACAGGAGCATTGGCTCAGTGGTTTTACTTGTGTGTGGTTTCTGCTGCGCCCATAGCAGGGGCGCTGGTCTGTGGGTTTGTTTGTTTGTTTTTGTCTCTTGTTTCTGTCGCGCCTGTGCAAGGGCGCTGGTTTGTGATATGTAGTGTTGAGACTGCCAGAAAAAAAAGAGACAAACAACCTCAAATTTGGGAGACAAAGTGGGTCGCTCTGGCAGTATGGCAGATGCCAGTGTCTCATTACTTGTGTGTGTGCACCAGGAAGTCTGTTTTGTTTTGGTTTTTGAGACAGGTTTCTCTGTGTAGCCTTGGCTGTCCTGGACTCACTTTGTAGACCAGGCTGGCCTCGAACTCACAGCGATCCTCCTGCCTCTGCCTCCCGAGTGCTGGGATTTAAAGGCGTGCGCCACCACGCCCGGCTCAGGAAGTCTGATTTGGTCGCTTTGTGCTTTTGTCTTTGTGTGACTAAGAATCTTTTGTAGGAATTCCAGACCAGGTCTGGTTTTCTGATTCAGGCAGAGCCCAGTTACGAGATAGGCTGCTTGGAATTTGGTTTCTGGTAGAACGAAGGCTGGTGACTCTCAGGACAGTGGCAGTTCTGAATTTTGGTCCTTTTCTCTCACTATACCAGTACATTTGTTTTGTCTTTCTGTTTGCTTGTAACAGTCGGTTTGTGTTTCTGTCTGCCTGTAACCATCTCAGTTCTAGAAATGGGCCAGGTCTCAAGCATGGCAACTTGAGTCTAGTACCGCCTAGCTCCCTCTGGAATACTCGGCTGCTGCTGAGTCCTTGATAGAGAGGCCTGGCCCAGGCACAAAAGACCCTCGGGGAACCCCTGAGGCTATTAGATCCTTGCTGGTTCTAAGCACCTCAACCCTCAGCTGGCAGAGGCACGCCCTGCTCCCACCTGCTTACACTCTCTGGCTTGACTGCAGCGTTAAGAGAGGAGTGGAAACAGGATTGCTAAGGCGCCTACTTCCTCTTTGTCTTTAAAATGTCTCACCACTTGCACTGAACAAGCACTAAGATGACACTGGAATTGCAGGGTTTTGGGGTGGCTGCTGTTTGGCCTTGGTGAAGGCTTTTTCCAGCTTGCAGCCTGGTTGCCAGCATGGCCCTCCAAGTGTGGTTTGTCTGCCTATCTCAAAATGTATTAATGTATGTGGCCACTATATGTTTGGTTTTATTTATTTTTTATTTTTTGGTTTTCGAGACAGGAGCTCTCTGTGTTTAGCCTCAGCTGTCCTGGACTTGCTTTGTAGACCAGGCTAGCCTCGAACTCACAGCCATCCTCCTGCCTCTGCCTCCCAAGTGCTGGGATTTAAAGCCGTGCGCCACCGCGCCCAGCTTATTTATTTATTTATTTTTGCTTTGTTATGTTTGATTTTAAATGTATAAATTTATTATGTTCTGCACACCTTACTTATAAATTGCTGGTTACTGATGATGGTTAACAAAAAAATTCTTTAACGTCTGTAACAAAAAGGTTAACTTAAACTTTTAAGTTAGAATTAGAGCCATTCTAAGCAGCAAATGGCATAAGCATAATGGTCTCTAAAGGTACTTTTAAATTAAAGTTTTTATGTAATTATTGTCCTTTATCAAAAACTAGACTTATAAAAGATAATATTTAAAATAATGTTTCTTTAATAAGATTAGAGCTACATCCGCAGGCTATATACCTCAAGATTATACTGTGAACTCTTATCTAAAGATTTATAATTTGCTTATTGGATGTGATGTTCAAAATTTTAAGTTCAAATGCTTGTTTAAAAGATACTTTTAAGTAAAGAAATATTACTTTTAGAACTATTCAACTGAATTGTTTACACTGTTAAAATTTGGGTTTTGTCTTCTAAATTTATGGTTATGTTCTACCTTCATTCTCAAAAAGGTAAAAAAATCGCTGCCTTAAGAATATGTTTGGCTTTATTTTCTGAATATGGCTATGCTTTTAATTGCCTGCCACAGCCTCTAACACCACATGGCTGGCCGCCATGTTGATTCAGTGATAAAGCGGGTGGGGGCCATAGCCTCACCACCACCTTGTCTAAGGGCAGTCACATATCTGAGAGCCACCTTGCCATAGCCTCACCGCCATCTTGGCTAAGGGCAGTCACATGGCTGGGAGCCAGTTTGGTTGTGGGAGACTCAAGCCTCTCTATTGAAGGCTGCCAACTGCATTCAGTCCCCTTGCTCAGCACCAAGAGCAACCTCTGTCCTTTAAGCTAGCTTTTGCTATTCAGTCTTAATGATAAAATGTGACAGAATCAGCAAGATTCCCAGTCCATCAATGAGCTATATCTATGATCAAAAGTTTGCTTTTATGTTAGTTCAGAAATATATTTAGAGTCAGTTGCCTGATAGTTAATGAAACAATTCCAAGAGCAGGATGCCTCATTCCCTAGGTGGGGTAGATGGTTTTTAGTTGTTCAAGTCTTTGTATATTGATACAAAGTTAGGGTTGTGTTTTAATTACAGCATTTCATGTATCAACTCTTAAGATATTGGGCCTATGTAATTCTCAAAATGCTGAGATCTGGACCTGCTGGAAGCTGCTGGAAACCAGCCCCACAGATACGACTGCTCCCTGCCCCTCATCAACGGGATCAGCTACACAGATGCTTTTGATAAGTGCCCAGTGGCCTCTGACTAGCTCTTCAGCCTTTCTAGGCTCTGATAACAAGGCCCTAATGTCAGCTTGAAGAAGCTACAGAAATGACTACAGCGCCCGTTTTTTTCCTACTTTATAGGCTGAAATACTAAGTCAAGAACAGCTCTCTGGCACGAGGGACAAATGGTTATTTAAAAAAAAACAACAGACGCTTAGTTCTGTTTAAACCAGTCACGCTTTGTGTTTTCCCTTATATCAAGCAAAGATTAGGTGAAATCCAGCTAATAGTCATGAGGACACAGTAGCTTCTGTAAAACATGGGGGTATGAGACTACTGGGGACAGTTATTAAAAACCCACCTCAAATTGGGCCACTTTACTCACCTTTGGCCCCTGCATACTCAGCAGGTTACTTAATGATAGAGCCAATTTAAACGAACATGAGCTCTGACCTCACTATCTCAGGATTGAAATAGTTACAAGAAATAGGGGGAAATGTAAGAGTCCAGGTGGCTTGAATTCAGAAACAAGAATTACAGGCCGAAGTTAAAAAAATTTCTCCCTTAGCGTCCATCTGCACCATGCCCCAATCCCACCCTACTTGGAATTTAATACCTCAGATTGTCAGCCTATCATGTGTTAACTAGCCACCGTGCTGAGTTCTGCTTCTGTAAAGGGTATTTAAACCCTCAGCTTTTACAGAACGGGGTCTTCCATCTCCTTGGAACTTGGTGGACCCCAGCACTCAGCTCAATAAAATTCCTTTGCTTTTCGCATGGACTCTGGACTCTGGCTCTTAATCGGGCTTTCAGGAATAGACTTAGGCAATCGGAGTCTAGCAATAGTCTGAAAGGGGAATAGCTCCCAGAGAGTGTCCACTGGCCAGAGCAAAGACGGCTACGGACACATGGCTGGTTGGAGAGGTGGAAGTAGGAGGCTGGCAGTCTTAGAAACTGGCCTGGGGAATGGAGTTAACTGCCTAGAATAATAATAAAATTAAAAGCTGCCATGGTCCCTTTCCAAGATGCCATGGCGGAAGGCTCTTCGAGCTCTTTTTGGCTTTGGTTTGGTGTTTTTGTTTGTGTTGGGCTTAGTCATTGTCATGCTTCTCCTTACCCTCTGTAAAAAAAAAAAGTTCAGGGAGAAAGGCAGAAAGCTGAGAAATGTGAGGCTAAATTACTAGAAACTAGAAAAGGAAAAGGAACTGAGCTCTTCTCCATAGAGTCCATAGCGGCTGGGATCCAAAGCTCCTTAGCTGCAAGGTGTTTGTCAGGGCTTTCTGGAAAAGGCACGCCAGAAAGAGACAGCAATAACTAAGTTCCAAGGAATAGATTGATGGACAGGGTTTCACTAACTAAAGCCTAAACTGGCACAACTGACTCAAGACTTAGAATTTTCCTGTTTCTCTTGCATGATTTTTGCTTGAGATCTCTAAAGATTTTGACTGAATTGAGATGAAATAGTTGAACAGGATGTTGGTGGCACCAGCCTTTCATCCCAACACAATGGAGACAAAGCCTGAGGAACTCTTGAGCTCCAACCTGGTCTCCACAGGGTGTGACCTCCTGCTGATAAGTTACTTGCTGAAAATGCCTAGGATTTAAACTGACAAATGTTGTGGTATGTTCCTTTTTCTTAACAACGGATTATATGTACTTACTGACCTAAAGGATGGAAACACATCAATCTAAGGTTTATGTGAAAAAAAAAAAAAGTGATGTAACTGCTAAAAAAGGCCAGCCAATCTCCTTAAAAGTGTAATGTCCATGGGAGATAGGGTGCCAAAGGGTAATTGGCCTAATAATGTATTTTGTTGGTCAAAGTAAGGACCAAGGTTAAAAGGGAGACAGACATGCAAGCTGCATGCCTCACGTCGAGAAAGAGTGAGACAAAAACAACCGCAACAAATGTGAAAAGCCAGGTACAAGATACCCACAATATACATAAACCCTAAAATAAAGTGAGAGTTTATCTGATGTTTATTTAAAACTTAATGCCTTTTTCTTTTGCTCAGGGCAACCGGCTTGTTTCTAAAATGGAAAACATTCTCTTGGTAAACAGCAGCCTAGCCTATACATCAGACACCACAGAGCCTAGAGAAGGACATTTAGAACTATAAAATCCTGTTTTGATTTCAATGTGATGATAATTATATGTTCATTGTTAATGGCGAGGTTATATTTCATCTTTGAAAGAGGTCAAAATCAAACAGACCTGAGCTGGGCATGGTGGCACACGCCTTTAATCCCAGCACCTGGGAGGCAGAGGCAGGTGGATCACTGTGAGTTCAAGGTCAGCCTGGTCTACAAAGTGAGTCCAGGACAGCCAAGGCTAACATGGAGAAACCCTGTCTGGAAAAACAAAGAAACAAACAAACAAACAAGCAAGCAACAACAACAAAACAAAACAAAAAACCAGGCCTGAGAAAAAGAGAGACTGCTAATTTAAGAAAGTCTAGGTTTACATAAATTCAGACCACAGAACAAGCAGTTAATTTATTTTGTTAATCCCACTACATGGGAATAGCTCTGAGACTGGCTGAGACATGAATGTCTATGCCTAGCCAAAGCTTCCTGTTGGTTGCAGAGTCCCCATGATTTATTATTAGATGCCATTCTTCGTATGGCATGAATGAAGATCTACAGATGTCTTTCTTCTGCTCATACAAAGACTAGAGAACCAGCCTTAATTGTTCTGTGCCTCCTGCACACCTACCCCATTCATAGTCTTAGGACTGTATAGTGCTTGTGAGAAATTATATATTTTCAGAATAAAAGAACCGGACGTTGATGGCAGGATAAGACCTGGCAGAATTCATTCCTCCAGCATGCTGAGATGGTGACATCCTGCACCCTTCATCTTCCAGCCCCAAGGCTTTGACTGTAGTTCCTCATCAGAGAAGAACAGTTTCAAAGAAGGCTCCTGATCAAATTGGTCCAGCGTTTTAGACCATCCCACAGGGGACATGTTAAGCCTGGAATTTCCCAACATTTAGAGACTGGAGCACAAATTATACTATTGCTAGCTTGTTTTCTTCCAGTTTTATTTGGGCTTGTACAGTTATTCTCTGCCCCAAATCAGATTAAAGAAACCTTACGAGAAAGATGCCCCATTTCCTTTATGGGGTGTTGGGTAGGTTTTTGGTTGCTTTCTCAGCATGTAAATGTATATTGTCGTTAAGAGATATGGAGATAGGCGTTGAAAAGAAAGGAGGAGTATAGAGATATGTAGGGATGATAGGACAAAGAGCAGATTATTAAATCTACTTCGCAACTTAAGGCCTTAATTGTTACTCGCAAATAAGGTTGATTTTTGATTCATTGATATAAAATTTTGTATATTGATACAAAATTAATTTAATTTTGATACATTGAAATAGAATTCAAATGTAATATTCTTCACACATTATATTTCTACTCTAGTATGAGGTATTGTATATACCATACGGCGCGACTAATACATGGTTTACTTCCAATACTCTGATAGTGCTATTGCAGGCTGTTTAGGATAATTAAGTAACACAAGTGAATTGTTGATCAATTCATGGTCATGTCAAGTATAGAAATATACATGCTAGGTTCAACAGATAGATAAGGTAAAATAGTTACGGTATTCAAAAACTTCAGAGACTTACAGAAGATGGCATTTTAAAATGTCTTTTTTTTTTTTATTATTTTAAGGATTCTTTGACAATAAGACAGGTTAACTCATGGCAACAGCCAGCCTAGCCCAAAGCAGATGATGAGCACTGAAGAAACTCCTTGTGGAGATGGCTTTGAGTGTGGCAAAACAGCCACTGGACAAAAATGTCCTTGTTTCTCCCACAGACAAAATTCTGCCTAAAATGGGCAGGCTTGGATGCAGGCTGAGTCTACAGCCAAGCTCTGCCAAGACAGGGTAAGCAAGTCCTCAATGGTTCCTTTTTCACACATATGTCTGTCAGATATACTGGGCCAAAAGGCTACAGATGATGCTCCAATGTTGTAATTTTGGGTGACCTGTCAGGCGGTAAACTATCTCTGTCATTTTTTCATTTTAGAAGATGCTAACGTGCACTTGCTGTTACTCAGGTAATTAAATTTAGTCCTTCTCAAATCTCTGATGGGGTTGAAGATCAGATAGTTTTAAAACTAAGCTTAGTTGCTTAGGAGTTAAGAAGATACTTTTAGGTTGATTAATTTAAGCTTTGATACATATTATTGATTTAGTTAAAAACTTTAGACTCACAAAGACAAAATAAATAATATATCTTCAAGGTTGCCAAATATATTTTGATTAGATATTATGTGTGTAAATCTTACCTATTGGTTTTTATATTTTTTCATAATTGTACTTACTGTATATGTAAAAAGAATGGCCTTTTTATTTAGACAGAAAAGGGGAATTGATAGCGGATGGTCTGATGTATTTTGATGCTAATTAATAAAAAGCCATCCCACCTGGGCAGGGCAACTAAGATAGGTGTGGCTAAGGTTCCTGGGCTTAGAGAGACAGGAATCCTGAGAAGAAAAAGAGACCGAAGGAGAGAGGAAGGCCGTGGCTGGTGTGGGTGAGGATTTGGCCCAGATAAAGAACATTAACAAGTATTTGGGATTGTGGATGGGAGGTAGCTTGATAGAAGTTACTAGAAGCAGATGGCATGGGATTGGGGCAGGTCTGGGAAGTCGTTTAGAGGATTGATATCTGCCCTGCCCTAGGTTAACTAAGGCTGTTTTAAAATATAACAAGAGTCTGTGTCTTGATTGATTTGCTAGCGGGCTATACTGCAGTAAAAATAATTATAGGCCTGATAATAAACAATTCTGAGGCCCTACAGATAATTTAAAAAACGCACCAGGGTAGCGTGTCCCTCGAGTCCAGTTGCCATCTTGCTGTTTAACATGCCAGGCCCTCTTAGGATCACATTGCTCCCGTCCCACCTGCGTTCCCTAACTCTTCCCTTTCGGTTTGCCTCCTTCTATGGCTGTCTCTGGTACCCCTGTACAGAGCTCTCCCTGGCTCTCCAATCGCAGCATCCACAGATTTATTATTCACCTCCCCATGGGCTGATGCTCCTGAAAAGAATGGGCCAGATCTGTACTGTTAGTTTTGTCAGCCCAACACAGGAGGGACTGCCTCCATCAGACTGGCTTCTAAGCAACTCTGTGGGATAGTTTCCTGATTGATGATTGATGTGGGAGGGACTGGTTCACCAAACCAAGACAAAATCTGTGCATATTACGGCACTCCTAAAGCTATGCAGCATACAGAATGCATCCAATAAACGCTTGCTGAAGACAATTCTTGAAGTCATTATGCATGGCAGAGAAGGCGGGATTTGTGTTTCCATTTTACACATGGAAAAACTAAGGCACGGGTAACAAGAACCCTCGATTGACAGCTGAGGCTTTTACTGCCACACTGTCTATGTCAACACCCTCCCACCCCCGGCCCCAAGATCAGAGGCAGCCTACATTGCAGCCAGAACAAGAGAACATAGCTTATTTCTTCGTTTCCTTCCTGACTTTGTATGGCATTTCAACACATCAGTCATCCACGGCAAGTCCAAAGGTGAGAATCGCACCATCACTTTGTCACCCTGCATGGTGTAATTTGCTCAGGGATGGTCACATTCTGGGGGTGTGAGCTGAGCCTTCTGCTCTATGATTTAAGTTTACCCCGACCCCCCAGAGGCCATCTTGGCCACTGTGGTCACCCCCTAGCTACAGCCCACCTGCCCTTGGTCAAATGAGGCACCGTCAGAGAGCCCCTCAATTTCTAGTGACGGCAGGAAACTCAGGCCTCTACATCCTGTTTGACACTGAGCCCTTCTTCCGAGGGGCCAGGGAGGCACATGGACGGAATGAGATCTTCGAAGGGATCAGCTGTGCAGTCTGAGCACCCAGTGGCTCTCCGGGGGCCAGAGCCAAGGAGAAAGAGTAGAGAGCCTTTGAATGGCAGAAGGGTCCCACTCCGTCATCTCCCCCAGCCCAGAGACCTAATTAGTTCCCACAAATGTCTCCAAATGACAGCAGGAAACATGTGAACCCAAAAGTCCGTCACATCCCAACTTTGACAAAACACAATGCCACCGCAGGGAAAGGGAGCCAGCCAGCTCTGATGGCCTCACAGATCATGATGTCAGGTCTAAGAATAGGGTCTCTCATGATACTCCCTATGTCTGGGGAGGGTTCTGGGGCATGGCAGCCAGGCGTGGTAGGAAGAAAAGTGGAGGTCAGACTCTGGGCTTGCATTAGGCAGCTGGACCAACTGAGAAATGGCAGCAACCAAGCTCAAAGTAGGACAGCTTCCGAATGAGAGTCAGAAGTGCTGCCTGCTAGCAGGAGAGATCAATTCAGACCTCAAAGAAAAGACATCACTAGTCTATCCCAGAGGGAACAATCTGACCTCAGAGAAAAGACATCACTAGTCTACCCTGGCACCTCTTGGGGTTGGTCTGGCCTCTGCTGGGTTTCAAAACAAACCTTGTGCCAGAACTCTTAAAGGATCCTATTATAGAAAAAGAAAAATCCCAGCGAAGCATGAAGTAAGGGGGAAAAAATCTCCCAGCTCGCAGCAGCTGCTTATAAACTGTTCTCAGCCAAATGAGTCACACGCAGGCAAACCACAGAGCTTCAGCCCCAAACGGGATGCAGAGGATGGACAAGGACAAACCATGACCTCACCATAGGTCCAGCAGCTTGGGGCCAGAAGACGCGCCACACAGTTCAAGCTTTCAGATTTGTGGGGTGTCTGCGCATGCGTGATACGGTTGCTGACTTGCCTCGGTTGGATCCGTCTGTGGGCACATCTATGCGCATTTTCTTGGGTTGCTAATTGGTGCAGGAGGTCCCAGCCCATTGTGAGCAGTACATGCCTAAGCAGGCAGGCCTGGGTTGTACAGGAAAGGTAGCCAAGCAAGCCAGAGGGAGCAAGCCAGTGAGCAGCGGTCCTCTGTGTACTCCTGTCTTGAATTCCTTCAGCAACAGGCTGTAACCTGCATAGGGATATGACCCTTTCCTCTCCTAACTGGGTTTTGATTATGCTGTTTATGACAGCAATAGAAAGTAAACTAACACATATGATATGTTTTGGGGACGTGACTGAGGCACAAGTTAAATGCTTTACACCTCCTTCACGGTCTTCTAGTGCAAATGTTGGTACTCAAAATCTTTAAGATTTTGGACTTGGGACTTTTACATTAGAGGTGATTGCTGTGTAAGTGACCCGCTGTCCTGCCTGGTCTTATGTAAAGGTCAACTTGATACAAGCTAGAGTCATCAGGCAGGAGGGAGCTTCAACCGAGAAAATGCCTCCATGAGATCCGACTGGAAGGCATTTTCTTAATTAGTTATTCAAGAGAGAGGGCCAAGCCCACTATGGGTGGAGCCATCCCTGGGCAGGTGGTCCTGGGTTCTATAAGAAAGCAGGCTGAGCAAGCCATGGGGAGCAAGCCAGCGAGCAGCATCCCTCCATGGCCTCTGCATCAGCTCGTGCCTTCAGGTTCCTGCCCTGCTTGAGTTCCTGCCCTCACTGCCCTTGATGGTGAACTGTTCTACGGAGCTGTGAGTGAAATAAACCCTTTCCTCCCCAGTTTGCTTTTTTGGTCATGTTTCACCACAGCGACAGTAACCCTGACTACAACACGGACTCATCCTCTGAGGGCTGTGAGCAAAGGGCCCGGGCAAGGCAATGGCCGCCTTTCACGACCAGAACAAGAGGCCAAAAGCAAGAAAGTGAGTGGGAGTCTTCTGTCCGTGGGCGTGGCCAGGAATGCCCGTGGGCGTGGCCAGAAACAGCCTGGCCCATTAGGAGATACTTGGCCTGAGAGGCTGCTGATCAAAGACAGTTTCTTCAAAGGACGCCTGCTTTGGGATTCATCGGAAGTGAGATCATTGGATAAGCCCCACCCATTAGGTTAGCGTTTGACCCAGCAGTAGCAGTGTAGTCTGGCCATGCCGACAAGCATGGGAAGACAGGATACTTATTCAGAAGAGGAGGCTGAAGTCAGGTGTGGCTTCCTGGAGGAGGAAGCGCAACCGAGGGCTGGGAACAAACCAAGCTTGACGGCCCCGGGCCCCGGCATACCACCGCAGTGGGAGGAATCAGATGCGGGGAAGCCCAGGGCAGCACAAGAGGCTGAGGTCGAGGATGCCGCCGCACCCCAAAAGCCACTGCAGTGCGCAGGATCCACACGATGCTCTTAATCCTCCTGTCACCCTGTCACCTCACCTGCTGATGGAGAACTGCCACGCCAAGAGACCAGCTGAGTCCCAAGGCTATACAGATCCAAAGTGGAGGGGCAGGACCCCAGCCCAGGTCCTCTGGCCAGCTGCGAAGAAGGAACAGAGCTCCAGCGGCCCCGGGGAAGACGGTAATTTAGGTTTGTGCAGAAACAGGAAAGGAAGAGCTAAGGGTGGGAGCAGTCAAGGAACTTGGGGCAGGTTGAAGCTGGCGCAGACATGTTCTCATGTCTTCCCTGAGTAGCAGGCATTTCGCCAGGAATATGTAGTGCATCATTCCTACAGCCACACCGTAGGTCACCGCAAATGTGCTGTCACTCTGTGTCAACTAAAGAGAACCATAGAGGGCTGGAGAGATGGCTCAGAGGTTAAGAGCACTGACTGCTCTGCTCTTCCAGAGGTCCTGAGTTCAATTCCCAGCAACCACATGGTGGCTCACAACCGTCTTCAATCCAGTCTGCTGCCCTCTTCTGGCCTGCAGGTGTACCTGCAGGCAGAGCACTATATACACAATAAATAAATACATCTTAAAAAAAAAAAAAGATAACGGTAAAAGAGTAAAACAAACTGATTTCTCACTGGTGTCTCCCCCGCTGTGTGCTCTGCTGTGCTTTATCCCGCTGAAACCTAATCCCAAGTAAGGGGCTGTACCAGAAAAGACCCCCATCCTCAGTAACAAATGAACCCACTCTGGTCTGTGCGTTCCTGGGCTAACAGGTTCTCTTGTGAGTGGGTCTACTGTCATCCCTCACTTGGTTAATATACACGGTTACTTTGGTTTCCCATGCATGGCTATGTGACTCTCTTCTCCTCAAGGCTCGGCCAGTAAGAAGGTCTCTCATCAGAAGCCTCTTGATCACCAGAACTGTGGCCCCGGTCCGTGGCACTGCGCTAGCAGCACTAGGAAACAGGCAAAGCTACAGTGACTCCTCCTAATTTCGAATGCTGCTCCCTGGTTTGATTTGTGTGAATCGTGGACCCTCTGGGGCCAACTTCAAACAAAAAAAGCACAGCCCGGCACTTAGGGACAGAGGCAGGCTGGTTTCTGGATGTGTGAGCCCAACCTGGTCTACATAGCAAGTTTCGGGCCAGCCAGGGCTTGCACAATTAGAGGCTATCTCAAAAAGGAAAAAAAAAAAAAAAAAAAAAAAATCACATCAGTTGGCCTTTGCAGAAAATACAATATATAACCTATAGGTTGTATTAGCTGTCATTCCCAGAGTCAATTCAGGCCTCTGCACGTGATGCTGTGAGAGTCATGTGGGACTCCAGGAGCAGGTACAGGCGTGATGCCACTGGTGTCCTGAAAGACTCCGTGTGCTTTGGCAAAGGGAACCGAACACAACTCTGCGTAGAAAAACTTGTTCTTGTGGAAACAGCTCGGTACATTCTTGACAAAGGGTTTATGTGATTTGCTACAGTGTGGGGAGTGAAAACACCGGGAGTCGATATTTCTTCTACCCGTTTAGGAGGCAGGAAGTTAACGTTAGGCCGGCTTCTGCTGACAGCAGTCACACGTTGCTTGGCAACCCCATGTGTTTGAGCGGCATCGCAAGCTACTCAAGAAGTTCGTTACCAATGAAGCCGCACAAGAGGCTGAATCTGACGTCATCTCTTAGGCCAGTCTCACGGAGTCAAACACCAGGGTCGAGGTGGCTGGCTGGCTCTTAGGAGCAGTCTACAAATTATAACTTCTTGTTTTCTTCATAAAGCCTCCGTGATGTTTTAACTATTGTACTCTCTGGTGCTGGAAACAGAGATGGTCTTCTACGCTTGCGCGTGCACCTAAGTGCAGTTGTCCGTGGAATCCAGAAGAGGGCACTGTGTCCCCCTGGATCTGCAACTAGAGGTGGTCCTGAGCATCCATGCAGGTGCTGAGAATCAAACTCAGGTCCTCTGGGAGAGTAACAAGCGCTCTTAGCCACTGAGCCATCTCTCCAGTCCCAAACTTGATTTTTTATTTTATTTTATTTTATTTTTTTTATCTATTACTTCATGACAAAGCCTTTTGGCAGGGTTTAAAAGGAGAAAGGCAAGGATCATCAGAGTAGGACTACAAGTTTGTTTCGGTAAAACTTTGCTTCTTGCCTCCATTTCTGACCATTGTCATTGTGTCAGTAGAAATTGCAACTCCTCCATGAGGCTCTCAGAGAGCCTGTTCTGTGTGGGGCCCTGCTTCTAACCCAAGCGCCCATGAAGGCAGCCCGGCTCTGCTGCACAGTATTTCTAGGTTATTTTGTTCTTGTCGCCAGTCGAAAACTGTGCATTTGGCTGGTGAGACGGCCACGGGTACTAGGATGATAAACTGATCGCCAGCGGGAGCGCCATTCCCTAACACGCACCGGCGAGGTCCCCACCCTCCAGCCCATCACGCTCTCAACGGGAGGGGTTCCATGTGGGGGTGAGGGGTGGGGCGGCTGCCTTTGCCGTCGATGAGGAGAACTCAGTCGGCTTAGGATCTAGGTACTTAACACACACTCCTGCGCTGCCGCATTTTGAGTCTTCTAGCCTACCAAGAGGCTCAGTCACACGCCTTCATTCTCAAAACCACAGCTCGGAAACAGGAGACTGAATAAGCAGGCTGCAGAATAGACATTTGTGTCTAAGCCCGCATTGCTCCCGCACCCAGCGTCTGACTGAAACATACTTGTACAGCACTTAACTTCACGATTTCTTTTAGTTTTTCATACGTAGCTACACAGCATTCCTTGCACAAAAGCCTTGGTACCCGCAGAGATTGACTCTAAGGCCTCTGAAGATGCCAGCTCCATGAGTGGCCCTGTCTCGCACACACAGGCTTGGCTTCCACACAGAGCTTGTACTTCCTACCCAAGCACTTGACTTTGTCGCCAGCTGATGTACACGCCTAAGGCAGTGCGAGTCTGTGTCAACGGTTGTCTATGGGATGATGACAAGAAGGGGAGTCTGTTCAGGTTTAGGACAGACACTGTTTTTAAAAAAAAAAACAAAAACCATTTTATTTAAATTTTAATTTATGTGCCTTGGTGTAGGGGTGTCAGATCTTGGAGTTACAGACAGTTGTGAGCTGCCATGTGGGTGCTGGGAATTGAACCCGGGTCCTTAGGAAGAGCAGCCAGTGCTCTTAACCACTGAGCCATCTCTCCAGCCCCAGACACTGTTTTTATAGGAACCTCTGACATGTGAATGTCTGAATTTGCATCAAATTCCTGGATTCCAAGGGTGACGTGTATGTACAAATCTTTATTCAAAACTAATTTCATATGATAAAATCTTTTGTAGTTTGTGAGGTGCGTGTGTGTGCATGTTCACCCATGTAGGCATACATGCATATGTGTGAATGTGTGCTCATGGGTGTAGAGGCCTCAGCTGGAAGCTGTGTTTTCCTCTATCGCTCTCTACCTCACACATAGCTTGCTATTTTGGCTGCAGAGCCAGTTTGCCCCAGGGTACCACCCTCCCCTCTTACCCTGAGATCACAGTAGGGCCAGCATGCCTGCTTAGCTGTTCTGGGGTTCTGGGGTTCTGAATCTGGCGCTCAAATATTTTTCTTGCTGAGTCATTGTCTCTCCAGCCCCATAAAGTCAGCTTTAACCAAATTAGTATAGTATCTTTACTGCTGGACCCTTGCCTCCTATGCTCATCTTTCTCTCAACACTTAAGCATCCAGTGAAGAAAAATCCTAGTCAGATTTGGGGGGCGGGAGGGATTGTTTTTGTGTTTTTGGTTTTTTTTAGTGTGAGAGTCATCAAAGCTATTTTCAGAAATCCATGCCTGACAGCATCTCACAGATCTGTACGAGGCTAGTTTCCTCAGGGATAAGTCAGTCAATTCTTATAGGTGGCACATAAAACTCCTGCGCTGTTGTCTTTTAAGAAGAATACAAGTTATGGGGTATTTTATGATCCCTGAAGTAACAAGCTCGAGAAATGCAGGGAGAGGGTAAAATTTTGAATGTGCCAGGCTGTTTGAAGACCTAACGTATACCCGTTTTGATTCAGGCAGCAACTGGGGTGGATGCAGGGGGTAACGTGAGAGAGGATCTCAGGGAACTAGACCAGATAGTTCCTGCCACCTGACAGGCAGGTTTTCATGCCACTTGTAACACAAATCATGATTCAAAAGTAAAAACGTATGGATTTTCTTTTGCATTAATTTTGAAAATGCAGGGTCCATTTTGGAGAGAGAGGTTTACAAATGGCGAGCATCTTTTGGTCCCATCTTCTCATGCTTCCCAGCCCCGAAGCCACTGCTGGGAACGAACGCAGACCAGCTTCCTGTATGTCTGCCTTTACACAGGGAATAACAACATAAGAGCAGCACAGTGGGGCTTGCCTTGTAAGGCACATCTTACGTCTACATACCATGAGCCTTAATTTTTTTTTTTTTTAAAGTCATAATTTAACAGTCCTCTGAATCATTAGGGACATTCCCCTAGTCTGCGCTGACTCTCTCTAAACAACTGTTAGTGGTTGTGAGGGTGTGAGCGATGAGCACAGAAGAAATACCCCAGGGGAGAAAAAAGCTCAGTTAAAGGTGACACGCCTTTAAAAAATCGTGTTAAGTTTTGCCACCGTCCCCTTGATAAAAGTCACAGCAGCACATCTTTTCTTTTCTTTTTCTTTTTTTTTTTTTTTTTAATGCTTGTCAGAAACAAAAACTGGGAGAAGACTCTGAGGCCCTGCCCGTGTGCTGTCAGTTTCCCGCGACGTGACTTGCAGAGCCGGCGTGTATGGAAAGCGGCTCTGAACACATGCGTGCTCTTGTTCTAGCAATGGTTTTATTACAGCCTTCTCGCAGATCCTAACTTCTGTTGAGATTATTTCTGCCTCACTTTGATCTCTGCTGCCAGGGTGACTGAGGAGAGAGGCTGGAGGATAGAAGTAACTGCATCGATGCCCACGAGGCCCCCCTGGGGATCACGGCATCCTCACTTCATAGGGAGACTGAAGCCTTTCTTGGGGCCCAGGGACTGTGGCTTAATTATCTTTCCTTTTGAGTTTTTGCTTTTTTTTTTTTTTTTTAAAGAGGTGATCTATTTGCATCTTTGAATTTCCCACTTTGGCTTCCACGCTTCAAAACCACAAGCGGACAGTTTTTAAAGTCTCCTGATAAATACCTTAACAGTAAAGAGAAAGTAGCAAAATTACATACTCACTTATAGAGACTATGCTGGCCTCAGACTCACAGAATTCTACCTGCCTGTGCCTCCCAAGTGCTGAGATTAAAGGTGGGCACCACCATGCTGGTCACCCTGCTTACATATGGTCTACATAACCATAGACATTTATGAAAGACTATGCACTCATAGACCATGCTCAAGGGCATTATGGTATTATATATATATATATTTTCCCCCCCCAAGGAAATGTACTACTTGGGAATTCTTGGACAGGAGTATTTATGGGGTTAAGGGTTTTCTTCTTAACTATTACTGAACAATCTTGTTTAAGCACTGCCCTGGTTTATGAATCCGACCTGTGTGTACTAGACCGCATAGGTTGGCCGTCACCAACACTCTGTGACAGTCATACTTTTTATTTTCCATCAATTTAGTAACATGGGAAAATATGTCATATTGTATCAATGATGGTGGCAAAAATACTCTGTTTTTTGGGCATGGTCTTCTCTTCTGCCATGAATGTTCATTTCTCGCCTTCTGTCTACAAAATGTGCTTTCTTTAGCTGGTGTATGTGTGTGTGCATGCATGAGAGAGAGAGAGTGTGTGTGTGTGTGTGCGCGCGCGCATATGTGCATGTGTGTGTGTAAAACCAAGGTGAACCCCAGGTGTCATTCCTTAGAAAGCCATGTTGCTTTTTGAGGCAGGGTCTCTCGCTGGGCTGAAGAGCACTGAGTAGACTGCAGGCTGGACCGCAAGTCCTGGGGATCAGCCTGTCAGCCTCCCCATTCCTTGGACTGCAAGAGGACCACATCCCTGGCTTTTAATTATATGTGTGTTTTTTTTCTTGGTTTTTTCGAGACAAGATTTCTCTGTGTAGCCTTGGCCATCCTGGACTCACTTTGTAGACCAGGCTGGCCTCGAACTCACAGCGATCCACCTGCCTCTGCCTCCCGAGTGCTGGGATTAAAGGCGTGCGCCACCACGCCCGGCAATTAATTATGTGTGTTTTTATTGATTTGTAAGAGCTCTTTACTTGAGAGATACGATTGATTTTATTGACTTGACTGGGCCAGAGGATAGCTAGATGTTTCTGAGAAAGTGTTTTTAGAGGAAGTAAGTATTAAGATCTCTAGATGGAGTAACTGCCTTCCCCATGTGGACAGACACTATCCAGTCCTCTGGGGGCCTGGGGGAGAACAGGAGATGGAGGTCCTCACGTGATTGCTTGAGCAAGGACTTTACGTCTCCTGACACCCAGAAGTGGACAGGCATCTCCCCTGGCTTTCCAGTTCTTGGGTCTTCAAGCCACAGCTTGCTGATGCTGGTGGGAAGTGGTGGGGTCTCTCAGCCTGTAACTGTGTCAGCCGACGCCTTTGAGCAATCTCATCTCATACACATCCTACAGTGTTGGCTTTTCTGGAGAGCTCTGGCTTGTAAACGACTGTGGTAATGAATGTGATCAGCTTCCTAAGACTGCTGGGAGGAGCTGTCTCCATGATTAGGCTAACTGAGCTGGAGGGACTCGCCCACTGTGGGCAGCTCCATTCTGTACGCTGGGGTCCCAGAATGGTTATAAATGAGAAAGCGAGCTGAGCAGCGGGATTCATCTCTCTGGGCCTCTCTAGTGTGATCAGACACAGCGTGATCTGCCACCCCAAGTTCCTGATACCAGGACTGATCTGCCATGCTACCTTTGTAACCGTGAACTGTAACCCCAAACTTCTTCTTCATTCGCCTCTCCTGTCAGAGTGTGTCATCACAGAAACAGGAAAGTAACTAGGACACAAGGGGCAGCAGCCACTGTCTATAAAGGTTACAGGCAGGTCCTACTTTATCATCTGAGTTCTACGTTTTCTGCACCCTACTTTAGCAGTTTTAATTTTTTTGTTTGGACCAAAAAGATTGAAAAAAAACTTCCCATTTCAAAAATGTTTTTCTTTATGGTTTTGGTGTTGGTGGGGTCAATTTTCTCTTTGTTAAGACCACATTGACACCTATATTTGCCTTCTGTGTTGTTTCTGTTTTGAGTTTATACTTACACTCTTATTCCCTGCTATGAGACATAAGAGATCGAGCCCAAGGTTCAATCAAGTTGTACCATTTAATTAAGTAACATTTGAAAGTTTCTAAACCACATCAAAACATCACATCAAGAATGGACCCAAATAGCAGGGGCTGGAGGGATGGTTCAGTGGTTAATGGAACCTGCCGTTCCGGTTCCAGCACCACGGCTGACAGCTGTCTGTAACTCTAGTCTTGGGAGAATCTAACACCCTCTTCTGGCCTCTGCAGGTACTGCATGTGCATGGTGCACTTACACCACATACAAACACTCATACACATAATCTAGAGATAAATGTTAAAAGAATGTATCCAAACACGTGTCATACTTGCTTCCAAATTATGAAATATGTAACACTGTATCTGTAACCAAAAGACATTTATTGCTTTGGAGTACAGCAACAAAACAGGCTGTAAAAATCAAAACAACTTTATAAACCATCTATCAAAGAATGCTATACAAATGTGTATGTATGAATATATTTGTCACACACACACACACACACACACACACACTATAGGTTATTTCCCCAAGGACCATGATGAACAAAACAACACGATTTAAAACAATGCAATCAAAATACAAAGTAGACATGAGCTACCGGAGATTACTAAACATGGCGTCACACAGAAGTTCTTTTTTTTTTTTAATTTTTATTATTAATTTATTCTTGTTACATCTCAATGGTTATCCCATCCTTTGTGTCCTCCCATTCTTCCCTCCCTCCTTTTTTCCCCTCCCCTATGACTGTGACTGAGGGGGACCTCCTCCCCCTGTATATGCTCATAGGGTATCAAGTCTCTTCTCGGTAACTCGCTGTCCTTCCTCTGAGTGCCACCAGGTCTCCCCCTCCAGGCAGAAGTTCTTTTTAATAAGAAGAACACACTAAAACAGTGTTAAAACCATAGTGAGGACCTAAGTTATCATGAAGGTTTGTTTTTTAAGTTGTTATTTAAAAATTTTAATTTTATGTGTCGGGGTGTTCTGCCTGCATGTATGTCTGTGTATTACATGCATGCAGAAGAGGGCATCAGATACCCTGGATCTAAATTACAGGTGGCTGTGAGCTGGGTGCTGGGAATCAAACCTGTGTCCTCTGGAAGAGCAGCAATTGTTGTTAACCACTGAGCCATCTCTCCAGACCCCACAGTTGTTTCTTTCTGTAAGCAAACTTCTGCACTGCACTGTATATACACACAACCTGAGCAGAGAGACGCATTGTGCTTTACAGTAACTTTCCCATCACTGGGTGAGGGGAATGTTTTCAGTCCTGTGCAGTGGTACAGGACCACCTCAGCTGCTGCAGTTCATCAATAGCAGAATGTGGCTGTGTGATATTATCAAGGGAGCTTGAGTTTTCTTTAATAGAAAATGAAATGCTGGCGTTTGGCGTGTGCAGCTGTTCTTTTGTTTTGTTTTGTTTTGTTTTTTGAGACAGGGTTTCTCTGTGTAGCCCTGGCTGTCCTGGACTCACTTTGTAGACCAGGCTGGCCTCGAACTCACGAAGGTCCACTTGCCTCTGCCTCCCTGGTGCTGGGACTTCAGTCATGCACCACATGCCCAGCTGCTATTCATTTTATTGCCAGTATCATCTGCATAGAGAACATAATGTCCATCTCCTCCAAGTGTGATTTTTAAACAGACAGGAAATATAAGTGCCTTTCCTTATAGTCTCTGAACAGAACCATGAATAAAGAAAAGTCTAGAACCTTCCAAGAACCTCCATCAGAGGAAGGAATCACAGGACCAGAGACCTTAGATTTACAAAGCCACTTGAGGAGGACACTGGGTATCCACAGGACTTATCTGATTTATTGGGAGGCAGATAGGCCAGGACCTGGATGACGGATGCCCTAGCCATCATTCTGTCTGCCTCACTGGCTCTCTTGAGTCTTACCACCACCACCGAAATACCTGCCTGAGTATTCTACCAGGAGTCCCTTGCCGTGTGATTGGCCAGGAGTCCCTTGCAGCATGCTTTACTAGGAGTTCCTTGCACTGTGACTTACCAGGAGTCCCTTGCAGTGTGATTTACCAGGAGTCCCTTGCAGTGTGACTTACCAGGAGTCCCCTGCAGTGTGACTTAGGCTTTGGATGAGGGAACATCAACAAAGCTTTGCCGGTGTGAACTGTGGGACTGGTCCCTCTGCTCCTTCACGTAGCCATTCCTTGACTTTACACCCATTAACTCCTGTGCATGTGGGGTCCATTTCCTTGCTAACCACACAGACACCCCCATCTCTTGCTCTTCCTGGCATTGCTCACAGGGAATCTCAGCTCACAGAGAGGCCCATGTATGTTTGGGGCAGCTGAACTTGGCTTCGTACAGATGCTCAGCAAAGAGAGTATAACATCGATTTATGGTGTAGGGTCCCAACAAAGGTTATGCTTCATCTGGTGGCTCAGGGTATCATGACACGATAGATTTTCCTGCAATAAATCCCAAGCATCGGGCCCACGCCTAACTCAGGTGGGGATGGTGGTCAGTCTGCTCACCCAGCCTGCTTCAGTCTGTTCCCCTTAAATGGCGGGCACCTGGATGGTATCTAAGTTACACGTCCTCACACTGTCTATGATAGCAAGCCAGAGCTTCCAGAAGAGCCGAACAGCTAGAGGCACACGAAGGACACTAGCCAGGCTGTGAAGTATGCCCAACGAGCTTGTAAATGCCTCTCCAAAGAAAACTTAAGGTCCCTGGAGCAGCAGGCAGACGCCAGCAGGCAAGCATGTCGTTTCTACTTCTCACACACTTTCAGGGCTGCTGTGAGGAGCACACGAACAAGCACCTGCATGAAGGATGGCTGCCCCTGACCTCCTGCCTAATTGGCTGTTTGTCCCCATGAAACCCACTGTGACAGGGTCTGCCCAGGCTCGTTTGCTTTCGCTAGCAAGCCTCACTAGAGGCAACAGATGTCTACCCCATCATCACCACCATTAGAAACATCCCTCATGATTGACAGTGCCTGGGGTGTGTTACCATTTTTCACTGTCTAATCAAAGGGGTCGGAAGCAAAGGGTGTTGGCAGCTCATGGCTGCAGCTGTCTGGCTTGCCACCTCCCTGCTACGCACGGGCTCAAAAACACAGTGCCAAGGAAAGGACCTGGGTCTCTCTTGGCTGTCTGTTGCAGCAGTTCTGCAGCAGCTGCTTTCCACTGGGGATCCATTCCAGGACCCAGCAGTGCCAGTGTCTGCACAGTGTGTGTATGGAATGCCCACGTATCCTCCAGGACTCAGCAGTGCCACTGTCTTCATAGTGCATGTGTAGAACACCCAACCTATCCTCTGGGTCCACAGCAGCACCAGTGTCTGCACAGCACGTGTGAAGAATGCTCATGCGTCACCTCTGGATTGTTGACACTTATTTTTTTTAACTCTATTTTATTTGGGGTATTGATGCCTCCACCTCCCTTCCACCAACCCCTTAACCCTGGGTAAGAGAAAGAATGTTAGTGGGGAGATGGGGCGCAGACCCCTTTACTTTTCCCGGCTGTTTAGGGTCAATGGGTTCTTTTGGGGCAACACTAGTCACCGTCAATAGCAAACGAAGCAAGCAAGTCTCCTCTGAGCCTCTGTGTTGAAACGTTTCTCTCTGTCAGCCACACCAGTCTCTGGTCTCTCCAAACTGCTACACACCTCAGGCCACACTGAATGCCACACTTCCTCTCTCCAGGCTCTCCTGTTTATCCCCCTCAGAGTCTTAGACCAATGTTCCTCTCCACACTGCAGGAGGCAGGCTGTTACCAGCCGGCAAAGACCACGCCCAACATGAGATAATTATCAGCTATGGGCAAACTAAAGCCCAAACTAAAATCCTACACTTGATATTAAAACAAAAACATATTTACATAACTGAGTTTTCAAGGAAACCAAAACTTCCATTATACTAGATTACTTGCAGTACCCAATGCCACATAAGAGCTCTGAAAAAAAAGCTGCTTTAAGGTGATGTTTAGGACCTAGCGCTCAATGCAAACACAGCCCCTGAGTATTTTTGGTTTAGGGTTGGGTAGAACTTCAACTACAATCCTGTAGCTACAGAGGGATGACCATATTTGGGCAATAACAATGGGGGTTGGGAGATCAAAGACCTCACCTCAGCTTCAGGCTGAGGTGGACCCAGAGGACAGGCGGTAAGTGTATATGTCTATGTATGTACCAGGCAGGAGTGAGACTGAAGACCACCACATACCTGCTGCCCGGCTCAGTAGCTGACCCCAGACACCAAAGAGAGCGAGTGGAGAAAGCACCGGCACATGCGCCGTGACCATGGCAGTTAATAAGAAAAGCTGGGCCATACAGCCCTGGGGCTCTGAGCTGTAGGTGGTTCCCCTCATTAGCACATATTTGGAGTAAGAGGAACAAGAGTTCTTAGTCAGACCAAGTCTCCACAAAGGCCAACAGCAGCAGTGAGACACAAATGCTACGGCGATAGGGCCTGCCTTGCTAGTAGACATAGCCACGCATTGTAACCTTGTACTGTGCACTGACAAATACACGAGAAAAAGATGGCACAGTATCTCGGCCTTTGAGTGGGATGTCCACTGGCAGGGAAGAAAAGAAGGTCAAACCAGGCAAACAACATGCATGAGGAGGAAATGCTTTCCCAAGGAGCAGAAGTGGGAATGAGGGAACTGCTCAGGGTGTTCTGGAAGCAGTCACCCTACTTAGTAATCTCGCGACGCTCCATTTAGAAGAATCAGAACAAAGATTTAGGGGTTCCCCCAAACAAGCAAAGTCCCAATATCTTAGCTAAACTATGGGGGCTTTGGTTCTCACTAGGTCTTCAGGGGAAGAACCAGATGTTTACATCAGAATTAGGACACCCCAGAGCTTACTTAACATGTGGAGAGAAAAAACAAAAAACAAACAAACAAACAAACAAAAAACAAAACGATGCATAGTGAGGGTACCTAACCCCGCTGTAGTGGTTTGCTTGCCTTCCCGTGTCTTCCTGTTGCCTTGACAGGTGTTGAGGTGCCTGATAAGTGGGTATCCGGGTGAGCCCCACCCAGATGTGGGGACCCACAGAAGCAGTTATGGAAAATCATCTCAACAGGTATGGCTTAGCGTTCTCCAAGGTAAACTAGAGCTCCACGCTCCTATGTCATCCATCAAGACAGGACAAGCTGGGTAGTAACCCTAGAATGCCTGTTTGGTCGGCTGAGAGACTCTGACACATCTCCATGACCAGGAATAGAATAAACACCCCCCACCCCACCCACCCTGCCCCACCTCACCCCATACCCCCCCACCCTGCCCCACTCCACTCCCCACACCATCCCCCACACCATCCCCCTACACCCTCCCCCCACCCTGCCCCACCCTGCCCCACCCCACCCCATACCCCCACCCTGCCCCATTCCACCCCCCACACCATCCCCCCACACCATCTCCCCCACACCATTCCCTCACTCTGCCCCACCCCACCCTACCCCACCCCCACCCCCACACCATCCCGGTCTGCTTTCTATGGCTGTAATAAACCACAGCCAAAAGCAACCTGCTTCTAAAGAAGAGGGTTTATCTGACCTATGTGTCCTGCCCACAGCCGACCACTGAGGGAAATCAAGGCAGAAACTCAAGCTGGGACCCAGGCAGGAGCCAGGGAAGAGCACTGTTCACTGCCTGGCTCCCCATGGCTTGCTCAGCTTTTTTATACAGCCCAGGAGCACTTACCCAGGGGTGACACCACCCATAGTGGGCTGAGCCCTCCCCCATCCATCACTAATTTAAAATGTCTTGCCTACAGGCCAATCTTATGAAGACATTCTCTCAACAGAGATTTCCTCTTCTCAAATGACTCTGCCCTTTATACTTCTGTGTTCTGGAATCATTGAGAGGGGATGTGGAGCTGGACAAAGAACCAGTGGCTTCACCAGTGTGCGAGTCCAGGGGCCTGAGTTGGAGTCTCAGCCCCACGAGGGGCTTTGCTCATGGGTGCAGGAGTTCAAATCTGTGCACGTAGGAACATGCAGGACAACCAGGAAACAGGAAGTGAAGGGCGAGGGTCGGAATATCCCTTCTAAGGACACATCCCCGAAGACCTAACTTCCTCCCACTGGGTCTCACCTCCCAATAGCAGCAGAGGCCAGCGGCCAAGCTTTAAAGACAAGGCCTCTAGTGGAGACATAACCAAACCACTGAAGAAGTTAAATGCTCTAAAACATCACCCCTCTGGTTTCAGGGGTGTCGTGCTTGTGAGAGGAGCACAAGCTACAGTTTCCATACCCCCCTGGTACCTTTTCTTCATGAGCTATCTCGACTTTATAAAGACGAAAGTGCTTTTGACAGACAACGGGATCCCTGACCGATGTCGCAGACTGTGCGAGTCAGGAGGATAACTGCTACTTTCGTGGTACAGAAACCAGTTTCCCATATGTGCGATGGTTCATCATATGCAGAAAAGTCACGTTCCTCTTTGTAAATGTGTAGGGAGAATGAGGAAGGAAGCAGATGTGTGCGGATCACTGAGCAAATCACCAGCAAGGCTTGGGGAAAACGTCCATTTTTTTTTTTTTATTTGTTCATATCCTGATTGTCACCCCCTCCCTTGTCACCTCCCCATCCCTTCCTTAGGAAGAACACTTCAAATTATATCATCACCGATCCCAAGGAACCAGATACCCAAGTCTATCAGCCATGTTTGCTTGACTTCACCGTTTTCACAGAAAATTAGAAGTGCGTTTTGAATTTTGTTCTAAGTCCTCTTTTCTTCTCACAACCAAACTGGATTCAGATACTCGAGGAAATAGCAGAGCACTAGAAATTGGAGCCCAGCAAAATGTGAGGCCGTAAAAGCCACTGACGTAGTGTGAGAGCGAACACCCGCCCTGTCACCGGCAGACACTGAAAAGCCACAGAAATAAAGCCAGCGCCAACTCTCGGGTCTATTTTGAGCAGAGGGTTTAAATGCCACCAGATTGGACTAAGGTCACCTTTCATAAATATGTTTCTTTAAAAGGGAACCTAATTGAATGTATTTCCTTACACATTATAAAGACTTGGCACAGCCTTCTCCTGCTTCCCTTGCTTTTATTTATGTACATATCAAAATGACATATAAACATAGAGACCCAAAGCAAGAGAATCCCATGAAAATCAACTTCAAGCCTCATAAATGTTATGTCCTAATTTTTATTAAAAATTTATTTTTTTGTGCATGGGTGTTTTGCGTGTGTGTGTGTGTGTGTGTGTGTGTGTGTGTGTGTGTGTGTGTGTGTCACATATCACATGCACGGCTGGTGACAGTGGAGGCAGGTGAGGGTGTTGGGTCCCCTGGAGCTGGAGTTACAGCTAGTTGAGAGCCACCTTGTGGGTACTGGGAATCAAACTGGGTCCTCTGCAAGAGCAGCCAGTGCTTTAACCACTGAGCCACCTCTCCAGCCCCTAAGTCTTAATATACCACTCAGAGATGTTGATGAATACGCCCAGGTAATTACACAGTGTCTGAACCGGAATGAGTGCCATCTCTCCAACTTCAGTGTTATCATAACCATGACCAGAAGCTATAAAGACTGCTCCCCAGCCCGCAATGAATGCGGTTCATCTAACGGCCATTTTCCCAGCTGGCCTTTTGAACCTGCAACACCGAACTTTATTGCGCATGGTCGACAGATGGGAATGGCCTAAGAAAAAGTAATTATTCCTGCACAAAGCTTTGCCCTAAACACTTCCAGTTACTGCTCCTCTCATCCCTGTGGATGGTTCTAAACCTAGATCAATTATTATTATTTATACTATTTTATAGTGACCACACCGAAGTCACAGATCTCGTCAATGCAGAGGTGATGTGTAAATCCTACTGTCTCTAGAGTGCACACCGACCACCATCATGCTGACGTCACTCTTCACACCGAAGAGAACAAAGTTTCACTGCCACAGGGCAGCCAGGCTCTGGGGCTCTTAACTCGCGCTATGGTGTGGACAGCTAAGCCCTCTGTGTCGTGTCGCTGGGATGCGCTGAGAGGTCAGCTCTGCAACATCCTCAACATGTGTACCCAGAAGAGCTGCACAGAGCGGTGGAGGAAATCAACCTGACGCAGTAGTCACCTCACAGGACAGCTATGTGCCAAAATGTCACGTTGTACGTGTGTGCCTGTTTCTTTTTGTCAGCTTGACCCAAGCTGGGGTCATTTGGGAAGAGGGGACCTCAGATGGGGAACTGCCCTCATTGGGTTGGCCTGTGGGGCATCTTCTTAATCAGTGACTGGTGTGGGAGGGTCTAGCACATGTGGGCGGGGCCAAGCCTGAGCATGTGGTCCTGGGTCTTATAAGGAAGCAGGCTGAGCAAGCCATGGAGAGCCAGGCAGTAGGGCAGTGCTCCTCAGCTCCTGCCTCGAGGTTCCTGCCTTAGCTTCTTACCTCGGCTCCCCTTCATAGTGGGCTGTGACCTGGAACGTGCAATAAACACTCTCCTTCCGATGGTGTTTTGTCATAGCAACAGTAAGCAGACTAGAAAAAAGTTGATACCATGCCTTTTGTTACATTTTAACAAAAATCAGCAAACCAGAGGAGAGGGTCAAAGGTGTCTGAAAGGTGAAGAGATGGAATAAAGCAAAACGAACTCAATGCTGCTTTTGTAGACTTTTCTCTCATAATACTTTGGGCGTTGTTTTGTCTTATTCGCCTTTTGCATGTGTATTATGATTTCTAATTTTGTGATTGCTTGGAGGGCTGTGTGAGTTTTTTCTTTTATTATTCTGTTTGTTTCTTTTTTCTGTTTGCCTGTTATATGAAGAGAGAAAGAGCGCTGAGTTGAGCAAAAGGAGAGGATTTGGAAGGAGTTGGGGTAGAGAAAGCCATGCACAGAATATATTGGGGGGGCGGATGACAGAGAAAGAAAGCGAGAGAGAGAGAGAGAGAGACAGATAGACAGAGACAGAGAGACAAGAGATTGAGAGAGGGGGCAGGGAGACAGAGAGAGAGAGAGAGAGAGAGAGAAAAGAGAGAGAGATTAGTGGTTCCTAGAGCAGGCAGCTGGCAGGAAGCAGGGGAGCATTAATGGTTTGCTGGTTTGCTGGGTTTCTTTGGGGGAGAAATAATGGAGATATTCTGAGACAGATGAGGCAGTGGTGTTGCACAACCTTATAAATATATCCAAAACCCATCGAATTGTAGGCTTTAAATGAGCGAATTACATGGTACATGGATTACATCTCAATAAAACTGTTATTTTTAATAAGGAAAAAAAAAAGATATAAAAGCCAGTGATGGAGATGGTAGGATTTTAATCTCTCACAGAAAATTTAAAACACACATCAAAGCGAAGTAAGCTGCATGGTAACCCCCACGGCACTGTCCTCTAGTTTTAATGGCTTTTGAAAGTTTGCCAATCATGCTTTAAATCTATTATTCTCATCTTACGCTTCCTCCCCTATGTTGCTTTCTACCTGTACTATTTTACACTAAAACAGAATGTTGTCGTTATTGGAAACATCTGATATAGAGCAATCATCACCGAAACGGAACCCGGTCGCACAGCACCAGCCTGGAAGGTTCCTGCTGGAAGTCAGGTCTGCCCATGCCCAGCCCTCCCGTGCCTCCGCCACCAGTGTGTCACAAGCTATGCAGCCTTCATCATCACCCCCTCTCTCCAGTCCCCAGGAGGTAGAGGACCCCTGGGGTCCACATCAGAGTGACCTAAACTTGAAGGACGTGGGGGGGGGGGTGGTGCCAAAACAGTGTGGATGAAACAGAAGTGGGGAAGCTGATCTTTTGTGGACAGCCACAAAAAAACCATGGCTGTTCTGGCAGCATTCTTTTTACTATAAACAAAAGCTTCTGTAGCAACTGCAAACAGACAACTTTTTAAAAACCAAAACTAACCAACCAACCAAACAAACAAAGCCCCCACAAGCTCATGCTCAGCTCCCATCTCTGGGTGCAGGTGCTTTGTGTCCAGATCCGAGGAACGAACACAGGCATCAATAAGGTTTAATCTCAGAGGGGAAATGGCTCCTAGCGAACCTGACCTCCCAGGTCACCCTTGGCTCTTTTTTCCATGAATAAAAAATGACTCCCTCTTTGCCAGGGGAACATGAGACAGGCTGAGGGCTGTTACTGTAGGAGTTATTAAAAACACTTCGTGTCCGCTCTGGCATCCTTTAAAATGTGCGTCGGACGCAGATAATCAAATGAACGACGTATGTAAATGCATTTTTATAGCACTCAGGAGCGCACTGCTGGGTTCACGTGGCAGAAATCTTTCACATTAACCCTCGTTTCCATTGATTAACCTTCCAGAGAGACTGGTGATTTTCTACTTCAAACTATCCCCGGAACCCAGATCCTAGTCAATAATTAAAGGGGTGCGTGCTCATCTCAGGAAATAAAACTCAACCACTTTGTGGGTTCTATCCCATCTTTCCAGATCAAGTTGTCTAAGATTGGAAACGCTGACACTCTCTCCTGGGTGGTCTCAGGCTCACAGGGCGATTCTTTTAAGATTTATTATTTTCTTATGTGTGTGTGTGTGTGTGTGTGTGTGTGTGTGTGTGTGTGTGTGTGTGTGTACATGCACCAAGATGTGTGGTACCCACAGGGACCACAGAAGGAGAAAAAGAAGGAGAAGAGGAGGAGGAGAATTAGAATTAGAATTGAAGAAGAAGAAGGAGGAAGGAAGAGGAGGAGGAGGAAGGGGAGGAAGAAGCACCAGAACACCTGAATCTGAAATTATAGGCGGCTATAAGCTGCCCAGTGTGGGTTCTAGGAACTGAGCCTGGGTCCACTGAAAGGGTCTTAGCTCCCATAACTGAGGAAAAGGATAGTGTTAAATACGCAGCTTTTCTTTGGTGGGTTATCAAAACACAGTGACAAGGTGATAGATTAAAGTAGTAGATCCATGTTCTTGCCTAACAAGGAAACAGTACACAGGGTCCCTAGGCACCTCTGCCTGCCGCCAGCCCCCCTCCCCCCGGCAGAGCACGGGTGTCCCCTCCACCCATCTTCAGCCCCCTTGCCCCACTCACGGGTGACCGGCCTGCTCTGCTCTGGCTGCATGCTGTCCAGGGATTGGGTGCTGGGCACTGCAGAGACGCTGGAACTCCTCACAAAGCCGAAGGCCGCCAGCTTGGCTGCTGGGAGACGGGAGTAGCCAGGAGGACGGAGCCCAGATTTTGGTAGACTGGACTTTGCAGCACTTGAGTTAGGGGCTTTCTTGAGGTCTGTTAAAATGAATCAAAATCAAAAGAGAAGAAAAATTCTCAGTGGCCAGCAAGATAGAAACTGTCACAGAGTGAGTCTTCTGTCATGAACAGACTAACCTTGGAGGGTCTGATTCTGCACACTAGTAAGCCAATCTTTCTTTAAGATGCTTTTTTTTTTTTTTTTTTAGTGATAAAGTCAAATAACTTCACAAAATCATACTGAAAAACAATAGAGTAACAAGGACTCAGATGTTGTTCTTCTAACTCTAAATTCTGATTATCATTGTTATTTTTGTTCTTGTTTTTCTAGACACAGTTTCTCTGTGTAGCCCTGGCTGTCCTGGACTCTCTTTGTAAATAGAACAGGCTGGCCTTGAACTCACAATGATCCTCCTGCTTCTGCCTCCCGAGTGTTGGGATTACAGGTGTGCACCACCAAGCCTGGCTTTATTTTATTTATTTATTTTTAAAGATTTATTTATTTTATTTATTGCATATGAGTGCTTTATCTGCAGAAGAGGGCATCAGATTACATTATAGATGGTTGTGAGCCACCATGTGGTTGCTGGGAATTGAACTCAGGACCTCTGGAAGAACAGGCAGCGCTGTTAACCACTGAGCCATCTCTCCAGCCCACCAAGCCTGGCTTTAAATTATGGTTTTTTTTATAGCTATATAATAACCAAGATAAATAGCCTTTATCATACGAGCATAACAAGCTATTCAAGAAACACCATCCATTGTCAACTAGTTAGAGTCTGATAACATTTCAGGAAGATGTTCCATAATGCGGGACATATTCGTGTAACGGAAACTGAGAAACATGTGGATATCTTACTCGTACCAACAGCTGCTTGTTTGAACATACATGTCTGCAACCATTTTGATGACCCTTCTATGCCTGCTTTGTATTGTGACAGTAATTTAGTTCAGACTATAATAAAATAGCAAACTGGCAGTAGGTGCTTCCGAGGACACAGGAGGGAAAGTCAGGGCAGCCACTGCCTGGGGGGGGGGTGGTGATCACAGTCTGAGTAGTGGAGGAATGGGGGGCACACACATGACCTAAACCGTGGGAGATGCAGAATGGAAAGGGAGTACCGATTGATGCAAGTTCTTTTCAATTTGTGAGGACAAGATACAGTGTAAAACTTAGCCACGTGATTAAAAGCATAGAAATGTGTTCTGTGAAGTGTCCCTTCTGCTAACCCTCTTGCTTTGAGGTGGGGTCAGCCAGACTGGAATTCCCCAATGGCTGAGTGGGCCAAGCTCTCACCTTAGCCTGAGATCAACAGCGTCTCCTTGTAAAGCAGGATGCTGTAACTCATGGTCAGCATCCACTGTGTAGTCTGGTCGGTACTTGACACGGTCTTAGGGTTTCCTTGTTTTCCCATTGCTAGTTTTAGTGTCATTCCAAGCTTCAGATTTGTTCCTAAGGTATTTACCCAGCCAGGGAGTGTAAGGATGATGGAGTGTCATGCTATGGAGCCCACACCTCCGCAGTTACACTATACTTTCAGGAATATGTACTTCAAGGAACAGAAAAAGAGTGTGCGTGGGACAAAAGATGCCTAGCATTATGATGGCAAGGACACAGCAGGAAAACTCTGCCGATCGCTGGGCACCTCAAGATTCTCTGTGAGCTATCCTCTTAGGGAGCTCACAGCAAGTGCCATGGGATTATGGCCCGAAACCTGGCAAGCGCAATGCCAGGCTGCAGAGAAAAAACTTTGACATGGGGTTGTACGGTATGCATCACGGTGGAGGCCTGATTCAAACCAGAGAGCTGTCATTTGACCTTTCCCTCCAGGCTTAACATGCTCACCACGTCGCCACTGAGAAGTGGGGCTTGGTAGCCACGAAGGAAGGGAGGGTCATGTGGTTCTCACTTGGAATTCTAGCCATTACTCTCGCCCCAATCCACAGATGTGCGTGATCTCAGGAGATGCTAAAGTACAAAGGAAACAGAAGGCTAACAAAAAGGGGGCCTTCCCGGAGCAGCATCCGTCAGTGACAGGCAGGCTGTGGTGGCACTTTGTGGTAATGTACCTGTGTACAGTCTCTCAACTCCTCCCTCCCTTGCCTCCCAGCTCACCAAGCTGAGCTGTGGGGGTGCCCTGTCAGGATCAAGTGGGCAGGCGTTCATCCACATTTCTCTAGGAGCAGTTATGACAACGAAGATTCTACAGAGGCGTGTGGATGCTCCAAGGAGGGCAGCATGGGTGAAGGACAAGCAGCCACAACAGGACTCCTGAAGGACTGCACAGAATGTGACCCACCACGAAGATCTTAAGATGAGAGCTGAACCCCAGAAGATCTCGTCCATGGGACTCTGGTTGCTCAGAAAATCATGCCAATGACCAACAAAGTGTGATTTTATGAAACTGAAAAGCTTCTTCATAGCCAACAGCTAAGCAGGCAAAGGCACAGCCTCGGGAATGGGAGAAAGCCTTTGCTAGCTACACATCCGGGAAGATTACATCTGCAATACACAAAGAACTCAAGATCTCCAACATGGAGTCAAACTACTCAACTCATAAATGCTAACAAAATGAGTGGTTTTTTTTAAATTTAATTTTATTAATTTATTCATATTACATCTCAATGGTTATCCCCTCCCTTGTATCCTCCCATTCCTCCCTCCCTCCCATTTTCCCCTTATTCCCCTCCCCTAAAATGAGTGGTTTTCAAAGGATGAGATGAGAAATTTTCATCAGTCCCCTCTCCTCAGGGTTCAGGGAGTTCTGCGGAGGAGGAAAGATCGAAGGACAGAGGGGACAGAAGGCACCAAGGAAACAGTGTCTTCCAGACACTACAGAGGATAGACACACAGAAACCATGGCGGTGTGCACAGGACCTGTCCAGGTTCAAGCCAGATGGGATCCCCAGGGCTGGGAGGGGAAGTGGACATGAGCCACCACCCTAACCAAGAATATGTCTCCCAGTGACAACCACTTACAAAGGAAAAATTAACTTCTCCGATGGAGTCTTACCAGGTACATAAACCCCACTTAAGGATGTGCCCCACGCACTTAATGGTGTTTTTGTAGAATTTCTGTCTCACTTTGCTTTGTCTGGGATATGTGTGTGTGTGTGTGTGTGTGTGTGTGTGTGTGTGTGTGCATACATATATATATATATATATATATTGGCTTACTGGCCTTTTGCTTGTATATTATGGTTTATGAGTGTGTGTGTGTGTGTGTTTCTTTTAAAACTCTGGTTTGTTTGTCAGTTTGTTTTCTAGAAAGATAGAGAAAAAGGATGTAGAGTTGGATGGGTAGGGAAATAGAAAGAGGGGAAGCCCTGATCAGAATTATTCTGAAAAATGTTGTTTTCAATAAAAGACACACACAGGCGCACACAGACACACACAGGCACACACAGACACACACAGACGCACACAGGCACACACAGACACACACAGGCACACACAGACACACACAGACACACACAGGCACACACAGACACACACAGACACACACAGACACCCCCTACCCCTCACCCCACACACGTACACACGCACTTTGCTGTTAATAAATGCAGTGTTTCTGCAACCATTTGCCGTGAGTGCAGAGAAGGAGGCTCTAGTCTCTGAGAAGCCTTTAAAAGTATTCATATTCTAGGATGTCTTGGATGATTAACTCACTTCAGAGCATTTTTCATTTGGTGAATGCCCAAGCCGCTGCAGCGGATGTGGAGCTGCTTGTATCGGCAGTTTTATAAAACAAACATATCAAAGGTGGATTAGAAAGAAGAGTGCATGGTTAACACAAGTAACAAAGACCTCTCGCCTCTGCCACACCACGGCCGCTGGGTACGTATCCAAGGCTCCAGGTCAGCAGGTCACGGAGACAGCAGCCCGCCGAGGCTCACTGTTGTGCCATTCGTAACGGCTGTGTGGAACCATGCCAGGTGCCCAGCCGCAGAAGAGGACACACACACACACACACACACACACACACACACACACACACACAGTGGAACCTTGTCAACCATAAAGAGTGACAAACTCATGCTATTTTCAGAAAAACGAATGTAACTGGATATAATCATATTAAATGAAAGGAGCAAGCCTCGGCGGGGGGCAGGAGGGGAGGGGGGGAGAAATCAAATATTGTAAGTCTTCTCTCATTTTCTGCAGATGCCCTACTTAGTTTTGTTGTCGACTTGAGGGAGCTGGGAAGAGGGAAGCTCAATTGAAGAATTGTTTTCATCAGTTGTAAATTATACCTCAATAAAGCTATTCTATTCCGTCGCACGTCTAGGAATGTACAGAGGGGCACATCAAAGTATATTAAAGGAACATGTCGTAACGAAAACCCAATGTTATGTATAATTCATGCCTGCTAATAAGAATATTGAATAACTGGGATCATAATTTGTAATTCTAGGTAATCAGAAGACTTAAGATAGAACCATGATAAGTACCCATAATGTATCAGTGTCTTTCCAATATTTTCTGGGGGACAGAGTCTTACTGTAGAAGCTCTGGTCAGCCTGGCAGTCCATATGTAGACCAGGCTGGCCTCAGACTCAGAGATCTGCCTACCTCAGTCTCCCCAGGCCTTCTATACTACGCTAATATCCTTACTATTACAGGGTCTGTGTTGGGGCTGGAGAGATGGCTCCCCTGCTAAATTAAGCACCTGCTGCTCTGGCAGAGGACCCACATTAGGTCCCCAGGCCCCACATGGTGGCCCATGGCTATCTATAACTCCAGTTCCAGGGCTCCGACGCCCTCTTCTGGGCCCTGATGGCAACGAATGCACATGATGCACAGACATACATGCAGGCCAAAGACTCATGCACACAAAACTAGAAGTAAAATGTTTTTGTTTCATATTTGAGATAGTAATATTATCTCTCTCTTCCCTTTTAACCTCTCAAACCCTCCCATTTACCCTTCCTTGCTTTCTTCCAAATTCATGGCCTCGAATTGATTTGAATACTATATATAAAATAATATAATAATAATTATTATTATTATTATTATTATTATTATTACTACTACTACTACTACTACTATTGATAACCAATTGGCTTGCTCGTCCCTGGGGAAGGCCATTTCTCCTGCTGTGAGCACTCCTTAGTTGCCTGTACTTCTTCCTATAGAGTTGAGGCCCTTATCAATATTAGCACATCGGCTGTTTCAGTCCTTGCTCAGCTCATGTTTGGCAGTCATGTTGGTGAGAGTTCACGAATGCAGCTTCTGACATTCCTAGGAGACGCAGTCTCACAGCAAACTCCCTGATTCTCTGGCTCTTAGGATCTCTCTGCCCTCTTCTGCAGTTATCCCTGAGCCTTAGGCTATCCCTCGGTACTGCGCTCCACAACGCTGCACGCTGATTGGCTGTGGGTTTCCGTAAATGATCTCTGTGTGTTGCAAAGAGCCTCTGATGAGGGAGCTCATTTGACTTTTGTCCTTCTAAGTCTGTATTACCTTACTCAACACAATCTTTTCTAGTTCCGTTCAAAATAGGTAAAATCTGTAAAGGGGCTGCGCTGGCTGGAGAATTTGATCTGTCATTGTGTGTCCTCCACAAAAGCACTTCCAGCAGAGGGGTGGGACAAATGTTTGGTATTACACTTCAAAGCCCCTTCCACGGGAGCGCAAACATGATGGGAAAACTAATTAAAATAAATTCAAAGGCAATAAACATTTTTTAAAACCCTGGGATCAAATGACCAAGCCTCATGCAAGGGAGCTGAACTGACCTCATTTATTTTAATCAAAGCTCGATTTTCTGACAAGCTTTTGGCAGAAAGCAAAAGAAAAGAAAAAAATTCCTGCTCAAACAACAAAAGAGATTTTTTCTGTCTGCTGAAAGCTGCAAGACCTGCAGCTATTTCAAAGTAGTGTTATTTTTCCTTTGAAAAATAAATTCTTTGAAGAAAGCAAAATTTCCCATTTAAATGAATTGTATTTTATTTGTTTGGGCCTTTTCCCTTTTCGTATAGATTTTCTTTTAAATTAGGACTCTGCGATACTAAACAAAATCTCAATCAAGTAGAATAAGATATTTTCTTTGTGAATCAACACTGTATCGATAAAGTCCCTGTCCAACTGTCATGCAATCCAGACAGTGAAATTGATTTAGGAAATAAATTTTCATTAATCCAATCCAGTGTGAACTGGACGAGGAGAGAAGGAAGCCGCTTTTCCTTCACACACGAGGGGGCTCCTTGCCTCCTCGCAAGGGTGTGAGCCTGGGTTTGAACCCCGAACTTCAGAAACCGGACACATGTGGCATCTCAACACTCAGAGATGGCATAAGGCCGCCCTTGGCTACGCAGAGAGACCCTGCCACAAAAGCAAAAAGCAAAGACCTGGAAATAGTAGAAAGACTGCTAGACAGGATTAGTGTGTCCCGTGGCAGTGAGGGGGGC
Source organism: Acomys russatus (assembly GCF_903995435.1). Taxonomy (NCBI): domain Eukaryota; kingdom Metazoa; phylum Chordata; class Mammalia; order Rodentia; family Muridae; genus Acomys; species Acomys russatus. Next base: position 26,801,864 of record NC_067155.1, read on the forward strand.
GGGGATCAGAAAAAGCAGCTGAGTGTAATCTAAGCACGATTGATCTCTGCATATATGGAAATGTTACCACGAAATCCCCCAGGGTTTATAATTAATATGTATCAATAATTATAACAAAAGTAGAAATGCTGACAGTAAGAAGGTCCACAGGGAAGGCGCCAAAGACATGGCTCAGTGGATAAAAGAGCTTGCATAAGGAGCTTCACACGCCTGTCCCATCCCTGCGAACCTACATACAAACCCGGACATGGTGGTGCCCTGCACTCCTGTGTCAAGCTGAGAGGTGGAAACCGGAGACTGGCCAGAAGTCTGCGTATTGTACATCAGCACAGCAGAAAGAATGGAGACCCCGGTCTCAGCAGGCGGGAAGGGACAGACTCTGACTTTCGCACGCAGGCGCATGCGTGGGAGCGTACACCAAGTTTACTAATGATTAGCCGGCACTTCGTGTGTGATGAACAAAATGGAAAGAAATCAGTGTCGGATCTACCTTGCCAGAACTGTAGCTAAACTCATAGGAGATTTTGATTTTGATTTGGTTTTTGAGTCATGTTCTCACTGTGAAGGCCAAGCTGGCCTGGAACTCAATATATAGACCAGGCTGACGGCAAACTCACCACTCTGCCTACCTCTGTCTCCTGAATGCTGACATTAATGGTGCGCACCATCCACACACCTAAAAATAGGTGTTTTAATGTTGTACCTAACACAGACACTGGGCAAGCACGGGATCATCAGCAATTACTTGGGATGTTTATTTCAAGAACTATTTTTCCGTATAATTTTGTATTTGGAGTCTTTATAGCATATTTATGTAATTTGAGCCAAATTATTCTTTTATTTTTCTTTCCTTCCCAGTTACTTTTATAAGCGCTGTTTTGTTTTTTGTTTTTTTTTTCCTCTTTGTTCACAGACACTTTGCTATGCTCACGTCAGCGAGGTCTCTGCACCTTGTCTGACAACAAGTGCACACGGCAGCTGTTTTTAACCACGCTTCCATCTTGCTGAGACAAAGCTCTGTTAACAAAACCTTTGGTCTTAAGGTGGCATCTCTTCCCAGGAAAGTCGGGACACAGACAAAGCAAGGAAAACAGCATGCTGTGGGGCTATGGCCATAGGTTCAACATGACTGAACTCAAGGCCCCACCCAGCACCTCAGTTTCCTCACAGGACAGAGTAAGGATAAAGCCACTATAATAGTTACTTTCCTGTCACCGTGGCCAAAGCCACTTACAGAAGGAAGCTTTATCCATGGCTCCAGAGGGAGGAGAGCCTGACATGAGGATGGGCAGGCGTGGTGGCTGGGTGGAACAGGGAGCTGAAAGGTCACATCCTGAACCATGAGCAAGAAACAGAGCACAAACCGGATGCCGGGCATGGCTCTGAATTCTCAAAGCTCACCCCCAGTGCTGTGCCTCCTACAGCGAAGGGGCAGCACCTAAAACTGCGCAGCCAACCAGGGACCAAGTGTTCAGACACACGCCTGGGAGGGACTACTCACTCCAGCCGCCTGCCTCTTCCTTACTACCCTAGAAGAGAAACAGTGTATCGGCTAACATAATAAACACCAGTGCACAGTTACAAGCTTGCTGGTTTTTTTTCTCCCTGCCATCTATGGCACACTTATTGAAATATCAAAGGGCATCTCTTTAACAAAAAAAAAAAAAAAAAAAAACCAGGACATGGACCAAGATGCAGAAGGACCAGTTTCCAAGATGACTCTGGAGCAAGCCCACTAGTGAACCAGGATGCAGCTCTGTGGTCGTGGTAGCAAGTGACTTCTGAGTGACATTGTATGTTCATCCTTTTGCTCTCAGATTGCTACCTTAAGGAGGTACTATTTATTTTATTAGTACTGGGAGATGGGAACAGTATACGTTTTTGTTTCGTTTTAAGATTTATTTATTATTATGTATACAGTGCTCTGCCTGCATGTACACCTGCATGCCAGAAGAGGGCAGTAGATTATGTTATAGATGGTCGTGAGCACCACGTAGTTGCTGGGAATTGAACTCATGACCTCTGCACCTCTGGACCTCTGGACGGGCAGTCAGTGCTCTTAATCTCTGAGCCATCTCTCCAGCTCTCAGTATAAGGTTTTAAGAAAAAGAAAAAGTAAAAACCACTGCAAAATGAGAAATAATCTACAAGACCAAATAACCCTCTTATGCATTCTTTTTTTGTTTGTTTGGTTTGGTTTGGTTTGGTTTTGGTTTTTCGAGACAGGGTTTCTCTGTGTAGCCTTGGCTGTCCTAGACTCGATTTGTAGACAAGGCTGGCCTCGAACTCACAGTGATTCACCTGCCTCTGCCTCCCAAGTGCTGGAATTAAAGGCATGTGCCACCACACCTGGCTTTGCACTGGTTTTTAAATTCAGATTGTAATCTCAAGCTTGACATCTTCTGATGGCTGAAATGAGTTCCACATATACTGGAGTAGGGGCTGGAGATATGGCTCAGCAGCTAAGACATTGGCTGCTCTTCCAGAGGACCTGGGTTCAATTCCCAGCCCATAGCAGATTGCAACTGTCTGTAACTCCAGTCCCAAGGGATCTGATGCCCTCTTCTGCCCACCCCCACGGTGTCCAGGCATACAGGTGGCACACAGACATACACACAGGCAAAACTGACTTAAAATTACATAATTTTAAAACATTTTGGAGTACTTGAGTAAACAATTCAATGCCTGTGCCTGCAGGTTTATTGAAAGATCTAAACGTCAGCTGAGGCTATTGTGTTAAATCCAGAGGTTCATAAATATCAAACGGCTTATTTTCCAAGGTACCAGAGTAGAGCAGCCCGGGAGATAAATGAATCAGACTCTTTGTGCCAAAGCTGGGAACTGCAAGTTGGGAAGACTAGAAACAAGCAGGAGACAGCACTGCCGACTGAGGGTAACAGCGAAGGCACAAAGATACTGCAAAGGGCAGGCTGTGTTGCGTGCAAGCAAAAGCTGTCCCTCCCTCCAGACGGGCTGAACATAAGGTGACCTTGTGCCAGCCAAGGATCACTCCATCCTAGATCTGTCCAGGACACCAAGCTGTGGCGTTGTAAACGCGGCTGATGAGCCTCGCTCAGATCTCATGCACATTAGAGAGTGTCAGGGCTGGCTGCGGCAGCTCAAAAACGAGCCCAAAGGCACAGAACTTTTATGAGTGGATTCCGTCAATTCATCTGCCCAAGGTCAGCAGCTTCGGCAGTTCTGAGTGGAAGAGGAAAGGACGCAGACGCTGTATTTGCCAAGCAAAATACTCAAGCATTGTGCTATGAAAACAACGAATGGCCTCTTCCACGCATTAGATTTAAAAGCACAATTTTCATTATAGCCTTTAAAATCATGGATCCATTTTACAAGATGGACCAGACCCTAAGCCCCATGGCCATCAATACGGAGACAACAGCCAGATTCAATGGTAGAAGATGGGTTTTTAAATACTCTCCAATGAAGGATGCTTTCAAATAAGAGCTATTACATTTCAAGTGGTAACATTGAAACTCAAAGGCAACTGTCACAGCGTTTTCCATTCAGCACATTCCAGACTTAACCCTCAGACAAGACAGAGAGAAGAGACAGATACTTACTAAGCCAGGTGCTCCAAGAATTCTGGGACACACAACACAGGCTGGAATCCCTGACTGCCAGGGATGGGGAGCACGATAGGATGGGATGGGATGGAATGGGATGGTATGGGGGTGGGGTACGGTGCGGAAGGACGATGGGACACACAGGACAGGATACTCCTGCAGTGAACAGCCAGCCAGCAGGGCTACTGCAGAAGCAGCAGCCACTGACCTTCAGCCTGGGGAGCCAGGTGAGCAGAGACACAGGCCCAGGGACAGGCAAGCACAGGGGGTGGGGAGGGGGGGAGGGTAGGGGGGGCACGGAAGAGGGAGCCAAGCTCCAGCAGGCACCCAGGCACTGACCACTGTCTCCACCCCTGCCAAGCCCTGCATAAGGGGAACTGGATGCCCAGAGAATTAGCACAAATGATCTCAAGTTCATCCAGAGCATCCCGGGGCGAGTGTCACAGGGAACTGGGGAAAGCCTCTCAGCATGAACCAAGCAAAACAGCAAAGGCGGCTGCCCTGCAGACTACTAGGAGACCGCCAGCATCCTTTCAAAGCCGCATCATTAATACGAGAAGATGCTGCCAGGGTAGCATAAAGGAAAGCGTGCTAGGAAAGGAAGCTGGGAGTGACCGAGGACACATTCTTAGAAATCAGCAACAGGGGAAAAAAATTCAGCAGTAGGTGGAAAAATGAATCAAGTTTCAATAGTCTAGAAATGGTGAAGGAAGATTTGGAAGAGAAATTGTGCAAATAAATGGTTAATTTTTTTAAAAAAAATCACAGGGAAAGGAAGAGGGAGGAATAGAGGGAAGGAGGGAGGGAGGGAGGGAGGGAGGGAGGGAAGGGGGAGAGAGAAAGAAGGAAGGAGAGAGACAGAGAGACAGGGATAGAGAAACAAAAGTTGAGGTTAATGGCAAGAACACAGCATGATTGTCCAGAAGTAAGTAGACCCAAAGTCTTTAGTTTAACTAATGTATGAGAGAGACAAAGACACACACACACACACACACACACACACACACACACACAGAGAGAGAGAGAGAGAGAGAGAGAGAGAGAGAGAGAGAGAGAGAGAAATCCCATAACAGCAATGGGATGAGAAGATTATAATATTCACCAAGAAGGGGGGGGGGGGGAAAGGAAAAGGAAAAAACAGGTCACCTACAAATGTTTTTCATCAGATTAGCATAATAATTTCTCTTGATCAGCAACTGAAGTTGTTTACATTTTAAAAGAAAAACTATTTTCAGCCTAGGAAATTACTTTTAATGTAGTAATGTGTGAGTGTAGATTGCTAACGAAGACTAAAACATGATCAGAAAAGCAAAACTCATGTGGCCATGTGGCTTTCTCTCTCTCTCTCTCTCTCTGGAAGTTAACTACCATGGATACACTTAGATAAGACAAACACGCAAACCAAAGCGTGCAAGGCATTGTGGGTCCCTGCAAGGGGACAGCTGAGCTTCCTGCTGAGAAGACAGAACTGAAGGTCTCAGGAGGCGGCATTGGCAGGAAACCCCGGACACAGCTGGCACACACCCCATGGTCCACTCGCTCGCTCAGTAGGAGTGGGCCTGTCCAGACCCTCCATGGTTCTCCACCCTCTGAACCTGGGCGAGGAGAGCGGAGACTTTTTCCAGTGCGAGCAGGCAGCACTCAACCTGTTGAGCTCTGAATAGGACCAGGAGACTGAATCCCCTCTGCTCAGCTGCTTGAGCCAGGGCACGTCTCTTCCTCTGTGCGTGTGGTACCACATGCTTTCCCAAATCTACAATCCGCGGACAGCCACCACAGTGACGCTCAGACTCCACAACCTAGCTACCTCATACCAAGTCTTTTCTCCCTTACTGCTTCTGAGTCCCTGAGAAACCTCAGCTAACATGGAGTTTAGTGGAATCTACCTTCTAAGCCTCCCCTGCTGTCCACCCCGACTCCCACAGTGTCATGGCTGGACTCTCCTGGCTAATGTCCTGCAACAGCTTCCCAGACAGGACCCCTTGTCTCCTTCCTGCTCGCCAACCCCATCTCACTCTTGTTCTCCCAGCTTCCATCCAATTGCACCTTCTAAAGAAGAAATATGACCATGTCTGCCCTACTTCAAACCATTCTGGCACACAATCTTGCTCTCTTGAGGTGAAGGGCAGGGTCCTGACCTCAGCTTGGGTCTCTCTACTCTTTTTTCACGTCTTGCCCCAGTGGTCGACACTGACGCCAGAACAGCCTTCATGTGAGCCATCCCCCGGGACCTGGACCTCCTCCCCCTCTCTTCCACTTGTGGCATGTCCTCACCTCAGACCCTCATACCATACTGTGGCTGAGCATCTTCCTGAAGTCTAGCTCAGAGCCCAGCCCAGCATCCTACTGTTGCCCACTGGCCCGCTTCCATCTTGTTCACTGTTCTTTCTCCAGTGCCTCAGGCACCCTGAGACCCAGCAAGAGCCCAGTGAATACTGAATAAACATGCAGTTGCTGTTTCCCCGAAGTGAGCAGCAAAGATACTTTATATACCTGTGAGACAGTCCTGCTTGCTCAATGGATGATGAACACACAGCCACAGCCAACGTCTACTTCACTGATGTTGGACATGGCTTAGCAGTGAGGCGTATTAGAAGCCAAACACCCAAAGAGACTGAATGCTTCATTTGCAGTTTCCAAATAAAACCTCTAGGTTGCCCGGCGGTGGTGGTGCACGCCTTTAATCCCAGCACTTGGGAGGCAGAGGCAGGTGGATTGCTGTGAGTTCGAGGCCAGCCTGGTCTACAAAGTGAGTCCAGGACAGCCAAGGCTACACAGAGAAACCCTGTCTTGAAAAACAAAACAAAACAAAAAGCAAAACAAATGCTCAAGGTCATGTATTATGATTAAGATAACAAAAAATGGGGGGTGGGCTGCAGAGAGGAGCCCTGGCTGCTTGTGCAGAGGACCCAGGTTCGAGTCCCAGCACCCACATGGAAGATCATAATGGTCTGTAACTCCAGCTTCGGGATTTCCAATGCATTCCTTTGGCCTCCTGCACCTGGTGTATATACACTCATGCAGGCTCATACACGTAAGAATAAATGAATCAATACATTTTTAAAAAGATACTGAAGACGCTCAAGGCATGGCTCAGTAGAGGCCTTGCCCAGCATGTGTAAGGCCCTGGTTTCAAGCTCCTGCAAAGGAGAAATAAATTGCAATTAGGCCATGTTCCCTCTTGCCATCTCAGTAATGCCCGTTTGTCTCACATGGGTATTTGCCATCTGATTAAATCCTCTTTGTGGATGCCATAGTGAAGTAGATACTTAGGTGGTCTCAATAAATTGTTCTTTTAACCCTGGAACCACCATCTCGCCTGCTCCTCTTTTCCTTCTATCCCCCTCTCATTTGCATCCCAAGAGTCCTCGCCTTTGCCTCATATCCCAGGATGCATCCTGCTCCGTGTGGCCACGATCCCACCATTCACCAGTCTCTAGCAGATGGGTTATCACCACGTTCTTTCCCAGGGCCCTCCCTCTCTTTCCCACTCCAGATCATTTACTGTGAGCCTCTCCTCCCACACTCTAAAATGCAGCCTAGCCCACTCCCCCCTCCAGCTGGCACCCCTGGCTCGGTTCTGCGGTTGCTAGCATTTAGCCGTCTCTCTGCTCTGCTTCTACTTCCTCGTTTTTCATTCATGCATCACCCCGCTCATATGTGACTTCCGCCCACGTGTTTAACTAAGAGTGTTTGCCGAAAACTAGGTCACCAACTGCTGCCTAATTTCCAGTGTCAGCAGCCCCTGGGCATTTTTGCTCGCCCCGCCTGCTATGACACCATGGTGGTCACTTCCATGTTGGTCACTTTCTCCTGCAAAAACCCTGCAGTGGACCCCACACACAGTGCCACCCTGGCCCCTCCCCCAGGGCTCCATCTCCTCCTGACTTCCTGCTTCTGGCCCCTCCCCCAGGGCCCCATCTCCTGCTGATTTCCTGCTTCTAGTGCCTCTGAAATCAGTTAAGCATCTCCTTTCTTAGCCATCTCCTCGATTTACCTCTCCTCTCTCTTTTCCTGAGTCCGTTCACCCAGTCTCAGTGCCTCAAGCACACATCCATGGGGCGATCACCCAACACTGAAGCCTTGCCTACGGTTTCTCTGTAGCCACAATTTCTCATTTTAGAGATTCCTATCTAGTGCCCAGAGGAACCTCACATGCCCACGTATGAGTCAACTGTCCACTACCACCCCGGCCCCCAATGCTACGACAGACTCCCCAGTATGGATCTGGATCGCTCCACCCCAACCGATGGTCTCTCTCTTCCCACCTTTACCCTTTCCCAGCCTGGTAAACTCCTGTATGTCCTTCAAGACGCAGCACAGGGGCTGGAGAGATGGCTCAGTAGTTAAGAGCGCCGCCTGCTCTTCCTGAGGTCCTGAGTTCAATTCCCAGCAACCACATGGTGGCTCACAACCATCTATAATGTGATCTGATGCCCTTTTCTGTATACATAATAATGCATAAATAAATCTTAAAAAAAAAAAAAAAAGACGCAGCACAGTTGACTTGTCTCCAACGTCTCTCCTGAGCCTCTCTGCTCACATGGGTAAGCCTGCATGTGCATTCTCAACGGGTCACTGTCAAACACATAATCGAATCTATGGCAATTGTTGATTTGACGCTTAGTATCCCACAAAGTTCAGAGCTGTAAATAGCTGTGTATCCTGAACACAGACCAGCGCCTGGCCCATAATAAGCCTCAGAATAACAGGAACAGGGCTGACCACCTCTCAGGCTCCTTCCTGGTTCTCAAACCAGAAGTCGTCCAGCCAATTACAGCCCACGGAGCAGCCTTTGGGAACTCGGCCTGCCTTTATGTGTGTGTGTTTTCATCACAACAGGCAAGTTGAGTGAATTTGGCCAAACTAGTAAAGCTTAGCACATTCACTGCCTAGCCCTTCACTGGCCCACCCCACCTCAAAACAGCAAAGGCCTTATCACTTCTTCATGATGGCAGAAAAAGCACCAAGTAGTGCGACCATCGTGGATTAGGGTAATTCAACAGATACTGACTTTTCTCCTGTTCCTTGGGGGGAAATAGTCCTATCTCATTCCCTGAAGTCTTTACGCATGTGCCCACCCCCCTACTACCTCCATTCAGCTCTGCCAATATCCACCAACATGCCTGTCATAACTAATAGGGATATTAATAATTATTAATAATAATGCATTGAGTTCAACTGGTGCTGCTTATATAAGCACGGGTGTGTGGCCATCCACTGGGCACGGGCAACCTACCAGCAGTTACAGACACAAAGTAAAAGGGCGGCACCATCAGTGGTTAATAGCCCCATAGCTAGGGGCGGGACTGGAGTAGCCCCTCCCCCTGCACACACTGGACTTTGACTGGCTTGGTCTTATGCAGGTCCTGTGCACAAACTGCAACTGCTGTGGGCTCATGTGCTGTAGGGGTCACGTATGTGCAGAGCAGTGCACTTACAGCTCTTCCCCTGCCATCTGCTCCAGTGTTCACTCCTTTCTCTCTCCTTCAGTGGCTGCTGGGCCCAGGAGGGATGATGCAGATGGCCCACCCTTGGCCGGCTCCTCACGGTTGCTTAGTATCCAAATCCCTCTGTCCTCATCATCCGCACAGTGTGGTGGGATGAGCGTTAATGATCATGGAAAAGCAAGATAAGATCCTGGCAGGCCTTCATAAAAAGCTGAAAGGAGCACAGAGGATAATGTGTAGAAAGGGCCCAGCTGAGGAAGGGCCACTGTACCACGTATGGCCAAGGTTGTATGGCTATGTCTCTTGGGTGCAGAGATGTGGATGACGAATCGTAAAAGATGAGACAGAGTCAGCCTTGGGGTGGGGTGGGGGGTGTTGTGGGAACTGCGTTCTAAGTGCTGTAGTCAGCACAGAGAGAATATAGGGCGTCAGATGTGATGGAGGCCACGGTGGGCTGTGTGTGTTGAGGAGAGCACAAGAGAACCCAATAGGCTCAGAGGAGCCGGCAAGGGGGAAACCTGCCCTGAGGCCTTGGGGGCCAATGAGGGCTTCTGATTAGCCAGTGGCTTCTGGGTACCAGGTGCTATTTGAGCTCAGTTGGAGAGTGAATGCTCTCGAGTTGTCTAGTCTCAGCAGCAAAGAGGCTGAAGTTCAGGGAGATGCAGCTGTGGAACCTAGTGAAAGGGGCCTAAGCAAGAGCGGCCCTGAGACACACCCCTTCGGCTCACAGCTTCGGGGCTCACAAAGACAAGGTGTCCAGGGTGGGTGGAGAGAGAGCTGGTCCATCAGCTAAGAACACTGGCTGCTCTTGCAGAGGACCAGGGTTCAGTTCCCAGCACCCACATGGTGGCTCCCAAGTCTCTGTGACTCCACTTCCAGGGGATTGGATGCCCTCTTCTGACCTCTGAGAGTACCACCTACATGGACATACATGCAAGCAAAACATTCATGTGCATGAAGCAAAAAATCACAAATAGTTTTAAAATGAGGTGTGGCATAATAAAAATCTAGAAAATATGCATGTACGTATGAGAGCTTTCACACAGTGCGTTAGTCTAGCCCTGAAATTTCCTCACTACCTGACCCCAGCACACCCATCTGGGCTTGTTTCTGGTGACACCCACACCTCACACCCCAATTCCACCCACAGAAGTGTCCTGACCCCTAAGAAACCCCAACCTCCCGTGTCTCTACCTCATTCCTCCTGTGTGGGCCTCCACATTGCACTGAGGCCACCCAGTGAAGTTCTTCAGGCCTGGCTCCTGTTCCTCCAGCAAGCCCTCCCAGGGTAAGTCATCCCCACAGCTCCCTCCTTTGATAATTCTGTCCTATAACATGCATACACACACGTGCACACACATACTCACACACATGTTCACACATGCACACATACCACACACAGGTACACTCACACACACATACCGCACACTACCACACAAGTGCACATACATACACACATGCACACATACACACACTCACACACCCCCCACACATGCACACACACACACAACCCCCACATGTGCATGCATACACATGTATATATGCACACGCACATGTACACTCAGCTCCACACAGATCAGTGTCAGCAGCAGCTTCCTGGCAGATCCCACGGGTGTCCAAGCTTTATCCTTCCTGGCACCCAGCTGGGAAAGGTCCTTTTGTGGCCAGGAGGAGCCTATGAAGAGTTTCCCCCACAACTCCCCCACAGCTTCCCCCACGGCTGCCTCACAGCTTCCCCCACAGCTTCCCTCACAGCTCCCCCATAGCTTCCCCCACAGGTGCCTCACAGCTTCCCTCACAGCTTCCCCCACAGGTGCCTCCCAGCTTCCCCCACAGCTCCCCCACAGCTTCCCCCACAGGTGCCTCACAGCTTCCCTCACAGCTCCCCCACAGCTTCCCCCACAGGTGCCTCACAGCTCTGCCACAGCTTCCCCCACAGCTTCCCCTATGGCTTCCCCCACAGCTTCCCCCACAGGTGCCTCACAGCTCCCCCACAGCTCCCCCCAGCTTTCCCCTACAGCTCCCCTACAGCTCCCTCACAGCTTTCCCCACAGCTTCCCCTGAAGTTACCAAATGCATTAAGACTAGCTTTCTTATGCCAACCAGAAGATTCAAAAATTATCATTTGCTTCAGTACAGTCTTGAGAGAGAAAAATAACATTTTCATTTTAGCTTTCTTATCCAGAGATACTGAACACGGGCCTATATTTTGCTAAATTTCCAGCAGCAGCAGCAGCTGGACAGAGCTGGCTTAAAATATTCCAATTCCATTTATTTGCTTTTCAAAATACATTAATAATTTCTCCATTTTTAAACTTGGTGAGAAGTACCCTGGTTTTTTTTAAGTCCATGCAAGAAAGTGTGCAGAGCATGTTGAACTCCAGAATAAATTTTATTTTAATAATCAGAGTCTATAGCACAGTTGTCTACATCTAGAGAAAGTGTCCCAACTAATCTGACTGAATTCTCTAGCTATTTATAGAATGAAGTTTTATCATCTAGCCTTCAAAAAAAAAAAAAAAAAAATCATTCAACGCCTCAACTGCTCCTATCAGAAAATATTACATTTCATTCTAGCATTGCCTCACATTAAAGCACTATGCTTGCAGGAAAAAAAATATATATATGCAGGCAAATCACATTTCACCACACTGTACACCGGGTCGGTTAATGGTTTCTGCATGTTGGGGGCCATTAAAGACCTGTTTTTGAAGAAAAAAAACATAAAACAAATAGAGCTTTTTAAAAAGAGATAGAAAGAGTCTTCTCACACTCTGGGAGTGAGACGTGAATTGTTTCGGGACGATGTGGCCCCTACCAAGCAGGCTCCACGTCTGCACAAAGGGCTGAGAAGCCCCGATGTGCTCAGAGCACTCAGACACCTTGGGCTAGCAGAAGCTTGACTGCTTTTGTTTTGCTCTTGTTTGCTTTGTTTCGTTTTGCTTTTTGGTTGTTTTGCTTTGTTTTGTTTTTTTGAGTCAGGGTTTCTCTGTGTTAGCCTTGTCTGTCCAGGACTGGCTTTGTAGACCAGACTGGCCTCGAACTCACAGAGACCTGTTTCTGCCTCCCAAATGCTGTTTGGTTTCAAGCATCACTGTGGAGTCAGAAAGGTTAGGACGCCTTGGTTATTGATTGTTTACGTAGTCACATTGAGATCTCTCAGTCTTAGGAGACTGCATTAGCTGTTAGGCAAACCCTTGAGAGATCTGCAGTGGGGGATGGTATAGGCTGACTGTGTGTCCACTTCTTTTAGGCCATGGCTGCCTGCAAAACCAGCAGAGAAACAGAAGCACTGGGGATCTCTCCTTACTAACCTGGATCTCATGGGGCTACTAGACCTTTAAGAGGCTCCCTACTGGAGCTTGGGGGAAAATACGGTTAATGTATTAGAATTCGTGTAGATTTTAGCCTGTACGGACTCAACTTGACATCGGAACTGTGCAAAAGCTAGATCACAGAGAAAAGTGTCCCTACTGCCCCTTGCTCTGGCACTCTCCTCTCCATGTGGTGCTGTGACCTTGTGTGACCTCGTATAACTTAGGAAAATGCCCAGGGCACATGATGGAGGATAGAGGATGAGTAGCCATCAACACACAACCAGGGCCACGCACAGACACGCACTGAAGACAGCCCTCAGATGGCGAGGGCAGACATGCACCAAGCAGAAACACCGACGCAGGACTTCATATTAGGTACAGGAATGCCGTGGGCACTAATAGCTTCTATGATTATATGAGGGGCGTCCTACGCAACAAGCGTTGTCAGCGTGGAAACCACCACAAATAGTTAGGAACCAACAACAGGCAAAGTGTGAGCGAATACAAGAACTGATGTTTTCCAAAACTGCACAAGAGCCCTCGCAGGGTCGTGACGCATGTGGGATGTTTCTTTTCCTTCCCTTCCCCTTATTGACCTCAACAGACCATGTAACTTACTAGTTCCTGTATTCCAAAACTTAAGCTCCCAGAGGGCAAAGGTGTTTTTGTGTGTTGATGGCTTTGTCTCCCCTGTGGAAGCACTGCTGACAGCCCCACCCCAACCACTGCCTACTGACTGGATCACAGCCGACTTCTACCTGCTCTGAGCACAGGTAATTAATTCTATTAAGATACACAGCTGTCATGGGAACCACTGAGACAGAAGCTTACCAAAAACAAACAAACAAAGAAAACAACAACAACAACAATTTAAGGCAATCTGTAACTCCCTGAGTACACGGCAATTCACAAAGCAGTAAACGGCAAAGAGATGAAAAAGTTTCTCTCCGACAATAGTCGCAGTGGTCACTGGGGATGGTGGCTCACATCTGTAATTCCAGTACTCAGAAGGTGAACACTGAGTCCAGCCTGATGTGTCCAGTGAGTTCTCGGCCAGTCAGGGCTACGTGCAAGGCTTGACTCAGAAAGAAAGTGACAAAACCCAATCGTCCCAGTCAAGGAAATGGGACTTTCAAGAAATGATAGGACAAAAAATAACTGCTATAAATGTCCTAGAAAATTTGTTGGTCAGTAATAACAGTAACAACAAACATTCAAGCAGGGCCTGGAGAGACAGTGCGCAGGTTAAGTGAACTTGTTGGTCCTCCAGGGGACAAGGATTTGATTCTAAGCACTCGCACGGCAACGCACAATGTTCTGTCAACTCCAATTCCAGGGTGCCTGATGCCCGCTTCTGACTCAGTCTGACTGAGTCATTACCACATAAAGTAAAAAAGATAAATAAAAGGTTTTAAAAAATATTTACATATACATTCACACAGTAATTAACTTTGAAACATTTATCCCATGAGTAATATGCAGATTACAGTACAAAAAATGTAAATAGTCATATTGTTTCAATTACTATAAAATAATCAGATTCCAATTGGCAACCATCACTCCTATACTGCCCAGGACCCTGAGCCAAGGGAGTGACACCACTCACGGTGGGCTGAGTCAATTAAACCTAATGAAGACAACTTCCTATAGACATAGCTAACCTTATCTGGTCTCCCTTCCTCATTAGAATTCTCTTGTAGCAATTAAAACACTACCGTTCAGAGCAAGTCTACAGGAGAGCTGAAGAAAGGGAGAGATTGTAAGGGCCACCGCTACAAAGCTGGCATGGAAGCTGCAGCAGGGTGACCCTCAAAATCACCTGTGTCTGCAGACAGAGACGTTTCATAGTTAAGGTTTAAACGCGCCAACAGGAAAAGAGAGCAACAGTTAGACTTAGTCACCTGAAGGGTCAGAGCCGTAGAGCCCAGCAGCTGCCGTTACTGGTCCCGGTGGGTGGATGGCGCTTGCTGAAGACCTCTGACTTGCAATGAGAATCCTGCTCTTGGTGGATGGGAGGCGGGACATGGCGCCCAGCCCCAGCTGAGGCTTCAGGAGCATGGCGGAGCGGTAGAAAGTGGAAGGGACCTCATAGTGAGTGTAGGGAGGAGAGCAAAAGTCTTCTTTCCCAGAGTGGTCTGTGACCTAAGATGAGAGATCAGAGCACATGAGTCTAAACGGGGGAGAGGGGGGCGCAGGAGAGCCGCGGTCAGCATCACCACAACGTTAGCGGCTCGGCCAGAGGTCTGGGGCTGCCTCCCAGCTCAGTGTCCTGTCTGCTATGACAGCGCCACAGAGCGCACCCTGTAGTCTCTGATAGCTGCAACACTCACCAATCTATACACCATACAGGAGTAAAAAAGCACTCCATTTTAGGCTACTTATTAAGTAAATGTCCGAGATGGCTCAGCAGTAGCAGCACTGGCTGCTCTCGCAGAGGACTTGGGTGGGGCTCCCAGCGCCCACTGTGGTGTCTTACAACCATCTATGACACAGTCCCAGGAGATCTGTCGCCCCCTTCTGGCCTCCTCAGGCACTACACACATGGTGCACAGACAGACATAACAGGCAAAACACTCATTTACATAAAATAAGTTTCAGAAGTAAAATAAATGTTAGTGAAACAAAAATTTATCAAGTGTTCAAAATGGTAAAAACCTTCATTATGTCTATGGAGAAAATGCATCGTTTTATGCTCAGTGGTTTTATAATAAGTAAATAAACTATCACTTCATATTTGATCAATAGAACATGTAAAAATAATTGTTAGTAGGAAAGAAATGCTTATATTCAAAAATAGAAAAATCAATAGGAAAAAATCCATAGACCTGCACTTTATATTTACATAATTATAGCCAGGTTCTGGGGCCAGGGAGATGGCTCAGTGGATGAAGGTGCTTGCTGCTAGGGCAGGGGACATGAGTTCAATACCAGGGACCACACAATGGAGAAAGAGAACAGACTCCTGAAAGTTGTCTTCTGACCTCCACTCATGCGCTGTGCACACACTCACACTCACACACACTCACACACACACACTCACATATGTACACTCCCACAATAATCTCAAACAGGCACACACTCACACATGTACGCACATGCCCACACTGAGGCACACACTCACATGTACACACATGCACACTCATACACACACACACACTCACACTCACATTACACTCTTCTACATGCATACACACTCAAACACACAGAGGCGGCACACCTATCTAGGCACATACATACTCACACATGGATGCACATACACACTCATACAACACTCACACACACACACACACACACACACACACACGGATGCTGAATGCTCTCAGAGATGTTGGGTCGATCCCTCTGGGATAACAGATCTGGGGCCGACTCCTGTAGGCTGCTCAGCTCAGAGCATGTGGCAGCAGTGTCTGCACATACACAAAGGAATAGTTTCCCTGCACTGTTTCCTCTGTTTAATAACATTACTATTTCTCCTGTACCTAACAGTGCAGAATTGACAGAATACAATCTGTAGCAATCATGTATATAAAAATACATATTCACATCAAAGTGTGTATAGAATATAACATATAATGATATATATATACACGCATGTTATATATGTGTGCACATCAGGGTGTCTGTTCTCACATGACCCTGGCTTCTGTAGTGCCTGGGATGGAGGGGGGGCAGGAGGGAGGGCTTGTGGATGCTCTAGCAAAGATCTCCTCCCCCACCTGCTTCCTGGCTCAGGGTTCCTTCATATTAAACAAGATAAAACCCAATGTGGTCAATTTAGGTTGTTATAATAATAATAATAATAATAATAATAATAATAATAATAATAATAATAATAATAATAATAATAAACCAGCCACGGGGCCATCTCTGAATTAATTAACTCTGCTCTGAACCAAAATTTATTTTGTATGTCAGCTGCTGTGTGTTTGGGAATTGAGAATGTCTTACAGTGTCTTTAAGAGGGGCTCTAAAAGCTTGGAGCCAAGCTGTTGAAGGCGTTGGCCCTGTTTTGATCCCCTTTTAAATGTTGAAATAGATACGAAGTTCTTTAAAGTACATCACTGAAACAAAAGACTGGGCATTTAAAGTTTCATTATAATCACACTGTGAAATATGCATGACTGTTAGATACACTGTGCGGGGGCAGCGTGAATTATAGCCCCTGAGAGAATACACTGTGCGGGGGCAGCGTGAATTATAGCCCCCGAGTGAGGGCCCAACATCTGCGCTCTAATGAAATTTTTATCATCAACCATTTTTTTTTTCTACCCATCTCTGATTTCCCTTTTCTAGACCCAACATTTTTAACATTTTGGGGCACGACCTGTCTCCTGAGGAAACTCACACCATTTCCAGTCTCTATAAGTAAAGGTTTTAGGGTTGCAACATGCTGACCTGACTCTGGAAATGGACAACTTTCAGAGCTTAAAGCCCCGTACCCTGCCGTTCCCCAGAGGCTTCGGCAGTATCCGTGCCATTTTTCTGGGTAATCTTTTCCTGGTTGCAAACATCTGAAATGTCCTCTATCGGCTCCTGTACCAAGTTCTTGACTGCAAGATGTGGCACTTTAAGGGTTAGGGTCTACATGATACAACACGCCTCTGCAGTGAACCCTGAATGCTGTACCCACAACGTGTCCACTGCAGCCACAGGCTCCCACTAGCACACACTGCTCCAGCACGGTGCACCGAGACTCTCAGACCGTGAGCTTACTGTCTCTAACATCCCTAGGATGCAGCTGTCTGACGGGCCTGCTGTCAGATGTTTTGTCACAGTGATGAAAAATAAATAAATAAATAAATAACAAGTGCAAATTATTTTACAAGGTGAAAAGTATGCTTTTCATGTCTAGTTTACGCATTTTTAATTAAACAGGGGAATCTCGCTCCCCTTTCATCTTTATGACAAAACAGGACAGGTTCTGTAGTTACGAACACAGCGTCGACCTCCCTCTCCAGTGGTGTATTTTTAAAGAAAACCCTGAGAGTCGATGAACGGCTCCTCAGATTTCGAACATAGTCCTGAAATCAAATGAGATGTGCAAACAAACTCCTCCTGCCATAGCCTCGCCGCCCACTTTGCCCCGTTGTTGTTGTTGTTTTTTTAACAAGACTTTCCTCAGTGGAGATATGAAATCAGTATCTGCACTCAAACTGGCACCGCATCAAGAGCTCCCAAAATGATGCCTTCAAGAGGCGGGAAAAATAGTACTGGCTGCTCTTCCAGAGGACGGGCGGGGGGGGGGGGGGGGAGGGGGAAGGGGGGGCTCAGTTCCCAGCACCCACGTGACAGCAGGAGACCATCTGTAACTCCAATTCCAGGTGATATAGCGCCCTCTGCTGGCCTCCATGGGTACAGCATGCACACTATGCAACAGATCCGCGCGCGCGCACACGCGCGCACACACACACACACACACACACACACACACACACGCACACACACACACACACACACACACACACACATAACTCCTTAAAGTTCATCTTCCTTGATGAGTAAATAAGGGCTCAGCAGCAGAAAACTCTGGATGGCTCCAAGTGGTCTAAGACCGCATGCTCTATGGCTTTAAGCTAGCCTTTGGGACTGCAGAAAACATAATCAAGGCCAGACTCTAAGTTTGCTGATGTGAGCCCCGCCTTCATGGAGGGTCCTGCTGGCTTTGACAAACACTGCTCAGCTGTAGGGCGGATGCCTTGATTTGCATGAATAATAGCCAAGGATGGCTTGCTACAAGATGGTGCCTGATCGACTCTGCTGCTTTGATAAGACAGTCAGCACCAATGTGAGGAGGGAAGAGTTTGCTCACTTCCCACTTCAAGGCCCCGGTCCACAACTGGCCCTGGGGGAATGCTGCTCACTGGATGGCTCCCCATGGTGTGTCAGCCTGCTTCCTTATGCACCCCAGGGCTGCCCGCCCGCGTTGGGCTCAGCACACTAAGCAAACAACAAAACGGAAACCACAACGACTGTCTTACTGCAAAGAGCCCGTGGCTGCCATATCCTCTGATGCCACAGGGTCACACTCGGGTGCCCAGGCTGGCCTGGAACTCAGTCTTTCTTTCTTGGCCTCATGAATGCTAGGACCACAGGCGTGTACAGCCGCATCCGACTCGTGACTAGATTTTCTCCAAAATGAAACGCTCCCTACCACAGGATTAGTTGGATCCATTTGAACACACTGTTTACTTTAGCTGCTCCCCCCCTTCCTGCTTTGACCTGGCTCATAGATTGCTACTCACATAAATAAACATGGGAGCTGATTTAAATGAGCCCATGTCTGATTCCATGTGTCTTAGATAGTGGGTCCATCTCAACCAGACTGTCACACTATGTTCTAGACAGCCCCGTCCATGCACGAGTGTCTACTTTGGTCCCAGTGTTTCCCTGGGCACCTGCAGTTCACTTACAGAGGACATCTGTTTTCAGATTTCACTGAGGAAAAAAAAAAAAAAAAGTAGCAGTCTTAAAAACACAAAGGCGCACACCATCTCACCGCGAGATCCTCTTACCTCCTGCAGAAACTTTTCACTCATCTGACTGAAATGGTGACCTGGGGGCTTGATCCCAGACACCATCAGTCCAGAGGGGAAGACCCTCGGCTTCTGCAAGTCAGGCTTGAACTTTTCGTACACGTTGGCGGACTGCTGAGGGTCGCGGCTAGCTGCCTTCTTCTCTTGGGGAAGCGGCATGCCGCATGCAGAAGAGGCATATGGGAGCCCCACGGGGACCAGTGACGCGTCCCCCTGACCCAGCGCCTGGGGGTTCCTGCGTATGTAAGTGATGATCTTGGGCCTCACGTGCTTGGGTTTTGGCATAAGGATAGGCCTCGTGTCTGTCCGTTCTTCTGTCTTGTCCATTTCCGGCTTCTCTGGTGCTTCCTGGGAGGAAGGTGTGTCCTTGGGATGTGTAAGAGGCTTGGGGATCCCACTGGGGCAGGCGCTCTTGTCAGGCACTTTCGGGGATGTGTTCAACGCCTGCCCACCATCAGTGGGGGGCGAGGCCACCGAGGGTGACAGAGAACTGCTACCCGGAGGAGTGGCGTGAGGAGTCAAGCTCGCACATGCCTCCGGGTGGAGAGGAGCTGGGGTACTGACAACTGAATCTACGCCAGCTGGCGTGACGTCAGTTTGAGCTGCATTTTCTAGAAGGTTCCTATTTTCGGCTACAGATGTTACTGTCTCTCTGCTTTTCCTGGCTTCCGAGTTGCTACTTTGAGGACCCAAGAGCTCAGAGGCGTCGGTTCTGTTCCCTTCCAGAGAAGGACCTGGGGACAGCGACTTGGTACTGTCCGCGGTCCCGGTGCCCTGCCTCTTCTCCTCCCCGCTGGCCACGGAGGGCGTGCTCTCATTGGAATCACCGGGAATAGAAGCT
This sequence comes from Acomys russatus, assembly GCF_903995435.1. Classification (NCBI taxonomy): domain Eukaryota; kingdom Metazoa; phylum Chordata; class Mammalia; order Rodentia; family Muridae; genus Acomys; species Acomys russatus. The sequence goes on from NC_067155.1 coordinate 26,821,589, forward strand.
GCATGCCTGTGGTCAGGTACAAAGTCCCTCGCCCTCCTACCTCCACCTGATGACATCTTACCAGTAAGGCTAGTACCTGCCTCTCCAGAGGGAGCGCTGTCCTGTGCACAGGTGGCTTGCGGAAACCCCTCCGCACCAGCACGGTCTCCCATGACTGCTTCCGGGCTGCTGCCTCGTCCCACTTCAGGTTGACTCACGGCTTCTTGATGTGCCTTCTCATGTAGCTCTACGGGTGACACACTTTTTTCCTCATGACAACCCAGACCCTGTGGCTGGGATGTCATTAGTCCCTGCTCGCTCCTGGGTTGGATGTATCCGAGTTCCACTTTGGGCTTCCCCGTTCCTTGACCTATACACATTTCTGGATAATGGAGGCTGGGGGTTTCCTTCGTTGCTAAGGCCGAACTGGGAGTCGATTCCGGATGAGCGATGAGCGCCTTATAAACATCCAGGCCACGTGTCCCCTCCATCTTGGTGTCTGACGCCGTGGGCCCCCTGGCTTCTGAGGTAGGTGGTTTAGGAGGACGCACAATGTTCCCCTCTGAGGTGCCCGCACCTGGAGATAAAGCCCTCCCTGGGAAGTGATCGACTGATGTCCCGAGTGGCCCCTCCCCACGCCCAGGCAGATGGCCCTGTGGCTCCGAGGTGTCCAGATGCTTGGGGTGCGGGTTCTCCCAAGCGAGGCTGCCAGCCACAGCTGCTGAGCTGCCTGCTCTTTTCAGCTCTTCATTGTCAAGGGTCTTTGCCAATTTGTCCTTGGGAACGTGCCGGGGAATTTCAGCCTCCCTCTTAGCGGAAACCTCTGGACTGACTTGACCCACTGCACTCCTCCAGCTGGACGGACTTGGGCCCTGGAGACTCTGGGGGGCCTGCGGGATACCTCTTTTTCCTGTGTGTTCCTCACTCAGTTGCCTATGGACGGGCAGAGATGGTTGAGGATCCCTCTGGCCGGTGGAGCCAGCCTGAGACCCTTTCCCAAGGCTCTGAAGGTGAGGAGCATCCTTCTGGAAGTGGCTGTGGTACTGTGGCCGGCTAACATTCGCATTTGCAAGCGCATCATGCAGCTCACGTGTCTCGACCCCGTCGCGAGAGGCGCTGACCTCCAACATGACTTGATTGGCATTTGTATCGCCCATACTTAGAATAGTCTCGTTGTTATTTTTCGCTCCCTCTCGGCGATCTTGCAATTGGCTGAAACAGGACTTCTTTGGAGCCAGTGGGACGCTCATGGTCACTTCTTCAGCGAGGGCTGCGGGCCATGCAGTCCCCCTTCAAGCTGCAGGGCGACAGGCAGCTGTCCCGTTGCCTGTTCCTCCTTGGATGATTTCACATCCAGCCACTAGTTTGAACCTCTTCGGATGAGTTTCAGAACCAGCCATAGTCCTGACACCAGCAACACCACGCAGGATGCTCCATCGCTGCTCAGGGCCAACCAGCTAGTTTATGAGACCTGGAAGGAAATAAAAGCATGTGTGTTTTAGAGTGAAGCTAGCAGTGGTTAAGAGGGGGGGGGGGCACGGAGAGGGAGGGAGAGAGAGGGAGAGAGAGGTGCAGCAATCACATAAATGTAGACCTCCCTCCTGTACTGTATCTAATGTGCTTATCTCAAGTAGAAGCTATCTCGGGCCAAACAGGTCCAAGCTGAAACAACACAAGGATACAGTTAGAAACAAGATGTAAGGGGTCTTACATGTATGCTGTCTTCAAGTTTGGGTGTGTAATGTGGGTATGAGTGTGTATGGTGTTTGTGAATGTGTCTGTGTGTGTGTGTGTGTGTGTTATGGTACGTGTATGTGTGCAGGTGTGTAGTTTTTGTGTGTGTTTGTAGTATGATATATGTATGTATTGTGTGTGTGTGTGTGTGTGTGTGTGTGTGTCTAATAAAATAAGAGCAGTCTCTTCCCTTTACTGCAGTTTTATTTTCTGGTTTATCTTCCAGAGTTTGCTATAATGTAAGAATATCAGATGAAAAAAAATTCCAGAAACAAGCAATCCACAGGTTTCAAACAGGGTTCAGGCTTTAGTCATGTGATAGAACTATATGCTTCTCAGTGCTGTCAAGCCGGGTTCTAGATCTTTCCTTTCTCCAGCTTGTTGACACTCTACCCACCCTCCTGTCACGCAGTCCTGTCGACGTTATCACATCATGTGCCATGTACAATGAGGCTTGTGCTCAGTGACCAGCCGCCATGTCACAGCCTCTACACCACTCATGCCCTTTGCCAGAGGCATTGCTCCACCCCACACCATTGCCAGAAGGTTAGGCGGAACACCAGCTCTTCTGGGAAGAAAAGAAAGACCCGTGATGACTTTCATCGCGGTTTATCGTTACGACTGACTCCATTGCTAGTCCCTCGCTAACCTCTCACGGGGCCAAATGTGTGAGGCACACTTTATGCCGGGTCTTCCACATAATGAAGTCCTTTCCTATCAGCTAGTCCTTTGTCCGCTTTGCTTTCTTACACATCCCTTTCCCCCACCCCCCTTCACCCCAGGACATGCTAGCACAGTTGTGTCCACTCCCCACACCCTGGGAATGTGGACTTTGGCCCACCCATCCTCCATCCTTCCCTCCCACAGCTATCTTTTGCTCTTCCCACACCTCTTTCATGGTCCCCAGTTTTCCTGCCCATATGTCTTCTCCCCCTGTCTGTCCTCCGCATGCCAGGAGCACCCCCAAGCAAAGCTTGACCTCGATACAGCCGCTGACCGAGGGACTGAGCTGAACATAGAAGGGAGATGCCAGGTTTGCCATTTCTTTCTTGTTTCCATTTTGAGACTGCGTTCCACTTGAAGATACGTCTGTCCTCTGGGCACAAATACTACAGCATGTAGGCATATTGATATGACACATTTAAAAAGAAGCCGGACTCTCTAGGCTGGGATATTAGTGAGTCAAGAAGGGCAAGCAGTTCACACGCACAGCCATCCACATAAGGGCACTGGCTCTCTTGGTCTCAATCGCAGGAAAAAACAAAGCCGGAACCCCAGAAGCCACAGAAGCAACAACAAATGCCCATAAAATCACTGTCTTGCTAAGGAAACCTGTGTCGTGTTTTTCTTTTGTTTACTAAAAATGTATTTCTTTTATTTGATGTGCATGGGTGTTTTGCTAGATGTATGTCTGTGCATGCAGTACCCTTGGGGGCCAGAAGGTGGTGCCAGATCCCTTGGAACTGTGGTTACAGGTGTATTTGAGCAGCTGTGTCCAAGCTAGGAGTTGAACCTGGGTCCTCTGCAAGAGCAGCCACAGCACTCAGAAGAGGAGCCATCTAACTCTCCGGTCCAACACTGGAGAGGTTTGACAGTATCATTAGCATCTAATAGGATCACTGTAACACAGGCATCTGGTGTTGGCCAAAAGGTGCCTACAGAGCGTGTGAGTGCAACAGAGACCCTCTGCCCTATCTATTTTCATCTTTAACCCTGGGAAGGCTCAGCTGTCTCCAGCTCACAAGCCCGGGAAACAGTTGGGCACTTTGTCTAATCTACCTTTTTCAGCTGAAGGCATATCTACTTTTGAATCTCCAAGTGGCCTGATGGCATCTCACACACAGTCTCTTCTTCCACCTCAGATTCCAGTTTCCTGTGAACTTAGTCTCTCTCACACAGGCAGAAACTCAGTAGATTCAACCCCGTGTCATCCTCAACACCGTCCCGAGTCACCTGATTGAATGATAGGCTAGACCAAGAGTTCTCAGCTTGGCAACAAGGTTTGATGATCCTTCCGTAGCTGAACACTTGCACGGTTCCACTTAAAACTCACCCGTCCCATTGAATAACCTTTTCCTACACAATCTCTCCCCCTGGACTGGCCCTGCTACGCCTCACCACAGACATACTATACGGTTGGCTTTACTGTCCCATACTCAAGTCTGAGAACATGGAAGCCCTTCATAGGAGATGGGTAACCCTGGCACAGAACGCACACTCACTCTCCTTTATACATTTAAATGGCTCTGGAACGCTTACAATCACTAGCACAATGCAAACACTTAGCATCCTGAACTGTTTGGGGGAACAGTGACAGGAAGGGTCACGGATGTGGCTTTTCAATGCTTCCCACCTGTGCTTGGTTGAGCCCCCCACGTGTGGGGTCCCCAGAGATGGGGTGGGGGGGCAATTGTACATCTAATTTTTACAGGAGTTAAATGTGCATTGTATTAAACTGTGTGTCTAACTCCCCTTGGGAGACGACAGGCTTACTAGACTAATGGCTCAGGAGCCTCCGTCCCCCGGTGGCTTCTGGGATACCTCTTTGCAGGGTAGATGCTGCACATGACGTGGTCCCACCCCTGCAACTTGAGCTCAGAACACTGAACGCTCATTACCCGCAGGTTAAATGCTGTCTCTGTTCTTTTCAGTTGTACAATGGTACCGTTGCTTTTCTAAACGAAAAAAACTGCCTCTTTCCTCTCTGGGGCTAAACAAAGAGAAGGCATGAGGAGAACGGCGTTCTGGGGCTGGAGAGATGGCTCAGTGGTTAACAGCACTGGCTGTTCCTGCAGAGGTCCTGGGTTCAATGCCAGCGCCCACAGCCTCTCACATCCTAACTCCAGTTTCTGGGGAACCTGATGCCCTCTACTGTCCTCCACGGGTACTGCAGGCATTTGGTGCACAAACATAAATACCCATACACATAAAATAATGAAAATGATATTACTAAAAATTCAAGAAAACTACCTATTGTTACATGTATTTTTCACAGTCATTTGCTTTTTTTTTTTAAACTGAAGTTGGTTGGAAAGGTTTTCATGTTACGAAAAGGAAAATGGCTTTCAAAAGACTAAAAATTATGCTTACAGTATCCCTGAACTATGGAGTCAGCTGCGTAAGGCTGTATGAGTTTCATATGCACTGTGCCTCTGCATGTAAAGTCAGCTGGCTTAGTGAGTACACCAACATACTGTCCTCCACTGCAGTAACCATGCAAAGAGACAAAAGCCCTAAGTTTAATGTTTAGTAGACAACTTCCCTGAGCATGCATGTGATATCTGTAAAATTCAATTGCATTTAATGATGTAATTTTATATGTACTTACACATGACTGCTGTAAACCCATCTGTTCACCTGCCTCAGGAAACTAGCATGTAAGCGGAGCATGGTGGTAAACGCCTGTAATCCCAGCACTCAGGAGGCAGAGGCAGGTTGATCTCTGTGAGTTCGAGGCCAGCCTGGTCTACAAAGTGAGTCCAGGACAGCCAAGGCTACACAGAGAAACCCTGTCTCAAAAAACAAAAAACAAAACAAAAGGCAAACAAACAAACAAACCCCCAGAGGATGTAACCATCGCAACATTTCAGACTCTTGGTCCCATTTTATAGTGTTTTATATGTTAAAGTATCCTTTATTCAAAATGCTTGGGGAAAGACGTGTTCCAAATTTTTCACTTTCATTTTTTCATCATGAGATGCCACAGGGATGCAACCCAAATTGAAGCGTGGAGTTCGTTTCTATTTAGCACACACCTTCTGTGTGTTACTTAAGGTATTGTCACCCAATATCATCAATGCATATGCATGTATATTGCAACTACCACGGGCCATGGAGAGCCACCCTCCACTTGTGGTGTCATGTCCACACTCAAAACACCTGCAAGGTAGCTTAGTGGGTAAAAGTGCAAGAGTGGGTTTAATCCCAAGAACCACATGGTGAGGAGACTGGACTTACACAGGCAGTCCTCCAGCCTCCCCCCACACATGCACATGCGTACATACAGACGTACACACATAGAGACACACACATACATAGAGACACACACATACATAGAGACACACACACAGAGACACACATAGACACACATGAATGCACACAGACACAGACACACATACACACACACAGAGACACACACACATGAAAGAGACACACAAACACACACACATATGCACACACATAGAAACACAGACACACACGGGGGAGGAAGGGAAGGAAGTACATAAGTGTAAAATAAAATACTAATCTTTTAATGTTTCAGGTTTTAAGAATTGATTTCAAATTAGGAGCACTTAATCTGCCTGCGTTTGCTCTCAACTGGTAGTCTAACGCACGCGCGGTCCTAGGCCTCCGCGGGTTAAATGAGCACTACAACTTTTTCCCTGGGTACAAGCGCTTTTGTGTGGGAAGGGAACAGGCAGGACAGAAGACGCCCGGCAGCTGTCCGTGGTGCTGACTGCCAGCACGGACCAAATAGCCTCAAAGGCAACAAACAGCCTGCAGCTGGCCTCAATCCTCTGCGTGTGCGCGTACTTGCGCGTGCGTGTGTAAGGACTTTATTCCAATAAATAATCAAGACACTATTGACAGCATCTTTGTTTTAAGGGCGCTCAGGCTATTTAGAGTCTGAAGTGCTATTTAACCCATTCTAAATTCAAGGGGGGTCGGTGGTTAGGCGGGCGGTAAATTTGGTTCTTATTTAATTAAGCCAATCTGATATTTAAGTTCATTGATTCTTGGTTTCCTCAATAAATAAGTTGTGTGCCTGTCAAAAGGAAGCTGCTGATTGGCTAACAAAATGTTCTTTTCGGTTTTTGAGATAGAGTCTCTCTGTGTAGCCTTTGGCTGTCCTGGACTCACTTTGTAGACCAAGCTGGCCTCGAACTCACAGCGATCCACTTGCCTCTGCTTCCCGAGTGCTGGGATTAAAGGTGTGCACCACCACACCCAGCTAACAAAATGTTCTTGTTTTCACCATTTACAAAGTATTTTTCAGGACAGGATTTCACTCAGGAAATTCAAGCTCCCAATTATCTTCCTGGTGTGATCATTGTTATTTGTTTGTTTGTTTGTTTCTGGTGATTTTTTTCCATAGTGGAAAATTTATATTTTTAATTATTTAAAAAATATTTTTGTTGCATATAAAAAGGTAAAAGCCCGTGTAAGTCCTCCTATTCTACACCCCACCCCTGCAAGAATTAGAATTTGGTGTGTAGGATCCAGAGCTTGGGTCTTACACTCAGGGATGAGCCACATAAGCCCGTTTTTGTGCTGCATGTTTCTTTCCACAAACACATGCAGAAAATACTTCATCACAGAGTCAGACTGTGGCCCCAGCTGCCCGGGAGCCTGCTGGACCGGGCTGAGCTTGGACTCACAGAGATCCACCTGCCTCTGCCTCCTGAATGCCAGGATTATAGGCGTGTGCCACCACTCCTGGCCCTTCGTCACTTTAATAACCATTATTTACTCACCAACTTTGCTATTATTAGACTTTAGGTTATTAAGGGTTTTCAAACAGATCTTCCAAGAATGCTGTTGAGTGGGCACCTCTTCAGAACGCCGTGCAAATGGGCATGCATAAGTGAGCTAAGTGTGCTACAGGGTCACTGCTTCCACAGGAGCCTGCATATAGAGGGTGCCCGGTAGCTATTTGTTGATAAACGTTTACTGCCTTGATAAAGAAGTGCCAATCCTCACCGTGCCCGTCAGTTTCCCCAGTTCCTTTCCATTCTTTCCCTTAAAACCTCGTTATTTGGAATGACCAGATTACTTACAGTTCAAAATGGATTTTTTTTTAAATCAGGATTTTCCCCCCCTTTTCTGGTCTAACTTACACTCTATAGACATAACTACTTCTTACCATGGAGTTCTTCAAATTTTGGCAAACACGGCTTTCGTATGCCATCTAGATTGTAAGACAGCTCTGAGACCAGCCCCAGACCCCAGCAATGTGGGATCTGGTTTCCATGTCTACACGTCTGTGTTTTCTCCATGACCCCAGCAATGTGGGATCTGGCCTCCATGTCTACACATCTGTGTTTTCTCCATGCAAGACCCAGTGTTCAGATTCTGAGTCTTGTTTGCTGCATCATACAAACTGCACCCCAGGTTCACCTGCCATGTTCAGCCTTTCAGAAGACCACGTGTTTGCATGGGAAGTCCTGTGTAACATCCTGTGTGTTCATCCACTCCCGAGGAGGAGGGCACTAACTAGATCAATTCTAACAATCATGAAGAAGGCTACCACAAACATGTGTGCACAGCATTTTGTGAGAAACCCAAATGCAGCTAAAATGCCATAATGCCGTGTGTGAACTGAACGCTCCCCTCGCTACCCATGATGCTCTGATCTGATGCCTGTTCCTGGCTTTCCTCCCTTCCGTCCCGGATGGGCTCCAGGAGAGCAAGTGTCTCCCCACCCCCCGCCACCCCCGCCAAGCCCAGGACAGCCAGGACAGTCATACAAAAGCATGACCCAGGAGGGCAGTTGCATATATAAACACACAGTGGTTATGAAAGCCTGCGCAAAAACCACACAAAGTCAAGCCAGACAGAAGCCAGGGTAGAAGGGGTGCTGGGCAGGAAGGCTCGCCTCAACTAAGGAGCTGTTGGCAACTGATGGTGGCCAGGAGAGCGGAGGTCTCTGTGAAGTGCAGTTTCAGCACCACAATAGGCTCCCACGACTGTGGGACCCTGACCAAGAAAGGTAAGAGAAGCCAGCTAACATGGAGGACTCTGAAATGAACCTAATTTTTATCAAGCATCAAATGACTTAGAAGTATAGAGCTATCAGATGTGGTGGTGCACGCCTTTAATCCCAGCACCTGGGAGTCTGAGGCAGGTGGATTTCTCTGGGTTCAAGGTCAAGCTGGTCTACATGGTGAGTCCAGGGGCTACATAAGGAGACCCTGTCCCAAGTAAATACACAAGAAGTAGATGATGGATAGAAAGATAGATAATAGACAGACAGATGGTTGAATGATAGATGAGAAATAGATAGGAGATAGATAGATGATAGATAGATAGATGAATAGACGATGGATAGACGGACAGACAGACAAATGATGCATAGATAGATAATACATGCATGGATGGATGGACAGATGGACAGACAGATGGACAGGCAGACAAATGATAGATAGATAGATAATAGATGGATGGATGGACAGATGGACAGACAGATGGACAGGCAGACAAATGATAGATAGATAGATAGATAATAGATGGATGGATGGATGGACAGATGGACAGACAGATGGACAGGCAGACAAATGATAGATAGATAGATAATGGATGGATGGACAGATGGACAGACAGATGGACAGGCAGACAAATGATAGGTAGATAGATAGATAATAGATGGATGGATGGATGGACAGATGGACAGACAAATGACAGATAGACAGATAGATAATAGGTGGATGGATGGATGGACAGATGGACAGACAAATGACAGATAGATAGATAGATAGACAGACAGACAGACAGATGCAGATGTTAGGTCCACAGTACAAGAAGCAGCAGGAAACCAGAGCCAAGGAGTAAGTCCAGTCCTCACAGAAAGAGGGAAGAAGACACAGTACACAACGGTCACAGCAGCAAGCGAGAGGCGGGGTGTAATAAAATAAGCTGATAAAGGAGAACCCTACACGCCATGGAAGACGAGGGCATGGCAAGTCCACCTGAGGGGAAGGGAGGCTTGCCTCCTGCAGCTAGTTAAAGCGAGGAGGCCTTGGTGGTGCGCCCCTGTCACACATAGCAAAGGATACGTCATTGGGAGTCTGGGTCCAGGCTTCAGGGCCCCCCCTACCCCACCCCAGACACCTTAAACTCCATTTGTTTTTTTCTCTGGTGGTGGCTGCAGAGGAAGAGAAGCCACTGTGAACCCCAAGTCTACCAAATACTGCTTGCTCGGAAAAGGATTTGGGGGGTGGGCGATGAGTCCTGAAATAGGGATTATCCTCGGATTTCCTTTATCTTTGCTGGGAGTTCTCTGTTGCAGTGAAGGCGGATGCGGTTATGTTTCTGTCTAGTGAAGAGACTGGCAGCTTCACAAGAGCACAGCTCCCACCGCTGAGACTTGGTGGAAAGCTCTGGCGTTTCCTGCAGGAGGCAGGTGAGCAAGCTAACAGACTGAAGATTGGTATTCTGTCTACGAAATACGTGATAAGAGCCAAACCGCTCAGATAATGGCTATTTCTGTGGTTTATTAAGGGGAGACATGGATTTCAAGCCTAGATAAAAATAAACAATTTTTGAATGATGGAAAAAGTACACTTACAACTAGGTGCTTCATCTTGGCTCTCTGAATGCTAAATCAGAAGAGGTTTATTTTGATCTTGGTCTTGATGGAGCAGGCAGTATTTTTTGAAGAAAAGAATTCATTTGGATGTCTGTGTGCAGGGCAGCTGATTTCCTGTGTGTACGGTGACTGCCCAGCTTTAACTCTACCCGGTTGTATCTGCCTCAGTGACCCCCCTCAAGCCAATCTGAGACCCAGACTATCTCCTTCTAGCATGTCACCTGTGCAAACAACAAGGAAAACTTCCACTAAGGTATCTCCTTCCTCTTTTCCCCCCACAAACGCTTTGTGTAGCTTTCCCAGCAAAGCGGCTCCTTCTCCTTCCTGAGGCTAGCCCAGCGGCCCCTGCCTCCCACTAAAGAGTGAAATGACTGAATGGAGCAACAGCTGGCTGCTGTGGGGTTAATCATATGGAGGAAGAGGGCTAGCCTGGTGCAAGGGAAACAGTCTCAGCTTTTACAACTCCACCCCTGCCCCAGGGGACTCTTTTCAAGCCAGGTACACTGGGTCCTCCTAAGGAATGCACTCAGGGTGGAGGCTGCCTGTGAAATTCCCTTGTTTATGGGCCCCCCGGGCTATAATTCCCAGGCCTTGGGTGCCATCTAAAGAGCAGAAATAAATCTTTTTCAGTTTCATCAGGAATAAAGTAACACTCACCTACACCACAGATGCTTGACTGTGTCACTCGCTACAAATGGGGCTTCCTCGGACCTTTTTTTCCCCCAAAAAAGATGAATTTCTTTTATCTCGTATCAGAGGTTTGCCACCTTCCTTCTATCAAATGAGCCAGAAGCCTAAGGAATATGGAGGTGAATTATTAACCCCAAGATGCACCCAAGGGAAAAAGACTGTGGCAACAAAGAAGGAAGAAGAAAGAAAATGGGGTGAGCAAGAGAAAGAGTCAAGTAGCAACAGGGGTGGGCACAGGAAAAGGAAGCAGCTAGCAGGCTGCAGCAAGCCATGGCCACTTCTGGTGACATTTACAAACCCATGGGAGGGGGCGGATATTAAAACGAAATAAGTAAATAAATAAGAATGCAGTGGAAAAGAGATGCCCAGTAACAGGGAGATCTGCTGCTCACAGGATGCGAGTGGCTACTGCTGGCTCAACCCAGCTTTTGTGGGGCTTGGGGGATGGGTATGCAGTGAGAGAGCTGCAGTCCCCACCATGAAGAAGCCAACAGCAGACATCCAATGCTGGCCAAAATCAAAACAAGACATGCAAACAGGGCATATCCTTCAAAAGGGCAAGAGGGTCCCAAGTGTGCCCGCCACAGGCCTCTAGGGAACAGGAATGTCGCAGAAGCGGTGAAGCTTCCCACTGTGAGGCTTTCCTCATTGTCATAAAAGATGTTTCAAAACACTGCTTTCTTCTGGAATAACAATGCAAACCTCAAGGTGTGAAGCTCTGGATTGTTTTCACAGAGGACAAAAGGCGCAGACTCCAGAGAAACAGCAGCTTTCTAGTTTAATCTGAAATCTGGTGTCTGCACCCCGGAGCATCACAGATTAGAGATGTTCTTGCAGCGCTGACTGGGAGCCCGGATTCCCAAAGTGAACCAGGAAGTGGAGACCCAGCAGGCAAAGGAAATGCCATTTGTTTCTGGCACAGCAAAGATATTTTTTTGTGTGTGAGAAATTCTAAGTGACATTTAAAAAAATGAAATCAAGAAGTCAGAGAGTTGCATCGTTGACACCTACAAAGCAAGGAGTGGAAGCTCGGGCGGGTCTACAACAGCATCTAACGCTATCCAGGACCCTCAGAAGGCCTTCACAACGAGCCGGAATGTCAGGGCTTGTAAGCAAAAACAGTGACTTAGACCGTGGGGGCCACACGCCCGTAATCCCAACACTCGAGAGGCAGAGGCAGGCGGATCCCTGTGAGTTCAAGGCCAACCTGGTCTACAAAGTGAGTCCAGGACAGCCAAGGCTGCACAGAGAAACCCTGTCTCGAAAAACCAACCAACCAAACAAACAAACAAAAAAACCCAACAACGACAACAAACCGGTGGCTTATAGCTTTGTTGTGATTTGTTGTGAAGATTAAGGAAAAGCTTTGGGTAGCGCAGCCATCACCTAGCAGGTTAGAAATAAATGGCAGCATTATGCCTATGGATGCGTGGGGCTCAGGGGCCGCGAGCAGTTACTGCTCTTGCCGAAGATCTGGACTTCGTCACCAGCATCCACGCTGCAACCCACAACCTCCGGCGACTCCAGTTCTGAGGGGTCTGGCGCCCTCTTCTGGCCTTACCAGGCTCCTGCATGAACACGGTGCATATGCAAAGACACATACATACACATTAGATAGATAGATAGATAGATAGATAGATAGATAGATAGATAGATAGATAGATAATACATATATACATACATACATACATACATACATACATACATACATACATACATACATACATAAAAAAACAGTCTTTTTTTTTTTAAAGAAATGATTTGTACCCCTTCATCCCAAGTCTCGGAGCTCACCACAAAAGGGGGGCTGAGAGACAGTATAAGCCAGAGTCAGTGGGTGACCACAAGAAAAGCATTTTCATGACAAAACAGGGCAGTTGCACTTATGAGCTTACAGTGACGGCAAAAGCATGCACAAGACATGTCCAAGCTCAAGCCAGACAAAAACTCCAGCACAAAGTGGGGAGGTGGCCATGCAGTCCCACGGCTTGATAGTAATTGATCGCTGTGAGAAAGGAGGTCTGAGGTTTCTTGAAGGGTGTGGACCTGGTAGGCCAAGCACGCTGCAATGGATGGTACACATGCGAGAGTACATGGGCAACACAAGTTACACTTGATGGTTTTTTTTTTTTTTAATAGTAGGTGAGGGGCTGGAGGGATGGCTCAAGGGTTAAGAGCACAGGCTGCTCTTCCAAAGGACCCGGGTTCAATTTCCAGCAACCACGTGGCGGCTCACGACTGTCTGTAACTCTGGTTCCAGGGGATCTGACGCCCTCACCCAGGCACATGTAGGCAAAACACCAACACACATAAAGTAACAGGCAAGAGCACAAAGCTGGGGGGGATGGGGACGAGGGAGGGGATCCGGAAGGAACTGTGGGTGGAAATACGATCGAAATAGGTTCTATGAACATTTCTAAGGCTTGACTTAAAAATTACACATGGGCTCATCACTGCGTAACTGATTGGGCCTCACAGTGAGGAAGGCCCACAGAAGGGAGCCTGCGTCCAGCCACTGTCTCCCTTTGCTGCTCCCAGCAGCATCCGGTACCCAGTTCACCTCTTTGCAGAAGCTTGGAACATCTTCCATGAATACCTGGCTCATTCTCAACCCTATTCTAGAACATACACACAAGCGCGCGTGCACACACACACATATGCACACACTCACATACATGCACACACATACATGCACACACATCACACACATGCATGCACACACACACACATGCACATACATGCACACACATCACACACATGCATGCACACACGCTCACGCACACACTTGTGCACACACACATGCGTGCACGCACGGTGTCCACCTGCCCTCTGCTTATTTCATACTCTCTTCTCTAGAATTTGTGCACCCTGCAATGCGAGATGAGCATTTAGGCTCTGTTCTTCCGGAGACTGAGTGCCTGTGCGGATATATATGTAAAGGAGTACAGAAACCTCCTTTAGGCAGAATTTCATCTTTTAAAAAATGGTTCTAGTCAGCAAAGGGGGGGGGGGGTGTGTTACTACGGGCCATCTGCCAGGACACAGAAATCATTGCGTTTTTTAAAAAAGCACCGGGATATCATTGGTGCGTCTCAGCGTTATCTCCATGGTGCAGGCTCCTGGAAAGCAGATTCTGGGCGTGGCCACTTCCCAATATCCCCAGTCTCCAACTGCTCGGCTTAATGTTGCCAGGGAAGAGTCGACTTGCAAGCTCCTCACACCCTGGCTAAGGGGGAGCAACAGCTGGACCATGCTGCGAGGGAGACACATCTGCCTACGTCAGCCCTGCTTCCATCCTGGGCTGTAGCCACACCTGTGCCTCCCAGGACTGTGCTTGCCTGTCTTTTTTTGTTCACAGTTATTTCTGTGTATTCCTCATGCCTCCCTCTCCGCCCCCCTACGCCTCGTCTTACGTTATCCACAGAAATCAGATCTGGGACACAGGCCTTAGCTTTGCAGGCGCTGTTGGTGACGGTAAAAGCCTATCAGGGTGTCCCTGCTGTGAACACTAAAGACGAATTAATGATGTAATAAATAACCCCATCTTAGGTATTTACCAAAATGAATAGAAACCAGGATCTCAAGGAGGTATCTACACAGCTATACTCATAGCGGCATTTATCACAATAGTCAAAACATCGAGTCAAGACAAATCCCCACCGATGGGTGAATAGACAAGCAAAATGTAGTGTTTACACACAATGGGATGTTTTAAAAGGACAGAAATTCTGACACAAGCCATAAGGGATGGAAGATTAAAGTAATACACACACACACACACACACACACACACACACACTGTAATGCCCCTCACACAAAGCGCTAAGGCTCACACAGACAGACAGCAGCACAGCGTGTGCCGGACACTGGAGGGGGAGGCAACGGTGATTTGTTGTTTGATGACTGTGGTTTTGTAGAAAGAGAACTATTCCACAGATGGGTGGTGGCAGTGACCGTGCAACCGTGTGCTCTTGAACGTCACTGAACTGTTCACTTAAAACAGATGAAGACACAGGAGTGGAGGCAGCCAGTAAAGAGTACTTCCTGCTCTTCCAGAAGGCCTGAACTCAGCTCCCAGCATCCGCAGCAGGTTCCATACACCCACCTGTAACTCAGGATCCAGGGGGATCTGGTGCCCTCCTCTGGACTCCACAGGCATCTGCACTCATGCGGCACATAGCACACAGGCACATACATTAAAGAATGATTTTCATTAAATGATGAAGACAACCAGCACACTTGTGTCGCGGGTAGTTTTGCCACAGAGGTTTTTATAACTAAGAGTAGCCAGGATTAGAGTTCTTCAAAGGCCTTGAGACGGTTGTGGCCAACAAAGACAAAGAAGTGCCAGGTGGAATGCCAGCCACCCAAGGTGGCCGTGAATGGCTGGAAATAGTTATTAGAGCAATATTCATCAGTGCTTTCCTAGAAGGCACTAGAAGACGTGCAATCTGTCCATTGCCAGTGTGCAATGACACTGGCTGTCCCTGCTTCTGGTCTGTGGGAAAAGCCACCAAAAAGCATCTCCTTCCCTCAGCCCACACATCCCCACCACCAGCTGGCGGGCACTGCTGCCACCAGGCAGGTCCAGGCTGCCTGTCCTCCCCGCCCCCCTCCACAAGAGCTAGGCTCCTGCTCCCTTTGGCTCTGAAAACAAACAGTAATGTGAATCACCGCGCATGGAAAGCCTATTGTTGGGATGTCAATGTGACGTCGCCCTCTGCTCTCTCGGTTTGCTTCCCCACGCTGGCTCAGGGTCCCCTGTCCTGCGAGCACTCGGTGACTTCAGAGTTGCCCAGATGATCTTTTCCTTCCTGGCTTTTGTTTCTGGGTACTTAAACTCAAAGAGAAAGAGGAAGAAAAAAAAAAAGGCTTCCAGCCACAGGACGAGAACTGCAAGGGGGAAGGTTGGGAGATGCCTCAAGTGCATTGCTTGAGTCTGTGAAAAACTGAACTGAGATCCTGAGGCAGGCAGGCTCCACGCTGGCTGTACCCCTACACCAGCAGGGCCTGGGGACCAAAGCAACAGCTACCAGCCAGGTCCAGCCCACAATCCCAGAATGCACCAGTTCCCAAGTCAGGCAGTGTAGTGTGGTGAATGATACAAAGAGACCTTGTGACATCTCTGGAGGGTCTGTGGGGATGAGAGCCAGCATTAGAAGGATGTCTTTGGTACCTAGGAGAAGGAACGATGCTATAAAACATAGTTAAGATGTAAAACTCTTGGGCTAGAGAGATGCTCTCAGGTTAAGGGCACCTGCTGCTTTTCTGGAGGACCTGCTAAGGCTCTAGCATCCATGTCAGGGGCTAGCTCCCCTGGTTTCTGTGGGTACACGCACACACACACACACACACACACGAGAAAAGGAGAGAGAACACTAACAAATAATAGTGAACGTATCTTAATTTTTTTTTTTTTTTTTTTTTTTTTTTTTTTTTTTTTAGAAAGATCAAATCTCCCGACAGCCCAGAGCATAGAAAGGTCCAGAATCACCAGTAAGGTCTAGAAAATGAGGAGGTCTGAATTGCATTCCTGTCACATGACCTTGTGATAATAAAATGAAGGACTGCACTCTCAGTGGCTAAAGTGGCTACTCGGCTAGCACTTGGGGGGGGGGGGGGCGGGACGGGGATGGCACATCTCACTCGCACGCGACCCTGTGATGTTTCTAGCGTTTTCCTCCGCATCGCCAAGAGCAGCATAGGACCTGTTGCGTAAGGTGGCACCCCACTGAAGCTTGCCTGGCCTTCCTATTTCAAACTGCTTTTCTTTCTGACATCAGGCTGACTCACCTAAACCTGCTTTGTGATCTTGTCGCATGGCTCTGTACTTAGAGAAAAACAAACAAACTCGTTATCCAGCAAAGAATTCTTCACTCTTGAGCCCATCTTTCATTCAACTCGTCCATACCACACTTTTTCCCACCCAACCCCTCAGCCAAGAAAGTGTCTGTGAATTTGCCGGCCCTTGGAGCAGTCTGAGTTCTCTTCTGCCGCATTCCTCCGCCTTGCACCCCACCATGGCCAAGGGATGGTAGAATGGCACCCAAGGAGAAGATGGTACTGTCTCACGCTCCATTCTGCTCAGAAGCAGTTCCTGGTGATGGAACGGCGGGCGGCAGAGAAGGTAACGCGTGATCAGATCTGCCGTGCCGAAATAGACCTCTCTCTCGCGGATTTACTTGTCGGGTATCTGGTCCCAGCAACGTGAGGACACGGAAGTAACACACTGAGGGATCTTTTTCTTGATTCGAGAAGCTGGTGAGGGCTGATTTGGGGTTGTTGTTGTTGTTTTGTTTTGTTTTTGTTTGTTTTATGAGTGGGTTGCCTGCATGTATGTGCGCCACACGCATGCAGTACTTGTAGAGACCAGAAGAGGGCGCAGAGTCCCCTGGAACTGGCGTTCCAGATGGTTGCGTGCTGCCATGCTGCTGATAGGAACAGAACCTGGGTCCTCTGGAAGAGCAGCAGCTAGTGCTCCTAGCCACTTAGCCATCCTTGCAGCCCCTTGTGTGTGGCTTGTAACAAATGTGTGGATTTGGAACTTGTAACTATGTGTGGATTCCTTTAAAACCCCTTTTTATAAAGTCGTTGCTACTGTGGCTTCATTTTCACAGTGTCTTTCATTGGTTAAGTCGATTTCATTCTTAGAAGGTCCATCTTAGTAAGCATCAATTTCCCGAGGCTGCCTGGTCCCCCCATCCCCCGCCGGTTCCTCATCCCAACACAAGGCAGAATCTGAGCCCCCAGCACACTCCCAACATTTTCCTATAGGCCCAACAGAACGTGTAAAATTGCCAAGAGTTCATCAAAATCTCCCTCTGCCTGTGAAAGAGTTGGCAAAGAAGCCATTAGTGCCTGTTCATTAGAGACTGGTCCAACAGCCACGGAACCAAAGGCGCACAGAACTGTGTTACAACCCATTGCCTGCAACCCGCAAGCGAGCAAGTGCCTGCACTGCAAAGAGGCTTGCTCTCATATTAAGCTAATATTTTAGACGTGAGATCAACTCACTTTAAAATACGTTACATTCGGGGGAACGGAACTTCACCTCCCCCCTGAATTATTCAGAACTGTCTCTAATTTTCAGTACAGATAAATATGTTCTGCTTTAATAAAAACTGTTCCCTCTGAGAGATGCCTGGGGGCCTTGGCTTCTCAAAGGCGCTCCTCTGAATATTTGGTAATTCATGGACTTTTAACATTTAGGGGTCAAAGCATTATTTGAAGTAGCCGCTCATATTTCTCGGGCACCACTTGGGAGTTTAATTCTCCTTGATTTCACTGAGCTGTGGCTTGGCGTCTTTAAACTCCTTGAATTCCTAGATGGGGCTCACCATTGCTTGTTTTTTTTTTTTTTTTAAACTTCTGCATCCTGGAGCTCATCTCGGTAGCTCTCACTAGCAGGCATTTGCACGGAACTGGTGGGTTTTGGAGAGAAGATTCTGGCTTTATCTTGCAGGTTGTCGGGGAAATCTGTACGTGCGGCATTCCTTTGTTACCTCAGGCTAGACCTTGGAGGAGCACAAGGAGGTCTGGGTTACCAACTGTCCATACTTAGTCATATTTGGCTAGGACCTATATGTATTTGCCCACGTATAGTCTCTTTTGTCCTGATGGACAGCATTGCTTGCAAACCTGTGTCTCTGGTGCTCTCAGGGCCCCGGTCTGAGGCACAACATGACTGTGTGCTTCCTGTCCCGGATGCAGAGGCTCCTGGGGAGAGCATACAGGTCTCGCTTCCCTCCTCTGTCTCCCACATAGTGCCTCTTCCACGTCACAGGCCCTCACTGTGGGCTGCACATGAAAGCCACTGGCTCCTTCTAATGTGAGTAGGTGTCCGGGCTCCTCCACTGCACACTGACCTCACTGTTGTGGGCTGTGGGGGGCTGCAGGGTTCTACCACACAGCAAGGTGGGAGTCCGGCAGCATCAGTCTTTCCAGGGCCACATGCTCACAGCTCATGGGGTCAAAGCTCTGCAGTCTGTTGGCTTTGCTGGGAAAGTATGAGCACCACGGAATTTATCATTTTAGCCATTTTTTAGGTACAGTATTTTATATCATTAAATACACTCACATTACTCCATGAGGGAATGCCGTTTCCTTTTAGATTTATTTTGTTTTATAAGCATGTTTACCTGCGTGGAGGGATGGGCACCAAGTGCATGCAGTGCCTGTGGAGGCCAGAAGAGGGCGTCAGATCTTCTGGAACCGGAGTTACAGATGGTTGTGAGATGCCTCGTGGATGTCCGGCCCTGAACCTGGGTCCTCTGGAAGAGCAGGCGTTGCTCTTAACCTCTGAGCCACCTCTCCATTCCTAGTGCTTGCTTTTTATGGGAGAAATATACTACGCTATTTCAAATATGCTCACATTAGGAACGTTTCAAACAGAAACAAATGTCTGGATTCTGGCAAAGTTAGCAAGATCCCCAAGCAAAAGTCCACAAAGATGTGAAGACAGCGCCCTCTTCAGGCACACAAGCGCCTCTGGGTTGCCCTCTCAGACTGGTCCATCCCCAGACAGGGTTTAACTTTATTCTGTTAACAAGGCCAAAACATGTCTTAATGGCCTGTTTCCAGTTGCCTTTTTCTCTCTTTCCTCCTCTTCATCCCCTATTCCCTCCTTAAAATTCTGAATTCTTTCTCCTCTTCTCTGGCTCTGAGTCCGCCATATCAAAGACCGAAGTTTCCCACTGCTAAGCCACAGGACCGCTTGCGTTGAGTGGTTGTGGTCTTCTGTACTCGCTGGTTGTTCTCCGTGCTCACAGGGCCTCCCACCCCCCCCCCCCCACCCCACCCCACCCCGTCTCCGGTACGTGGCTCCCTTCTTTTCTTACAGAGGAGAGAGAGTTCCTGCAAGTCTTGGAGGGCCACACGTACCCTCTGATGAGTCCAAATACTAAGGACTGCCCAGGGCTCAAGAAAAGCCTGGGTTTGAACCCCACTTCTGTTTCTTATGTGCTGTGATCTGGGGTCAGTTATTTGACCTAAACACCAAAAATCTTTATCTAAAGAACTAGGGTAATAATATTCCCACTGTAGCAGAACTTTGTAAAATGCTGAAATTGCAAGCAACCTTACGCTCTCCCATCACGTCCCAGTGACGTGCTTTTCAAAACAAACCCCAGGTGCACGTGGCTGTTGCGTGCCTAACAAAGCTGAGAAACTCGGGTTTCTATCATATTTAGTCAGCATTAATTAAGTTTAGGTTGAATTTGCATTTCATGGCTCCAGTGACTCCCACTGGGTGTCACACAGACACTACTGTTAATCACAACAGTTGAAGGGACTAACGATAGCAAATGTCCCAGGTTCAAATCCCCACCTGAGCTCCTACATGAGCTCAGATCAAGCAAACTTGGGGCCTATTGGGGTCACTCCGGAGAGTGACCGAAGCCCCTCAGAGGCCATGGTGAACACTGAGGAACTATTTTGCCCCGCGGGAGATTGTATCTAGTGAAGAGGCGAGCATACGCAGGAATCTGGGACGCCAGGAACGGAACTTCACTGCGCACGGGCGGGACTCAGGGATGCCGGGGAGAGAGATGTTTGCTGCTGACTTCCGGTTTACTGTGGATTACAGGAAACCGGTCCTCCCACCTGGAATACGTACAGCACTCTGCTTTACTCAAAGCCCACCAAAGAAAATGCAAGCCCTGTCCAGTCAGGCTTACAGACAACCACCTGGAGTCCTCGCTGGCCAAATAGCCAGACACAGTGCTCAAGCCAAGTTGACACATAAAATTACCCATTGTAGATTTGAAGTTACTTGACCAGGGGCTCTGAATTAAAGCCGGGGGGGGGGGGGGGGCTACGACATGCCTTTTTTTTTTTTTTTTAATGCAAGCCTATAGTGTCCTCTGTTGCTAAAATTATTTGAAGACACAAGGGAACTAGTGTGCAACAGGCAGGACTGAGACTCCAGATCGCTTTG
Organism: Acomys russatus; assembly: GCF_903995435.1. Lineage (NCBI taxonomy): Eukaryota > Metazoa > Chordata > Mammalia > Rodentia > Muridae > Acomys > Acomys russatus. The sequence goes on from NC_067155.1 coordinate 26,842,231, forward strand.
TCAACACTGTGCTCGTCACTTTCCGCACTGTGACAAAATACCCAATGCGGTCAACGTGAAGGAGGAAAGATTGATTTGGGCCCAAGGTTTCAGAATTATTCGGTCCACGCCCCTTGGTTCTCACTACTCCACGTCAATAGTGTGGGAAGGTGTCCGGACTGAGGCAGCACGTGGCCAAGGCTGCTCACCTCGTGGCAGGCAGGAAGCAGAGAGAAGGAATGTCGGAGGGGCCGTGGCGGGATATAATCACCCACTTCTTCCAACTAGTTCCCACACCCTGCTTTTCACCACCTCCCAACCGCACCATCATATTAGACGTCTGTCAAAGGTTTAATCCATTGATTAGGGAACAGCTCTTGGGATGCGATCATTTCCTACCCAACTGCATGAGCTCATAATGGGCAAACTATGAAGCTCGCTTATTATTAGGACCACAATGTGCTTGTTTTATATAGAATCCCAAATTCGGCCATCAGCTCAAACCTATGGTTCGGGGAGACTATTTTGGTTTGTTTTCAAAGTAATATGACGACCAGGAGTGAACGCCTGTGGGCAGATGCAGAGTGCTTTAAGAATGAGATGGTTTTTCTTTCCTTTCTCAAAATCAAAACATGGGGGACGAAGAGCTAGCTCGGCAGCTAAGAGTGCTGGCTGCTCTTCCAGAGGGCCTGAGGTTCAGCTTCCAACACCCTCCTGGAAGCTCACAGCCATCAGTGGCTCCCCTTCCGTAGTGTCTGACGCCCCTTTCTGGTCTCCAAGAGCATGGCACACATGACACAGACACATACATAATCAGAGACATAACAAAAATAAAATTTAAGATCTCTAAAAGATAAACAAAACCATAGCACTATGTGCTAACACTTGGGATGTTCACATATGCTTTTTATTTTAAAGATTTGTTTATTTATTATTATGTATACAGTGTTCTGCCTGCATGTACACCTGCAGGCCAGAAGAAGGCATCAGATCATATTAGAGACAGTTGTGAGCCACCATGTGGTTGCTGGGAATTGAACTCAGGACCTCTGGAAGAGCAGGTCACGCCCGTAACCACTGAGCCATCTCTCCAGTCCCCCAATATGCTTCTTAACACTAAAACACAAGCCCTTAGGACACTGGTACTGACTGTAAGAAGTGGGCATGCATCATCTTTTTGGAATCTTTGCTGAATGCAAGACATTCCCAGTCACTCCAAAATAAACCAAAATTGTACATTTGCTAATCTGAGTTTATTCCATTATTTCAGACTTACACCGTCGCTCCCAAAGTCCACAACCCTTTATCCAAAAATCCTGATACAAAAAAAAAAAAAGTCTAAAAATAGAGTTTTTATGCCTGGTCTGAGAGCAAAACATAACTTAAGTGATATGAAGCCATTTGCAGTCTGTTTAAACAGCCAACGCAGAGTGAACAGTCACCATCCACTTTATAAACATTGATCTACCTCATGCAAGGTGGTGACATGGCCCCACTAGGATGTCATGTTATATATGATTATGTGCAAACTACAAACCTGAGTGCTGTGCTCTGAAGATGGAGCGTCCCCACAGTCCACATCTTTGACGTCTCAGCTCTGAGCCACAGTGCTGCTCAGCGAGCCAAGGCTGTGGACCTTCCAGGTAGAGACAGTTGGGGGCTGTGGACCACTGGGTTGGACCTACGGTTTGATACCCCAGCCCTACTTCCTGTCTACTCTTCTGCTTCTTGGCTGCCGAGGTCTAACTGCCTCTCACTCCTGCCCCCACGACTTCCACGCCGCCAGGATGGACTGTGTGCTCTTAGCCTGCAAGCCACCGTCACCCTGACCCTTAGTTGCTTCTTTTTGTCAGCCATTTTGTCAAAACAATGAGAAAGGTAAACAATACAGAAAAGTGGTGCTGGGAAGTAGATCCAGGGCCTAGGGAGATGGCTCCGAGGTTAAAACACTCACACTGTTCTTGTGAGAGATGCTGTTTTGGTGCCGGGCACCTGCACAGTGTCTCACACCCACCAGTAACTCCAGTGTCAGAGGATCTGATGTCATGTCATGACCTCTCACGGCTCCTGCACGCACACAGTGCTTGTATACACATGCAAGCACATACACATAAAATAATTTTTTTTCAAAAAAAAAGAAGTGGACTATTGCTGTAATAAACCTGACCACGTGCCCGCGGGTATATGAAATATGAAAAAAAAAAAACAAACCCCTGAAACGTTGGGCTAGAAAAGCAAGCCCTTCAATATAGTAAGCATGTTTAGTGACCCACTCTGATGGGAGCCTAAAGAGCAGAAGGCCGAGAGAAATGTGCACAGTGGAAGCAGAGCTTGTGAGGCTTCAGAAGGGAACAAGAATTGGGGGACAAGCCAGAGCCCATTGGGGTTACAGATCGGAAAGGAATCTAACACATCTGGACGGTGCTTGGTAGGGGAGTGGGGTGCCCTGCCTCTCTCCTCACGCATACAGAACTCTGTGGCATCCTTCGCGCCATGGCTGGCTTATGTCACTCACTAGTCCAGCCGCTCTGCAGCGCGCTGTTTCTCTCTGTAGAGGCCGGGAATGCTTAGGGAAACCACACATTCCGTGTACCCGTTCGTTCGCCAACGGACACTCTCTCCCACCGTGGATAATGTAGTGGTGACCGTGGCTGCAGAGACGAGCGTCCCTGCACTTGAGCTGTGTGGATATGTACCCAGAAGCAGAACTGCTGGATCACGTGGTGGTTTTAATGCTATCTTTCAATTATCTGGGGAGCCACATGCTATTTTTTTACAATAGTCCCACCATGTTGCACTCTTGCCAATAATGAAAACAAAAACAAAAAACAAAAACAAACAAAAAACCCCTCAGATTTCTCTACATCCTCACAATAGTTGGTATTTCTGCCTTATTGGCTTCCCTTATTAGTCTACTTTTTGTTGTTTTGTTTTTATTTGGGAAAGGGGTTGGGGTAAACGGGAACTCATATTACCCACACTTGCTATGTAGCCAAGGCTAGCCCTGAACTCTCAGTCCTCCCAATTACACTTCCTATGCCCTTGGGATTACAGGCCTGCATCACTGTTCCTCTGTGTGTGTGTGTGTGTTTGCATGTGTGTGTGTGCATGCATGCATGTGTGTGTGCATGTGTGTGCGTGCGTGCATGTGTGTGCATGCGTGCGTGCATATGCATGTGTGTGCGTGTGGTGTGCGTGCATGTGTGTGCATGCGTGCATGCATGTGTGCGTGTGTGCATGTGTGTGCATGTGTGTATGTGACAGATATTTGCAAAGAAACTCTGCTGTTTTATAAGAACCATCTTCGTGGTCTGAAGCGGCACTTGGCTTGCATCTCTCCAACGGTTTCCTCTTCACCTCCTCTGACTTTGGCATCTGTCCCCTAGCCCAGGTCCCTGCACTGACTTTTCCTTAGCTGCCCTCACTGTCCATGATTCTGGCTCACCCTTATCTGTGGACTCCCTGCTCCTCTCATCATAGGTCCTAAGAATGTGACCGAAGACATCAGTTGGTTACTAAGACAAATACCGATACCATCTGTCACAGCCACGCTTGCCTCATCGCCTAGGGATCCACATGGGAACAAGACGGAACCTACGGGAGAGCGAGAAAGGCCGTGGCAATGGACAGCAGCCCCCCAGCATCCACATCCCTTCCCAGGAGACCAAAGCTAGATGTGGATACACAAATCTGCCTTGGGGTGACATATTAGCCGACCAGCCTAAGCCCTGAGCCCCCAATCTTGGCATCTGTACGATCCATAAGGTGGGCCATTCAGAGCCCCATGGTGCCAGTTCCCGGAGGCAGCAGGGCCACTGATGAGAGCCAGAGAAATACAAGTGTCGCAGCGGTCACTGGGCAGGAGGCCCGTTGGCAAGCGCCGCTCAGGTCAGGCTGTCCTTGCTCAGGCAAGAATGCTGGGCTAGAAGACACATCTTCCCAACACGTAACGGAAATAAAAGGCAACTTTCCTTTTCTCTCCTTCATTTGTACCAAAGTATAATTTATAGATAACAAGACACTGCGCGTACAATTCTGCAAGTTTTGACAAACAGTCATGAAAGCACATCAAAATGCAACCATAAAATGGTTCTGTTATCTGCCAATTTCCCCCTTTTCCTTAGGAGACAGCCCTCCTTAAGCCCGCACTCCCTGGAAACGACGTGTCTATTTTACGTTGCCATGACTTTGCTTTTGCTGGAAAATCTTGAATAAAGTCATACAGCACTCAGCCCTTGAGATGGGCTCTCTGGGTTTGCGTACTTTGTAATTCACCTAGATGGAGTCAGGCACCCACACAATGTTCTCCCTCTTCTAAGTCCTTTAACCGCAGTTGGTTGTTTCAGCCATGTTTGAGGGGAATTGCGTGCGTCGAGCGCCCGTGCCACTGTCACCACTGCTACTACTTTTGGAAGTTATCCTCACTAAGCACTTAGTATCACTCATGACTTCTGGAAAACAAACTCTGCAAGTCTGGAGTGTCTCGTTGGTGAGATGTACACCTTACTATGTCTCTGATTATCTGGTAAAGTCCAGGCACATACCTGTGGCCCGGGGCAGTGAACAGAACCCCCAAGCCCTATGGTTATGTTAGCCAGCGAGAATGTACCACAGACATTCCTGTGGGGAAGAAGAATCCACATCATAAAACCTCGGTGCCTATCAGAATTATGCCTGTTTTCCCCAACCCAACAATCTCGCTTCTAACTTTTTACCCTAAAGATATAGGCATGCTTATGAAATACCTTAGCAACAAAAGCAAGAATAATATCAGAAGCCAGCCAGGCAGACATCATCCATAGAAAGCTGGTATTATAAATTATGGTACATCCTCTTCCCGCCCCCTCCCCCCAAAAATAAATGCTACATTCATAAAAAGAACAATGCATGCGGGGCCAGAGAGATGGCTCAGTGGGTAAGAGCACTGATTGCTCTTCCAGAAGAGCCGGGTTCAATTCTCAGCACCCACAGAGCAGCTGTCTGTGACTCCAGTTCCCGGAGATCCAACATCCTCACACAGACACACGTGCAGGCAAAAAGCAAAAACAAAAACACCAATGCATATAAAAATAAATAAATCATTTTTAAAAAATTTAAAAACAACAATGCTACTATGGTTCTTACACAGAAGGGGCCAACTAACTGTAAGATGCTTTCGGGGTGGATGCAGCATATGGCATAATGATTGATGTCTAAAAAAAGGGACGCAGACAGAACACACACTTGTGTAAAGACACCTCCCCAAAGACCACGTGAAGTCACTTACAAACTAGATCCCGAGAGGCGGTCTCAGGTGACGAGAGTCGGGGAGAACAACACAGACGCCCCCCCTGCCCCCGCAAGATGCATCTAAATGCCTTTATTTATTTTTTTTTTTTTTGGTTTTGTGAGACAAGGTCTCTCTGTGTAGCCTTGGCTGCCCTGGAGTCACTTTGTAGACCAGGCTGGCCTGGAACTCACAACGATCCACCTGCCTCTGTCTCCCGAGTGCTAGGATTACAGGCGTGCACCACCACGCCCGGCTTGAATGTCTTTAAAGAAGACCATCCCAGCGGCGTAGTCATATTACCCTCAGAAGGTATTAAGTACAAAGGAAAGCAACGGTAGAGCATCCTGTGGGGAGACAACTGGACTGTCACCTTTAACAAGGAGGGCTTCTTTACTGTAGCAAATGGGTTTTCAATCGTCACAAAAAGCAACACTTCCTCTTTTAAATGCTGATATGTATGAACGCTCTCGGCTATTTAGAAGAGCACCCCCTTTCTGAATCCATCATACATGTGGCAAGCAAGAGGACACACTCTCTGCTCATGGGACTTAAATGTAAACACATCCCTACAAAAGAAAAAGGGTCTCTGGTTTTCTTTGAGAACCTATATACATTTCCCTTCAGAAAGCAAAGTTCCTTGATGAAAAGAATTGTTAGAAAGGAAGGAAGGAAGAAGGAAGGAGGAGATGGAAGGACAGATGAGAATCAAGAAAGAAAGAGCAAGAAAGAGAGAAAGGTTGCTATGAAATTTAAATTGTTTTATTAGACTTTAAGTTGTGTGTTGAACAATGTTGAGAGTCATAAATTATCTACTAAGATCAATACAAGATTTCTTTGAATTGGATAAGAGCTGAAGTAATTTTAAGTATACTCGGATACAATAATTGAGTATATTACATTAATATCCTATATATATATACACATTAATATTCTATGACTATTTAAAAACCTACCCAAATTTAGCAACACACACACACACACACACACACACACACACACTCCTCAATTAGCAGACCCTTCCACATGACTGTGTACTGGGTAGAGTCCCTCGGAATTCTGAGACAAAATCTGCTTCTGAGTTTTAAGTTTGGGAACTCACCAAGTTTTCTCCCTTGTGCTTGTACAGCTGAGGTCCCCGCTTCCTCCCTGGCTGTCGGCAACAGAGCTGGTCTGTGTGTCCATGCTGACCCTCAGCCTTTCCACGTGTCCACGCCTCCCTCTCATCCCCAGACCACTTTGCCATCTCTTGCACATTCCTCCGGCTCCACCCAGGGAAGTTCTCTGCTCTCAAGACTTAAGCCCACGGGGATAAGCTCACTCCAGTAACTTAACATCGAACTGTCACATCCCTTTGGCTCTAACACACAACATATTCCAGGTACCTCCCCGAGGAGCCCTTCCACCTCTCACAACGAATTTTTAAAATACAAATGAATTGGGGATGGAGAGGTGGCTCAGCAGTTAGAAACGTTTGTTGCTCTCGCAAGGACCCACGTCTAATTTCCAGCACCTACATGGCAGTCCACAGCCATCCACAAGCCCAGTTGGACAATCAGACGTCCACAGGCACTAGACGCTCACATGGTGCCTGCACATACAATACAGGCAAAACACCCATGCACATAAAATAAACGGGTTTTCAACAATAAACTCAAAAGGATGGAAAACCTTACAGTTTCATGAGTAAGACAGCCAGGGGCACAGCCTATCATCGATCAATTCTGTATGTGGGTGTGAACATGCAGGCTCTCCCTTATGTGCAGCCCGACTGCTGCGTCAAGGCCGGGGACTCAGCTAGTGCAACCTGGCAACTACACGGGTGGCCCTTCTTTGGAAGGCATTTCAGAGACGGGCCTGGGCTGAAATAAAAGAAATGAACTGTGCAAAATAGTAGTCAGGAGACAGAGATGGCAGCATGAAATCACCACAGAACATGATCGGGGTGTAGTCTTTTAAGATGGGATAAAAATCCAAGCCCTAAATTTGAAGCAAAAATAAGTGAATCAATCCCTGTGTGAGGGACCCCTAGGCGCTTTGGGTAGGCAGCTGCGGGGCTGTTTTGGGAAGGTGGGCATTTTCTAAGACACTAAACACATGGTTTTCTGGAACTTCATTTCCATTTGGCATGAGAAAAAAATGTGACCAGCCAGGACTGACGCAAAGATAGTCACAGGGAGATAAATGTTTCACAGCTAAATTCTTAACTTCTTCTTCTTCTTCTTCTTCTTCTTCTTCTTCTTCTTCTTCTCTTCTTCTTCTTCTTCTTCTTCTTCCTGAGACAGGGTTTCTCTGCGTAGCCCCGACTATCCTGGACTCGCATTGTAGACCTGGCTGGCCTCGAACTCACAGCGATCCACCTGCCTCTGCCTCCCGAGTGCTGGGATTAAAGGTGTGCGCCACCATGCCTGGCTTAACTTCTAACTGAACATCTAGACCCTGAAAGCCACGCTTGATGGCTCACACCTGCAGCCATCCGGATACCCAGGAGGCTGAGGCAGGAGGATCACAAGTTCAAAGCCAACCCTAGGTGTGTGGAGAGACCCTGCCTCTCAAAACAGGAAAGAAAAAGAATTCTTCTTACTAATAAAAAAAAAACCAGTGCAACGTAAAGAAATCTACATTCTTTATTTTCATATTTTTTCTGTAATATGAAAAAATACAGTAACAGTGTTTAGTATGAAAAGGTGAACACCCTTAATTTTCAATTTTTATTTACAGAAATGAGTTTTGCATCAAAATTGGGAAGACTCAAATTATGTTCCCGTTGGATTTATCAGCACACTCGTACCCTGAGCACAGAACGGCTCCGCTCACACCGCGCTGCCCATGAAGGACGCGGTTGAAGTCTCTACTGTGACTGATCACCGCCACTCACTTTAAACAAGTCACCATCCACTGTGCTTTCCCCACCTCCAGTTCTAAGCCCCTTGAAGTCTGGACAAGATCCGAAATGTTCTCTGGTGCTCCTTGCAGTGCCAGGGCTGATGAGGGAGGAGGAGGGACGTGTCGCTCTAACCAGGAGGCTGCTTTCTGCGCCCCGAAGGAAAGGCAGCCATGTGGCGGGAGGGTGGATCCACACACAAGAGGCACGCCGGCTGTCCCCCAGTGACCGTGGGTGCCAGAGATAAGCGGCACTGACACCGTCCCTGGCGAGGACCTAAGCAGACCATGCGAGGCCCACATGTCCGCCACAACAAGGAGAGCATTCATAGGAACCCCGTTGGGGGGCCACTAGGGCCCAGAAGCATTACAAGAGGGGGGGGGGGTCTATCACCAGGAGGAGTAGCAGGCTGTGGGAAGCAGCTGCCTACCTGACAGCCGAGTCTGTGTTTTAAGGCACGCTGTAAACAAGCATTAGCACCGCCGTTTCCAATACCTTCTTCATGAAGTTCCAGCATGAGAAAGGTGAGTTTGCCAAGTGGATAAGACTGGTGTAAAGAACTTACAGGAAAAGCAGCTAGAACGGTAGCCTATGTGGCTTGGGGGAGTCTCTTAGATGCCCCTGACTAACAGCTGGAAGGTGGGGCGGGGGGAGATTGGCATCCTGTGTGGTGCAACTCCATTTAAACACACGTACACACACACACACACACACACACACACACACACACACACACACACAGTATGTTGGGTAATCATAAAATAGTGTTCCTCTATGGCCTTTTTAAATCTTTTTAAATTTTTATTTACCTCTAGTTTTCTTGCATTGATATTTGCCTGCATGTATCTCTATGTGAGTGTCAGATCTTGGATCTACATACAGTTGGCAGCCACCATGTAGGTGCTGGGATTTGAACCCAGGTCCATCTGGAAGAGAAGCCAGTGCCCTTAACCACTGAGCCATCTCTCCAGCTTTAGTGTTCATCATCTCTCCTGCCTGCTTTCCCTTTGCATAGCCCTCCCCTCCTCAGATAAATCCCCCCTTTTCCATTACCCTTCATAGCTGTCTAGGGCCCCTTTTCCTCCCCCCCCCAACAAGCCCTTTCTGCTTTCCTGGGTTCTGTGACTGGGTAGGGTTTTAGACGCTAATCTAAAGCTTTGTAAACAGACTCCACAAGTAGGAGAGAATATGTGATGTTTATCTTCCTGGGTCTGGGAGATTAAACACTAAATGGACCCAGTAGGATTTTTAAAATATATGTATTCCATATAATTTAAATGTAATATATATGTATATACACAAAATGAAGGAGAGTGGGGATGCAGGGAGAAATGGGCAGGGGATGGAGAGGGCATAAATGAATTCTCAGAAGAGTTAAAATGCAAATAAAAAGGCCAGCCACACAATTCTATATTTCTAGGAAGAAACAAATATATAAATTCTGCTCTGCCCCGTTCTGTCCTTGCAGATGATGCTTAAACATTCGTTTTCTTTGCTTAAGCCAGCACCGAAGCTCGCAGCCTTGAGCTTGCTCCTGCCATTTTCTCCTTCTCACTAGTTAGAGCTGTGTCCACAAAATGGGGCACAGGCCCCGGCCTGTTAGAGAGTTTTTTACCGGTGGGTGGCTGGGACCTTTCAGCCCTGTCGTTTCTCTCCCTGTGCACCTAATACACGCTAGTGAACGCCAAGTTGGGTGAAGATGATGAAAGAAGTAGCGCATGTGGCAAGAGAAGTGTAATACGGAAAGCACCCACTTCTTTAATCTGAGGGGTTCTGTGCTACTCCATTTTCCATACTCACCACACTGAAGCACCCCTGCAGAAGCCTGGCGCAGTCTGGCAAAGACACATCAAAGCTGGCTGAACTGAGAAATGTGTGCTTCTGAGAGGGGGTGTTGTACATTATTCTTTAGATTTATTAATTTTTTATTAATTTTTATTTTGTGTGTACGTTCATTTGCCTGCATGTGTGTATATGCACTCCATGTGTGCAGTGCCCTCAGAGGCCAGAAGAGGGCATCAGGTCCTCCAGGGCTGTCTGCAGTACCGTCAGAGGCCAGGAGAGGGCGACAGACCCTCCAGAACTGAAGTTACTTGGGAGCTGCCAGGTGGCTGCTGGGAACCGAACCTAGGTCTTCTGCAAGAGCACCCAGTGTGTTCTTACCCGCAGAGCCAAATTAAATAGGAAAATGTGATTGTTCTTTAAGTGAATGAATGGGGTTTGAATTTTGCACATAATAAAAATTTAAGTCTCTTGCAAATAAATTCTCTACCAACAAAAATAATAAATTAGTCCACTACCACTTTTAAAGAGCCATTTAAAAATAACCAATATGCTTATTTTATAAAATCTCAGTTAAAATTTTTACTTTCTCAGAATCAATCTCTCTCTCTCTCTCTCTCTCTCTCTCTCTCTCTCTCTCTCTCTCTCACTCACTCACACACACACACACACACACACACACACACACACACACTCCAGTGAAAAAAAAAAGCTTGTAAAATGTATTTGATTTTTATTATAGACTTCCTTACCCTCTGAGAACAGAGTGTACTCTCAATGATGACAATGATAGTGCACGTGTGGAGCTGCTGACAGTTTATAAACATCTGTTAAAAGCTTTCTCTGTCAAGTATCTGCTCAGTAAGAGCCAAGTAATGAAGGCCAGAGAGGTGGCCTGGTGGTCAAGAGCACTTGCTGCTCCTCCTAAGCACTGAGGTCACCCACCTGGCGCCTCCCAGGGCCTCCACCACCCTCTTCTGGCCTCTGTGGGTACTGCACACACACGGTACACATACACACAAGCAAAACATCTTTACTCGTGAAAGAAAATTAACTATTTTTTTTAAAGCAGGTAATTAAACCGGTTGCCATACAAGTTATAAATTAAAGGTTTGGAGGTAAGCTGTGAGGAGCTAGGGAAATGTTGTACACTTTTTTAAATATATAGAAAAAAAAGTAGGAGGATTAGATTCCCAGTGAAATTGCTCCAAATCCACTGAGCCATTAGCAAGATTATTGCAGCTGTTGAATTGTGGCCATTACAACCTCCCTCTCCCTCTTCTAAGAAGAACCAGGGCCAGAGACCAACCACCCAACAGCACATAAGACCTCTCGTCTTGCCCTCCATGCTCTCTTTGCTCTCTCTGCCTCATTGTTCTCCTCTCCTTGTCTCCATGACCCTCCTGGATAAGGTCTGCATCTTGCTTGGAGTTCTAAGTGGGCTGGCTCCTGTGCATGTAGTGTAATTTAGTCATTCACTCACCAACAAGTGTAGGGGTCCTTCCATCTTCTGTTGTGACAAACCCATCCTGCTTTACTTTAATTTTCCACTGATGTTCATATCCACTTTCTAGTCGATCCCTGCTGTAGTCTCACTGACGTCATTATAGCTCCTCTTTGCTCTCTTGGCCTATCACAATGGCTGTGTCACTGGGTCACCTTCCTTTCCTTATATGGTTGACACATCACAATCCACCAGACTACACTTCTGCCTGCATCTACCCTCAACTTAAAATTCTCCAACAGCCATGGCTACAGATTAAATGCAGGCCAGACCCAGTCTGCACTGGACACACATTCACCGTGCCCCACTCAGACCAACTTAGTAATGTCAATGTTCTTGTCACTTTGTGTTCCTCTGCCTTTGCTCACGCTGTGCCTCCTTCCAAGCACAATGTCACATCTCAGCTCATCTAAGTCAGGACAGCTGCCTCTCTCTAACTCCCGGAGGAAGCTGTCCCTGACCCTCAGAATGGACAATGAACTCCGACAGCTGCCTGCGCCTGCCTCAGTCTGCCTTCCGTGACTCTATAACAGACTCTGCCTCCCCCTTACGCTCCAGGAGAGAAGGCATCTTTGACATAAACTCACAGAAAGAAAAAAAAGAAGCCAGGCTTCAAAAAGCTGAAGGAAACCATGGTGTTGCTGAGCCACAGTCACCTCAGAGCAGACATTGGGATCAATGACACATCACCTGGGGTCAAGATTAAAGGAGAGAATTCTCACCAAACACTTGGGGCAGGATCTGACATATGAAAAGCACTCAACAAGTATTATCACGTCAAAACAATGAATGTGAAGCCTGGAGAGGTTGCTCAGTGGTTAAAATGCTGCTCTTGCAAAGGACATGAGTTCATTCCCAGTACACCACATTAGATGGCTCACAGTGACCTGTAACTGGGACTGCAGAGACTGTTCAGCTATCAAAGGCTGTGCTGACAACACAAAAGAAAATGACCAATTAACTCCAGATCCAAAGGCTCTATCGCCCTCTTCTGGCCTCCATGGGAACTGCACTCTTGTGGTGTATACACACACACACGCACACACACACACACACACACACACACACACACACACACAAATAAATAAATCTTTAAAAAGGGAAAGAATAAGGCAGATTAGTGACCTTTACATCAGAACCAGTGCTGAGGTAATAAACCTATCAAATAAATGGGTTATCGCAACTCATAGTCCAAGGCTCCAGTTGAGGATTAGATAGACCATGACAACTTTCCCCCGGTGTTATCCAGGCACTAGCAGTACGCTGTGGACTGCAAGCCGTCACCCCATGACTGGGCACAGCATTTAACCCTCAGAGGTCATTTCCCAGTGACTGGAAGAGGGTCTGAGGGAGGCCACGCCCCATCTCCTCAAGGGTCCACCACTCCAGCCACACCAGCCTCTAATATAAGGGCCTTTTGGGGGGACATTTAATTCTAAACTACAGCATAGGAATTGAGAATACTACCCAGGAATGGTGGTGCATGCCTTTAGTCCCAGCACTCAGAGGCAGAAGCAGGTGGATCTCTGAGTTAAAGGTCAGGCTTGTCTACAGAGCTACATCCAGAGCAGCCAGGGCTCCACAGAGTAATCTTGTCTTGAAAGGTTGAAGATGAAGGAGGAGGAAGAGGAGAGAGAAGAAGAGGAGGAGGAAGAAGAGGAAGAAGAAAAGGAAGGAAGGAGGAAGAGACTTAGGGGTTGGTAGTCCAAGCTGCCACCTGCCTCTTCCGAAGCATTTTCTTACAGAGTTAAAGGTGAAGGGTTGGAGAGGGTGGTGAGTCCAGAAACTCCCAAAGAGAAGGAAGACTGGGGAAGTCAGACTAGCAGAACTGGGCAGGGAGAGGAGACTCCTGCTTACGAAGGTAACCAGGGAGAGGAAGCAGGGAGACAAAACAGCTCTGGATCCAGGAAGATGGCTCAGAATAAATATAGTGCCTTGGTAGTTCTGACCACTGGGGCCGGGAAAGGCTGTGACTCCAGCTCAGTCCGGCTCATACACTCAAATGCCCTGCCAATCCAGCTGAGGCTTCCTCTGGGTAGAGCGCTCTAGAATTTTGTCACTGCTGCAGTTCCCCGGGCTCAGTCAAGCCCATATGGAACTTCTTCTTCTCCTTTTATGACTGAAGGATTATGATTCAGTCTGCACGATTCCCCCAGGGAGGCCAAGGCCTCTAATACACAGACCCCCGGTGCACAGCCCCCAATGGGCAGACCCCCCATGCACGAACCCCTAAAGTACAGCCCCCAGATGCACAGAACCCCTTGCACAGACCCCCATGCACAGTCTCCAATGCAGAGACCTCTCCAGTGAACAGATTCCAGTGCGCAGACTCCCAATTCACAGACCCGGGATATGCAGACTCCCAACTCACAGACCCCAGATTCATGGACCCTGATGCACAGCCTTCAGTGTGCAGACACCCCTCCCCCATGCACAGACCTGGTTCACAGAGCTCGATGCATAGATCCCAATGCAGACTCCCATACACAGATCACAATACATGGATCCCCGATGCCCAGACCTCTCAATGAACAGATGCCCCCACCCCTGCTGCACAAGCCTCCATCGCAAACTTTCTCATGAGCTCTGCGTATTTCTTTGTAACATAGCTCGGCCATCTATTTCTCTCTCTACTCACTCTCCTATCTATTAATGCACCGAGACTTCCCTCTGCATCATGAATTAGCCATGTGGCACTTGGCTGAGCTGTAAAACTGTCAGGATGTGACATGCACGGGAGTCTCCTGCAGAAGAAGCTTCCTCCTACTGGGAGGCCTGAGAAATTAACGCAGAAACGGCCCGAAGTAAACTCATTTGTCTGACTTTAAGATGTCCTGTTCTGGAGGAATGTGGGGCTGTATGTTTTATCATGTGTTTGTCTGGTCCCGGAACAAATGTGTGTTTGAGGCTATGATTAATTAAGCACTGTGCCTGCCATGAAGGAAAGAGACAGATGAACAAAATTCAGAATGCCACAGCCTCCTCATTGCCCAGTCATGCATCTAGGAAGAGATAAATGAAGTGACAAACTGGGTCACAGGAACCAAATTAGGCTTCACGGTTGTTTTTAAACGTTTTAACCACTGTACAGTTTCTTTCCCTTAACACAGAAATCACATGAGATGTGTTTGCCCCAAACTGTGTTTTCACTTGGTATTTTGAAAACTAAAGTAAGAGATTTTTATAAAGCCAGGCTAATTATCAGTGGTATTCTGACATTCCCTTGGAAAGTGCATGGCTTTCTCTATCCACCCCGGAGTTGTGTTTCTACAAGGCTCGCATATCCTAGCTCTGACGAGCAGTTGTCTCCCTCAGCCCTGCATTAGTGAGTCCCCTCCTCTGCGAACCCACCTGGACCACCAAGTCACCAACCAGCGGACAGCTGTGCTTGCTGTCTATGTCCACACACACAACAGAAGTGGGACCAGGTGGAGGGCACGGGAGGCAGCGTGCTGGAAGCGCGACGGGACGGGGAGCCATCCCACGGGCCGACTGTGTGAGTGCGGCACACCTGGCCCAGTCCTCACGCTTACCCGGAACTGAAGGCTGGGAGGATGTTCCTGCCCCGGGGGGCAACCCATCCCATGACATCATTCATTCCAGCACCTTCCTGGACCTCATGCCCTTCATAGCAGATACCACAATGACAGCTGGTTCTCTCCTCCTCCTTCTCGGTACTTCCGCTTCCTGAACGGCCGTGTGTCCTGTGCGTATCCAACACTGTGCTGAGACAAGACTGGAAAAGTGTCCGAACTCATTCCCGAGGCTTGGGCCAGACTGTTCTCAGCTGCCCTTGTAATCAGGAAACGCAAATGAAAGTTGCAATCGGAAACCGTCACAGAAACCCAATGCCAGTGTGTGGTAAGGTACAACAGGAACCATGTAAATTAGATACTTCCATTTGTGGGAGCAATTTGGCAACCAGCAATAGGGCTGTAGAGTCGGGTGTTACGTGAACCACAGGGGACCTTCCCTGCAGGCTTCAGGGTGTTGGATCTTGACCTTTCCCATGAGGGTCAGCAAGAACTGCATTTATGCCACCACATTTATCACCTGTGTTCTACTTTGGTTTCTGTCTTTGTGATGGCCAAAAGCTGCGTGGGAAGGAAAGGGTTAATTCCAGTTCACGGATCACAGTGGGAAGCTGAGGCAGGGACTCAGTGTGTCAGCTTGAGGCAGCAACCATCGAGGAACACTGGGTTCTGGCTTGCTTCTTCTGCCTTGCTCAGCTTCCTTTCTATACAGCCCAGGCCTAGGGATGGCACCGCCCACGGTGGGCTGGCTCTCCCCACACCAACCAGCAACCAAGGGAATGCCCCTACAGATGCTCACACGGGCCACTCTGATGGAGGCAATCCCTCTTCCCTGGTGTGTAGGTTTGTGTCAAGTCAACAAAGCGTAACAATCACAGCCTGGGTAATCACACACCCAGTGGAAAGAGAGCTAGCAAAACGCTCTTACAACGGGGCAATCGATTTCATTATCATCTACAGCATATAGTTTATAACCTTATTTTTCATATGGGTTGAAATCTATTAAATTGACTTCAAGCCTCATTAGTAGATAATAATTTAAAATAATAGCCTGGAGGTGCCTCTCATGTGACATGAAGTTATCCATCAGAAATGCTGTTATATTACCTTGGCTAGAAGCGAAAAATTAAAAACAGTCTGAATGTTTATTAGCTATGGAGAAGACAAATAAAATTTCATATTCGTATCAAGTTCATAGCATTTAAAAATAAGCTAAAGGCATTAATGTTATTGCCAAAATAATCTTACAAAGTTCACTTATAAAATAAAAGCAAAGTAACTGTATTTCCTTGATGATATAATATATATCTACATACATACATACATATGCATATAATTTGAAACATTCAAGGAAACCCCCCTATTTGAATTGTGGTTTTTCTTTGGGGATAAGAAATGAAAGCAATTAAAATAGAGGTTTGTAGCTATGACCTATCTTTTATTTCTTCTTTAAAGATTTGTCTATTTTATGCATGTGGATGTCCACCTGAACGTGTATATGTGTATGCCACATCTATGCAGTGACCAGGGAGATCAGAAGAGGACATCAGGTACCCTGGAACTGGAGCCACCATGTGGGTGCTGGGACTCAAACCCAGGTCCTCTGCAAGAGCAGCCAGCACTCTTAGTGGCTGAGCCGTCTCTCCAGCCTCTATCCCTTCCTTATAAATCTTAAGCAAATTCAATAAAACTTCATGATCTTCTTAAATATAGACATGCATGCAAGAAATACTATTTCCTCCCTCTTTTAAAAAGTCATGAAATACATTTTTAAAATCATTTTTTTAAAGGGTTGTCTTTTTAAGGTCCATTTTTCCTTGATAAGAGATGAGCCTCTGAGGGCTGACGGCCCTTTGGCTTTCAGAATTCAGGGCATTTCATACATTCTTTTTATCCCTTTTATTAAAAATAGATTTTTTTTCCCTCACATAATATATCCTGAGTAGTTTCCCCTCCCTCTGCTCCACCTCCCATCCATCCAAATCCACCCCTTTCTGTGTCTCCTTAGCAAACGGGCTTCTAAGGGAATATAATGTAATAATTCGGTATGCAAAAGCAAAACGTAACAACTGGGATTGGACAAGACAGACAGAAGGAAAGGAGCCCAAGAGAGGACACAAGAAGCAGAGAGCCATTCATCCACACCCTCAGAAGGCCCATAACAAGGCTGAACTGGACCCCATAATATATACGCAAAGGAGCGGGCACGGTGGCGCATGCCTTTAGTCCCAGCACTCGGGAGGCAGAGGCAAGTGGATCGCTGTGAGTTCGAGGCCAGCCTGGTCTACAAAGCGAGTCCAAGACAGCCAAGGCTACACAGAGAAACCCTGTCTCAAAAAACTGAAAGAAAGATAGATATAGATAGATAGACCGACAGACAGACAGACAGACAGACAGACAGTTGTGCAAAGGAGCTATAGGGCAAAAGAAGAATTGTGTGCATACATACATAAGTGTGTGTGATATATATAAGTGTACATATGCACTATATATATATTAAAATAGTTAAGACAGAAAAGGAAAGAGTAAAGCCTTTCATGACATTATGAGACAAGGAAGCACCAAGGTTGGCCATGCACCGACGGGCACACAGCATACACACGGAAGGAGCCTTTGGCTGTTGCTGTCTCGTTACTACATTCTAAGCACCATTTCCCCTCCCTTCTCCCCAACCTCCCTTCTCTGCTGACCCACTCCTCCCCCAACCCCTCTTCATTTCCCATCTGAAAAGGGCAGGCCTTCCAGGGACATCAGCCAGCCATGACATGGCATAGCACGCTTCGATAAGACCAGGCACCTCCCCTCGCACTAAGGCTAGACCAGGGTCCTAAACAGCAGGTGTAAGGAGTCTCTGAGGGTTAGCATTTAGGTTTGCTGGCAACGTGACCAGAGGTGTGACTATCGTGACTGTTGTGGTTTCCGAACTATCCACCACTGGGAGCTCTGAGACGGAGAACATTGCAACGTGTAAGCTGCAAACACACACCGCTTATCCTGAGCCAGCCGCGGCTGGTGCTGAGCACGCACGATTTCAGCTGACTCCTCACGTGGCCACCTGCTAAAATAATGCACAAGGTCTCCGCAGAAGCCAGCTACATCGTAGATTAATAATGCTGTCTACTTCCTGTGGCCAAGCATCCTAGGAGACCAGGAAGGTCACATATCAGAGCCTCTGACTGGTGCTGCACCCACAACCGCTGTAGGCCTGGACGCTGGCCCCACCCGGTCTGAGCATGGACCTCACTGTCACCCTCACCCTCCACGGGCATCTTGTGCAAATCTAAGCTGCTAAGCGGTGTCCAAACTTGGTTTGACCTACGCAAATATCTCTTTCTCCTTAACAATCGCTCTGTGAGTGTGGCTCTAACCCCACCAGCCTGCATCCCAGAGGAGCCTCGAGGCCTTTGCAGGACTCAGCAACATTAAAACTGTAAATCGTGTGCTGGCGATCTCTCTTGACTGTTAATACCGAACCTGCCTCACCATGGTGTGTTTATCTAGTGTAGGTGTCTATATACAAAACACATATTTTACCTACCATCTCCTCAGCAAGGAAGCTTCCAGATCGGAGAGGCACACAAGAGCTCGTGTGTTATCTTAGTCATGTGGAGGCTGTTTGCCTTTGGACAAATGGTTGTGAGGCTTGGAGACACTAGTTCTCTTGTCTTTTTAAAAATTAAGCTATTTCGTGTGTGTGTGTGCATTCATGCGTGCATTTGCACAGGGGCGTCAAAGCACGTGTGTGGAAATTGGAGGGCAACTCTTAGGAATAAGTCCTTTCCTTCCATCTTGGGTTCCGGAGACCAAACTCAGGCCATGGCTGAGCTAGCTCACTGACTCAAAACTCTGATGCTTCCTCACATAAGAACCAAATGATGGGTGTGCGTGTGTGTGTGCTTGTGTGTGCATGTATGTGTGTGTGTCAGTGTGTGTGAATGTCAGTATGTGTGTGCATGCAGGTGTCAGTGAGAGGGCGTGCATGTGTGTGTGCACGCACATGCACATGTGGGTCAGTGTATGCACGTGTGTGTGTGTGTATATGTGTGTATGCATGTCAGTGTGTTGGTGTGTGTGCATGTGTGCATGTGTGTTTGGGTGTGGGTGGGTGTGCACGTGTCATTGTGTATGGGGGATGTGTGCGTGTGTATGGGTGTGTATGCGTGTGTAATAAAAAGCACTGTGAAAGGCTACTGCTGTTATTAACAGTGATGGCAATAAATGTGGTGCCCATTTCCATATTTGCACATTATAGCCTCGTCAATTTTTTTCTGTGGCTCTTATTGCTAAAGCCCCACTGGGTTTAATATGTCTCAACTAATTAATTTCAGTTCTTTAATATAATTTTTTTCTGCTTGAAAGGATGGGCTCACTTTTTAAATAAACCCGGAGGGCTCCTGCGGTTGCTCTCCAGGTGCCCTGACCTGGGGTCAGTCAGGCATTGAGCTCTATACCAAAATCATGAATTCAGTTTCCTCATTACAAAGCCATTTGGAGTGTTTCAGGAGGCCCAAACTGCATGCATGGCCTTAACTCACCATCATGAGGAAAAACGGGCCTGACAGTTACGTGGTGTGGTACCCTCACGTCTTAAGTCACGTGTCCTGAAGATGCTTTCAAATGGCCCAAGTCTTGACGCCATTGCCCCACTGCATTTTGAAAAATCCCAAATCTAACATCCGTCTCTACTTCCTGGTGCTACAGTCTATGTCCCCAAGCCAAGGTGTGTGTAATTCTGCCTTGTGAGCAAGTCCTGGCTCTGGCAGTTAGCAAAGTAAAGATCCAGTCTTCTCTTCTCTCTCTTTGCACCACACGCCCTCGAACACCATGACCCATGCAGTAAATGCCACGTGGCTGCCTGTCACCCGCCCACAGCACAGGCAGAGCGCCTTCAGCGCCCAGCCTTGCGCTGACTTACTAAGAGCTGACTCTCCTTTACTGTACCAAACTACATGAAATGATCAACTTAACAAGAAGAAAGGATTTTGGGCTCAGTTTGGGCTTCAGCCCATGGTCATCTAGCCCGGCTGCTTTGGGACCTTCAGTGACATCAGTCATGGCAGATGTGCACATGTGTGACAGCACATGATGGCGGATGTGCACATGTGACACAGCACATCATGGCGGATGTACACATGTGACACAGCACATCATGGCAGATGTGCAGGTGTGACACAGTACATCATGGTGGTTGTGCATGTGTGACATAGCACATTGTGTCAGATGTGCATGTGTGACGTAGCACATCATGGCAGATGTGCAAATGCAGCACAGAAAACCAAATACTCATTTCATGATGTCAGAAAGCAGAGGGAGATGGGGTCCAGGACCCCGGACTCCCGGCCACCCTCCTTACTTCTTCCCACTGGACCTCAGCTTGCGAAGGTCCCACCCTCCAATGGCCCTGTATAATAGTATTAGTATTAGTAGAATTAATGTGATCTAAACCACGCCATTACATACAAAGCTCTGTGGTTGTTCAGACTTTTTCCCTTCCCCCTGTTCTAATTCACGGCTCCTGAGCACAGAGGGGAGCCTTGCTACAAGCTGACACCGGCATGAGCACGTGCATTGTCCCAGGCAAACGTGAGTGGTGAGGAGAACTCAACGCATGGGCCACGGGCTGCTGACCCTCTCTGGGAGCACACGCATGCTAGCCCAGTTCTCAGCGGCTTGAGCATGGCCCAGGAAGGTCCCCCAGCACTGAACAATTCACAGTACTCACAGTATGGATAAATGCCCAGCCCCATCATGCGTCAAGCTTGGTGCTCGTCTCTCCATTGCCAAGAATATTAGAATAACTTTTAAAACTTTATAAGACATTTAGTGAGCACCAGTGCGGTGGTTTGGTGGGTAATGGGACTTGTCACACAAGCCTGACAGCCTAAGCTCCATATCTGAAACACATATGAAGGTGGAAGGAAAGAACGGAGGCCACAAAATTGTCCTCTGACTTGCACATGTGTTGTGTGGGTGGCATGTGTGCTCCGTAAGCACACATACTCTACACACAAACACACATACAAACATATAATATACACACAAAATACACACACACATACACACCACACCGCACGCAGCCCACATACACACACACCACACACAAACACACATACCACACACGCATACAGCACACATACGTCCTACACACAAACACCATAAACTCACACACCACACACAGACACACACATCACACACAGTCTACATACACACATACACACTACACAGACACACCATACACAGTCCATACACACACACACACACACACACACAGATAACACAAACACACACACATATACACACTGATTCTCCTCACTCTGCACCAGGCCCTGGAAGGACACTGAGGACTTGCTGACTTTGCAGCCAGCCCCTGGATGGTGCATCTGGCCCCTGGCTTGTGCCCCCTTTGAGGCATTTGACCATGAGGTGCAGGCTGGGGAGGCTGAGGCACCCCATAGAACTTACAGATCACACACAACGATGCTGTAAAGATCCCCCCATTCTGCAGTTCCCAGAAAGGCCCCTCGGGGAGCACCCTCAGAGCCACGTGTGAGATTTTGGTCACCACACAGCACTGTGCCCACAGTCCAATCACAGACCAATGCTATTACATTGGAACTGGCTGGGATTTTGAGGTTTATTTTTTTCCAAAATGATAATGATTGTTTTATCCTAAAATTTAATATTAGCAATTTTAGTCTCTATCTTGCCATTTATTTTAATGTATAATTGTGGTATTTTATGGAGTGCCTTTGACATTTGTATTTTGAATGAAGTCGTGTATCTTCTGCACTTTGGACACAATTACAATTGCATAATCCCTTTATTATGTTTAAGAAGTGGGACACATTCAGATCACTTGATAAATAGAAATTATAATAGCTGAATTCAGAAAAAATTGTTAAGATGAAAAAACTTCAGAAAAAGCAGCTTATTGAACTGTTACATTTTTCTCTGTCTTTCACTTGGGCACACGTGAGTGTGAGGGTGTGTGCACACATGAGTGTGAGGGTGTGTGCACACATGAGTGTGAGGGTGTGTGCACACATGAGTGTGAGGGTGTGTGCACACATCAGTGTGAGGGTGTGTGCACACATCAGTGTGAGGGTGTGTGCACACATCAGTGTGAGGGTGTGTGCACACATCAGTGTGAGGGTGTGTATACACATCAGTGTGAGGGTGTGTGCACTTGAGTGAAGAGGCCCAGGTAGGGGAGCGAGTCCGGGGGGCTGGAGCCACAGGCATCCAGCAGAAGCCCCCTGAGGTGGGTGCCTGGAGCTGAGTGCAGGTAGCCTGGCTGGGCTGGGAGGCAGTCAGCCTTTAAGGCTCGCTAAGGTTCACAATCAAGCCATCAGCAGCCGGGCCAGCTCCAGCTGCCATTTAAATGTGTGAAATGTTGAAACTGATCAGACTTGTGGAAAAAATGAGTCACATTGGATTCACGAATAGGTCACAATAATGTCTCTTTGTTTTACATAAAAGAAGTAATTAGATTTTTCTAAAGTTCTCTCTCTCTCTCTCTCTCTCTCTCTCTCTCTCTCTCTCTCTCTCTCTCTCTCTCTCTCTTTCTCCTGTCCCATATTAAACAGGAGGATGTTGCACATAGGATTCTAATTAATTTTAAAAAATGGGAAACTAAGCTGCTTTGTACTGTGTTCCACTTATGAAGATTATAAATAAGCACAATTATAAGGCAACTTATTTCCATAAATACTGTGAATCCTCTTTAAAGATTTCTTTTCTGCCAGGTGGAGGTGGTGCACACCTTTAATCCCAGCAGTCAGGAGGCAGAGGCAGGTGTGTCTCTGTGAGTTCGAGGCCAGCCTGGTCTACAAAGTGAGTCCAGGGCAGCCAAGGCTACACAGAGAAACCTTGTCTCAAAAAACCAAACCAAAAAAAAAAAAAAACAAACAAACCAAAAAACCAAAAGACTCATTTTCCATAAAAGTGTGTGGATACAAAGATGGGAATACTTAATAAGTAATATAATACATGCATGTATATGCATGCACATACACATATATAAAGCAACATGTCAATATAATACATATAAATATGCACACAAATATATCATATGTGTATATACACACATAGATACTATCTATACATTATATTATATATGTGTGTATGTGCATACAGGAGTAATATATATGTACAGATATGCTGCAAAACATTCGTGTATAAGTGCACACAAATGTAATAGATATGCACACTAATGCACTGGCACAGAAACATTTGGGGGGAAAAACATGAGAAGAACTTTTCCCATGAGAGGCACTGACTGCTGAAAGCACTCAAAATGGGCAATAAAAATTTCTCCATACACTCCAAGTTCTGAACCAGGAAGATTAAATTCTAAGATTTTTAAAAATTCTTTAATTAAATCAACTGATTGAATTCTGAATTTAAGTTCTGGACTTAAGAGTATAAAATAATAAATTCCATCTCTGCTTATGTAAATGTATAACCAGGTGTGGTGTTACACACCTATGTCCCCAGCACTTGG
This sequence comes from Acomys russatus, assembly GCF_903995435.1. Taxonomy (NCBI): domain Eukaryota; kingdom Metazoa; phylum Chordata; class Mammalia; order Rodentia; family Muridae; genus Acomys; species Acomys russatus. The sequence continues at coordinate 26,865,682 of NC_067155.1, forward strand.
GAGACCGAGGCAAGAGCATCTCAGGTTCGAAGACGGCCTGGCTACAGAGCAAGACCCTCTCTTGAAGGAAGCAAACCAACAAGCCGCTATTTTATACAGCTTTCAGGGTTTTTCTGTTGCAAGAGCAAAGTCATCAAGGTAAGAGAGACTGTATTACGCATTTTGCTCACTAGGTTTATAACTTATTTTAGTTTATTACTTTTAAGTGTATAAGCACACGCTAGGACGGCCACCCTTGGCACTTTCCCCAGCCTTGTGCCATAAAATGTATTTTGTTTCACTCGACTCATGAAAACAAATACACATCAAAATTCATTTTCAAATGCTACTTTTATGGAGAAAGACGCCTGGGTGGCAAAGGTGCCTAAGAAGGAATGGCTGCAGTGGGTTGAGGGCGGGGGGCAGGGGTGGAGGTGGGGGAAGGGGTGGAGATGGGGCAGGGGCGGGGCGGGGTGGGGCGGGGCGAAGTGGAGTATGGGAACTCAAACGCTTGGAAAACCAGCCCACAGATCAGGATGATATCCACACCCGTGGTCCTGGAAGATGGGCTGGGCTGCTGTTTTGCCTGTGACGGTGAGCACTCTACATAGACACTGCCACTGGGCGGCAGGGGCATGTGTGTGACAGAGACAGTTGAGGAGAATGACATGGGAACTGCCAAATGGTCCTAAGCCAGGACCCTGACACCTTGCACCAATCTCTAAAAAAACAAAACAAAACAAAACAAAAAAAACATTTTTTTAAGCTTTGTTTTACTTTTCATGTATGTGTCGGTGTGGGTGGCAGCCATGTGTGTCCCCATGCCTGCGCAGGCCAGGCGAGGGTGATCTTACCTACAAAGTCACCCATTGGGGAGGCATCTGGGTGGTCTCAAGCAACTCACAGCGATTCCTAGCGCCACGGGAGCATTAGGCAGGACGCAACGGTGCTTTTGTGGGAAAGTTTAAAGACTGTTTTTGCATGATGACAACAATGACAATGACAATTACAGATGGGGATGCTGCTGTGGTGCCTCTGTTGAGGTAAGTAAGGGTTTTGAAAGACAGAGCCGAGGTCTCCTTTTTTTCAGCAGCACTGTGGGATGACATGGGATAGGGTACACGTAGGAAGCCCAATTGTTCTCCATGGCACCCACCATGACTCCAGAGTCATTTATGTGTACAGATGCTTTGCCTGTACGCGTGTGCACCACGGAGGCCAGAAGAGGGCGTCGGGTCCCCTGCAACTGGAGTTGCAGATGGTTGTGAGCCACCGAGTGTGTGCTGGGAACTGAACCCAGATCGTCCTCTGTAAGAGCAGCCAGGGCTCTAACCACTGAGCCATCTTTCCAGCTCCGCTGTTACTCCAAACCCCCACTGCGCGTCTCACTCCCATTTTGAACAGGAGAAGGTGGTACACAGGATGCTGTTGCAGTCGCCAGGTGAGGACAGTGGAGGACTTACATCATCTTGGCAGCCATGCTCCTGACACTGCGACTAGATTAGGTAAGAGTAACTGAAGTGAGCGACGTTAACTCTTGCCGGGTTGACTAGAGCGCCTTGCGGGGCGTTCCCTGCCTCACCTATAGAGCTATAATACTCGTGTGCGAGCTGCCGCAGCTCTATCTTGACTCCCAGGCATGTCATGCTTATAGAATGCAGGGCAGCCCCACATTCATTCACTCCAAAAGGAGTTTGCTCCTACTTTTTAATTTTTTTTTTTTTTGATAGGTTTGTTTGTTTTGTTTTGTTTTTTTGAGACAGGGCCTCTCTGTGTAGTCTTGGCTGTCCTGGAATCACTTTGTAGACCAGGCTGGCCTCGAACTCACAGCGATCCCCCTTCCTCTGCCTCCCCGAGTGCTGGGACTAAAGGCGTGCACCACCACATCCAGCTGCTTTGCTCTTACTCTTAATTGGTTTATATAAAAGTCTTCCCAGGTAGACACTCCCTCCAATGGCGACTATTCTGGGATGGAGACAATTTCTGTGAGTCTGAGGCCCAGGCTGGAGATGCCTGCCTGTCTCTAAGCATCCTGAGAGCTGGAGAGATGTACTATGAGGAACTGATTAATCAATGCTGGTTAAAGCATTGATACAAAGTTGCCTAAATGCTTAAAACCCCAGGCGTTTCCAAATCAAAGAACCTGTGGGTGGGCAGCACACCCATCAGTGTCTGAAGAGCTATGCCGTTCTCCAGGAAGTCGTAAGCTTTGCTTGCTGTTGTCACAGTGGAGGTCAGGCTTTAACTTACTGAGCACTGCGTGGAGGACACACAAACGAAAGCTGTAGCTTCTCATCATCACACTATTGTGTTGGTATTTCCATATCAAATGTAGAAAGTATATAAACATCTTGTTTTATTAGACATTACAAATCTCCCTGTAAGCAGTGGAGAGACAATTCAGCAGTTAAGAGCACTTGCTGCTCTTCCAGAAGACCAGCTTCGGTTCCCAGCACCCATGTGCTGGCTCATGACAGTCTGTAACTCCAGTTCCAGGGGATCCGATGCTCTTTTCTAGCATCCACAGGCACCAGGAATACACATGGCATATATACATGCATGCAGGAAAAACACTCATACACATAAAGGAAATTTTTTTAATTCCACAATAAATGTTTCCTTGATTTTTTTATTTTAAAGAAAGAAATTTCTCTATAAAGATGTCATCTTTAGCCAACCAGTGGTGGTGCATGTCTTTAATCCTGGCACTCGAGAGGCAGAAGCAGGAGATCTCTGTGAGTTCGAGGCCAGCCTGGTCTACAGAGCTAGTTCCAAGACAGCCAAGGCTACACAGAGAAACCCTGTCTCAAAACAAAACAAACAAACAAGGTGCCATCTTTGAACTAGCAATTCTGACTGGATATGTCACATATCTGTGTGGCAAGGCTGCGAGACTGAATCTAGATGTCGCCACACAAGTTTGTTTTCATGGTAACTTGTAAATGAGTAAGCTTGAATAAAGCAGATTGCATTCCACCGTGGAGGTGGGCAACATCCAATCGGTTGATGTCCTTAAGAGGAAACGACGGTGTCCCCAGAGGAAGAAGTCACACTGCCACCAGCTGCCTTTCACATTTAAGCTCGGTCCTGAGCCTCCCGCTGGTCCTGAGCTTGCTCGCCTGCCCTGAAGATCTCATGGACCAGGCTCTGAATGCAAATCTACAGCACAAAATAAAACTCCCACAGGTCCTGATTTCTCTACAGATGCCTGGCTAACACAATGAGCCCTTGAAACCACATTTCTGAATGGTAGGCTTGTGATACGGAGAGAGTGGCAGGTGGGTGGGTCTTTTTGAAGCCACTGCATGTATAAGGCAGGGATAGGGGCAGGGATGGGGGTGGGGGGTGGGGGATGGGGGGGCGGGGCGGGCGCCATGAAGCTCACTGCAAAGCCCAAATACTGAGACTCCAGACCTTACGCTCACGTGGGTCATCACTCCGAACTCACCCAAGGGCCAGCCATGCCTCCATTTTGCGGTACACAGACTAGGGGACCTGACCCCAAACCTACCCCCTGTCAGGAGGCTCCCAGTAAGATTAGCTTTACTAAAGAGAACTCTGTCAACTATGAGAAGTCCCAGTACAGTTCAAGTGAGAAATCACACCAGCCTCTGGGCCTCATGAGGAGGCAGGTTAAGACGAGGGGTGAGACGCTCCCCGTTATGTTTCTAAAGTGGGAAGCGTCACACATGTGACAACGAGGTGACAATAATTGCCATGCTGCTCATCAACTGGAGGGAACAGTCGCACGCAAACCTCGTGCTTCTAAAATGGGAGCTACATCAGAGCAGAGCGAACGTACCGAGCTGTCAGATACACGCATGCGCCCTGAGACCTGTCAAGATGCAGCGGGCATGAGCTCAGGGATCCGTCGATCTACTCAAAAATGCACAACCGAGAGAGGCCAGTGGTGGCCACCAGGTACGGGGCTTCGGAAAAAACGGATTCTTCTAAGCAAAGACCTCGATGTTACAGACACACTGTTTGCTACACATGAGGAAAACTCTGAGTTGAGCTGAGGCTGCGAGCGATGCCAAAAGCATCTCACAAGGCTTGCTCATCCCCAAATCCCTGCCAACTACGCTGCTTTGTTTTTGTCAAGTTGACACAATGTCAAGTCACCTGGGAAGAAGGAACGTCAGCTGAAGAATTGCCTCCACCGGTAGACATGTGGGTTTGCTTCTGGGACACCCACTGGATTAATAATTGACGTAGAGTGGCCCAGCCATTGACCCTGGGCCACCTAAGGGAGGTAGCTGGGTGAGCTTTGAAAAACAAGGCAGTCGGGTGGGCTTTCTCCATACTTGGCTGCTTCAAGCTCATGCCTTGAGCCCCTGCCTTGGTGTCTCTCTGGACGGCAACCTGTAAGCGAAAATGTGTCTTCTCCCCAAGTTGTGTTTGTTCGTGGCATTTATCACAGCAACAGAAATAAAATTGGGACAACTCTATCTCTGCAGCCTGCATGACAGGGAAACCTGGCTGATCACCGGCTATGTCAGGCTGGGGGCGGGGGGGGGGGGGGGGGGGGGGGAGCCTGATGAAGGAGGGGGCGGAGCGTGGCTGTGATCAAGGTGAGATCGTAGGATGCTGAGCCAGCAGAATGGAACCTGCAGTCAGGATGGCTCTCCCAGAGGTGATCCTCAAGAAATGAAGTCCCGCAGGATGGAAACCACGGAAGTCAGAGAAATCCTGAGTGTGGGGGACGCTTTCGTCCCAGCGATGCCATCTGAAGGACTTGACGGTTTTGGATAAGGAAAAAGAACAGTCCCGGGTCATCTGACGTGAAAGCGGCCTTTGTCTTTTATTATAGACGTTAGCATACTGTTAACATGTATAAACACTCTGTGTTTGTTAGAGGGCCGAGTTTCAAGTTAAAACTTTTACGAATAAGAGAGAGCGAGGAGAAAGAGGGGGGACGGAGAGGGAGAAGTGGGGGGGGGGAGGAACAAGGAAAAGAGGGGTTGTTGGCTGGCTCTCTCACAGCCTGCTGTACTTTAGGTAAATGACAGTCTGGAGAAAGGAAATGAAGGAAAACTCTCAGATGCAACTCAAATTTTAACATTTTGAAGAAGTCACAAGCAGCTTTCCAAAGTGTCTGTCCCATTTTACAGTCTCCGGCAATGCACAAGTTCCAATTCTTACACGTCCTCACCAGCAGTGTCTTGTCCTGTGTTGTGTGTCCATAGGTCGGCCCCCATGACAGTGACCGCCGAGCTTAACCCCTAGCCTGGCTTCTTCTGATCCAGCTAGACCTAGACCGGCGGGCTGGCCTTCTCTCCCTTGAGAGCTTTGTGAGTGGTTTTGTTACTGTTGTCTTGGCTTTTTTTTTTTTAAGGAATAAAACACAGAGCCTTTTGGTTTATTTGGTGAGAGCAAGGAAAGTGTGCTCCCTCCCAGAAGCCCGAATCCCCATCACACTGACCAGGGCTTGCTAACTTGGTTTTGGAAGAGCCCATCTATGTCTCCTGCTCTTGTCCATGTGGGTACCTCCAGAACATGCCCTCGCCTTATAACTGCTCCTCTGGCATTGTGTGGGCCGAGGGACTAGAATCTCAATCCCTTGGGAGGAGTTTTTTAACGGAGGATGGGCAGCAGATTCTTCTCTTCAGCAGCTAAGTCTCCAGCGCATCTTCAGGGTGGCCCAGCGTCCTGGATTGCTGACAGTCCCCCTCCTCCTTCCCCCTCCCCCTCCCCCCTCCCCATTGTCTTCAGCTAGCTGAAACTGTACCTGACTGGCCACTGCAAGCATGAAGGCCCACAGTACTTACAGATCCATTTTACCGTAATACAGGTAGATGGAGCCCACGGTGGCCTTATGACGAGTAAGTGCCCAGTGCCAACCACAAACTGCCGAGAGACCATCAAGATGGATGCACCTTTAGGTGCCCCAGGGACATCTGAAGCCACACATAAGCTAGAAACCAGAGCCCCAAACCACTGTGCAAATAAAGTGGGAGTAACGGGTTAAATGTAGGTGCCTAATGAGCCTTTAAAAATGTCGCTTACCCTATTGTCAAGAGAACTCAAGTGCAATGGTTGAGAGCATGTTAGTTTCAGCAGCCAGGCTGAACCACGCCCCTAGTTTTTGTGAGGCGGCTAGGCTAATAATTGGGTGAAGCTCCCTCTTACCCCTTCGGAGTACACTTTGTGTCTCCTACCTCCGGCATATTCCAAAACATAGAAAATAAGTTCTCCGACTCCACAGCACTTGGAATCAGCTCCTCATGTCGCTCTGCAGGACTCGCCCGCATCCTTGATGCAGGAGTTCCAATCTCCCTCGCCTACCAGAAAGAGGGAGGCGCCCTCCACTGCCTTTGCCGCGTCAAAGAAGCAAGGATACCTGGTGAACGGCAGCTATCTTTCTCAGTAGCCATTGATAGAGAAGAAAAGATTCCTCTCTGTGAAGGGGAAGAACACGAGGTTCCCCACCTAACATCTTAGCATCCATGGGTCAAAGGGTTGAGTTGACACGGAATCCATTTGGTATCCCCAAACACAGTCAAAGGTGCAACTGAGTCCATCCTTCAGCGCACGGCACGTCCAAGGCCCCAGATCACGAAAGCCACCCTTCCTGCTCACTCCCTCTTCCCCTTTAATCTCCTAAGCAGCTTGTTGGGGGGTGGGGTCACACATCTTCCCGTCTGAACATCAGTCCCTTGTGTGCTGTCCCCAGCCGTCCCTCCCTTTCAGTTCACTCCCTCTGCCGGTTCACATCTGCAATCCTGGGGAGTCCTGGAGGTTTCTGTGGAGGTTCTAGAAGGGCCAGCCAGTCGGCAGTCCTCCCCTACTGGGGAAGGCAGTCCTTTCCAAATGGCCACACAGCCCTGAGGGTTACACATATGCAGCAGCAGGGTAGGAGAGAGACACCTGTCTAGTCAACCCTAGTGATCAAAGGGGTGACAGGCATTAAAGGTGACCGCCCTCCTTTCCTGGTTTGTGTTCTCTTTGAAAAGAAACTTTGGTGGGAAACAACAAGATTTGAGGTTCCATGGAAAGGTAAGAATACAACGTGCAGCCGGGCGGTGGTGGCGCACGCCTTTAGCCTCAGCACTTGGGAGGCAGAGGCAGGCAGATGGCTGTGAGTTCGAGGCCAGCCTGGTCTACAAAGTGAGTCCAGGACAGTCAAGGCTACACAGAGAAACCCTGTCTTGGAAAAAAAAAGGAAGAAGAAGAAAAAGAAGAAGAAGAAGAAGAAGAAGAAGAAGAAGAAGAAGAAGAAGAAGAAGAAGAAAACCATCAATGGAGGTAGGGAAGCATCCAGTGTGTGGCCAATGCACCACATTGAACTGATGTGGACTGGCCATACCATATATGTGATGATTTAAAAAAAAAAAAAAAAAGGAGGAGTGGAGGAAAATGGCTGCCTCCAGGTTGAGAAATGCCAAAGGCTGACGAGAAGTATGCCGTGGAGACCCAGTGACTGAGGGAGAGAATCCATCAGTGTCTAGAGCCGAGCAAGGCAGGCAGGTTGCAATGAGAGTGAGCCTGAGCCAAGAGAGACGCGCCACCGAGGCCTGCTGCGGTGGCTCTGCTCAGACAGCACCTTCCCCCTGGGGTCAGGTTAAGTGCGAGCAGGAGCTCTCTGGGGCATGTGGTATTGCTGAGGGCAGACAGGAAAGGCAGAGACCATGGGATCTCGAAGCATTCAACTTAAAAATAAGGGTTTCATCTTAGCAGTGAGAACCTTTCGTACCTGGCCATCGATTTTCCCAGACACGACACCCAGGAAAATATCACATATGTGGGTCACACGAAACTGCGTGGTGATAGCGGGGTCTTTTTATGGCAGCATCATTAAGCTATTTATAGCAAGCAATTAAAAAGGCTCTAAGTGGGCCGCCACATTCCCATCTGCCAGCTCTGGCTGTGGTGGCATAAAACAGGGAAGGAATTGAAAAGCTTTTCACCACACCGCGCTGCAGCTGCACACAGGCCATTGCCGGATACTTACAAATCTCCCTTTAGGTGGGCCTTGCATCTTACTTTGTAAAGTGGTTTTAATAATGTATGGGGTGAGTTATGCACGGTGCTTTTCACTTTATGAAAAAACATAATGTTTGTTTTAACCCCAAGATGGCATTAAAGCAAGCCGGTGGGCAGACACAGTCATGCGGACCTTATAAGCAGGTAGATGTTGCTTGCGGGAGACCAGAGCAGGAGTCACGGCTTTGCCAATAAGTATGGCACCCGGGAAGCTGATCCCTGGAGCTTTAGTTTTCTGACATGCTAGCAAGTGACTGGTGCGTTCCTTGCATGCAGTGTGCCAATGGACTCTGGCACTTGGCACAGCCCTGCAAATGACAGCCGCGTTGTGCACTGTTAACACAGCACAGACCAAACGGCCTAGGCCTGAACTTGCAGAAGCAAGCTCATCTCTGAGCACATCTCTGAGCATTTACTCCAAAACCTGGTCGCTAATACCTCCTTGCTGGTAAGCGGCAGCCTACTGCTGCACATGCGCACTAGCACCCGGTCCTCCGGAACGTCTTCTCCATGCCTCAGCTCCGCCTGGAGACTATTCCCGCCACAGCCCCTTCCTACTCAGGACCTCTCCGTGCTGAGATGGGTGGTCACTGTGAGCACAGCTACGAGCAAAGGCACCCACCGTCCTCCCTGATTCAGGCCAGCTGCATCCGGTTGGTTAGAACATTCTGCCTGGAACCCTGTGCATTCACAGGCCCAGTGATGGTGCCGGGTATGGGTTCCATCCTGCAGAGTGAGACTTAAACCCCAGGAGGCGCTGCCATTATTTTCTGCTAAATGGACATCATCCTAGACCTAGTGACTTGCCATTGTGCCCGCCCATGGTGCATCTCTCACCCCTCATCAGAGAAGCTTCTATCTACCGATACAGAACCAGTCCTGGTGCACAGAATAAGAGGCTGGAGAAATGCACACTGGAGGGGCAGACTTGCCAGGCCACGGAGGAAGAGGATGCAGGCAGTCCTGATGAGACCTCATAGGCTGGGGTTAGATGGTAGGGGAGGAGGGCTCCCATTTCTGAGGACTGGGGTGGGGGCGGGGGTGGGTGGGTAAGAGGGAGACAGGGTGAGAGCAGGAGGAGATGAGGGAGGGAGGTACAATCAGGATGTAAAGTAAATAAATTAAAATAAATTAATTTTCAAAAAAAGAAATGGTTCATGTTCAGAGACCCGCGCTACCAACACACGATGTCAGGCACTGATGTGACTTCCACTGTCGCGGTCCCTGAGATACATGCAAGCTGAGTCACCTCCTCAGACACAGTCAAGATGAGAACCTTCCTGAACAAAGGTTCTGTGCACTTGCACGGAACTTGTCAGGTGACACGCATCGTCATCCGTGTGGTTGGTGCAAACAGACTGCAGATTCTAAGTCCTCCTTGGAACTTTCAGAACCTTTTTTTTTTTTTTTTTTCCGAGACAGGGTTTCTCTGTGTAGCCCCAGCTGTCCTAGACTCACTTTGTAGACCAGGCTGGCCTCGAACTCACAGTGATCCACCTGCCTCTGCCTCCCAAGCGCTGGGATTAAAGGCATGTGCCACCACGCCCAGCTTTTTTTTTTTTTTTTTACTCTTTTCTTTTTTTTTTTTTAATTTTATTTCATGTGCATTGATGTGGGTGTCAGATGCTCTGGAACTGGAATTACAGACAGTTGTGAGCTGCCATGTGGGTGCTGGGGATTGAACCCGGGTCCTCTAGAAGAGCAATCAGTGCTCTTAACCACTGAGCCATTTCTCCAGCCCCTTCCCCCCTTTTTTTACTCTTTTGTCAATAGAATTTAAACACTAGCTTAGCACATATTACCAGGTTATCTATATTGAATCTAAGCCTAGAGTCTCTTTCCTGCCTCATGTAGAACTGGTTCATAAACACTCCATCCAGTCTGCGGATCTCCGAACCCCTTACACAGAATGCTGTGGCATTTGAACAGAATAAATATGTATTCTCCTGAGTGCTTAGCGTGTCCCCATGTTGCTGAGAATGCCTAGCACAATGCAAATGCCGTGTGGATGGTGCTGTGTCATGTGACGCATAGTAAACCACCTGAACACCTTCACTGTACATTTGAGTGTTTTCGACCCATCTGAACCTGTGAACACAGGCCTCATGGATTCAAAGGGCCCAACCGCCACCACACTTGTCTGTCATGTCGATTTCATCAAAATATCCTGTGGGTGCATGGTTTATAAAAATAGAAAGTATGAAATCACCTCCAACATTTTAAATTTAAACTTTTGCTTTTAAGAGATTTACTTAATGGTATGTGCATGAGTGTTGGCCTGCGTGTAGACCTGTGCACCACATGTGTGCAGTGCCTGTGGAGACCAGAAGAGGGCGTCAGATCCCCTGGAACTGGAGTTACAGATGGTTGTGAGCTGCTGTGAGGGTGCTGGGAACTGCAACTGCATCCTCTCCAACAGTAGCCAGTGCTCTTAACCAGTGAGCCAGCTATAGCCTGTCCAGCACTGTTTTAAACTTTGGTAGATGCTGCTAGCCTCTTCCATCATCTATTTGGAACAATATGAACATGGCTGTCATATAAATATTTACCAGTCCTCTCTGAGAGTCAATCCGGTCACAATCAGTCTTATAAAAAGAATTTAGGGAAATGTTTATGTTATAAAGCTTTACTTTTGTCTTTTTAAAATTTATTTTATTTAAAGTTAAGATTTCAAAAGAAAAAAAAAAACAATGGATTTCATTATGGCATTCTCACATGCATGTGTCACTAAACCCTTCTATGCTTGGGAATATATACATAGCCTTCTTAGAAACTGACAAATAAAACCAACCAGTAGACAAAGGTAAAAAAAAAATACATAAATATATAATTCCATTAAAACTAAAATACAAAGGATCTAGTATATGAAAAGTTGGTTGCACACAGCATTTCCCATCCAGTTTAGAAAAAGTCATAAAAATTTAAAGAAGTAGAAACATAAAAAATAAAGGCTACATCAAGAAATGGACCTGCTCACAAATTGCTAAGAGCAAATTTTTTTAAACCCATATGGCAACATCCACTGCTGAAATTATACTTTAGGGAGATACCAAATACTGCTAAAATTTTCTTTACAATAAAAATATCAGCACAAAAGCATGCAGATTTGCTCACTGTGCCAACATTCCTCCTGAGGAGACAGCAACAAAATGAAAGGTTGCCAGCAGGGTAACACATGAACTATTAATAATGGGCCCATACCAAGGAATATTATGCTACTATTAAAGATTGAATTAGACCTATAAGGTTGAAGTGGTGTGCTTCTGTGGATTTTGTTGTAACAGAAAATTAAGATTTAGAAGTATGTTTAAAATACCATATACACGCTGCCAAGGGACAAAAGCAATCATGTCCTACCCAGCTGTAAAGCCTCTGAAGCTCAGCAAAGACTGGCCCAGCAAGGGGGACCTAAGGTGAATAGTGGCACTTATGTCTTGGAGGCAACCAACAGATGCCCAGTTGGACTTAAGGCCTGGTGCTGTAAACCCAGGCAACTGCCCATGTCTGCAGAAGGCTTCATGCCTAGAGGGAAACCCATTCCTGCTACTTCCTCTAAACCACTGTAGTTTCCAACTGCACTCTAAATATTCATCCTCATACCCATGGGTAAGTGGGGTTAGCACCACACATCAAAGATGCCTCTTTTTGCAGGAAATCTGCAACTAACCAAAATGCTGACTGTAGAACGCCCAGAGCCAACCGATACCTGTGCAGAGCAAGTCCCTTACCTAAGGCTCTGGAAACATCACAGAAGAGGGAGCTGGATGGATTTAAGAGCCAGAGGACCACAGTGCCTGCTGTGTAGCCTTCCAAACGTGGCAGTGAAGTTGATCTCATGACATCTCAACAGTCTGGCTGCCTTAGCAAGACCCACACACTGATGTCACCAGTCAACATGCCAAGAAAGATGCAGGGGAGGGGATTTCACCAAGTCCCCACCCCTAGATGAGGAGCTGCCAGCAAGCAAAGGCTGCTGAAAGGGACAATCGGTTTTCTCCAGGAATGAGTCTCCTAGTAGGTTATCCAGTCCAGAGAGGTCAACTCTAAAGATATGCACACGCGTGTAACACTAAACAGGCTCAGTAGGGTGTGTGTGTGTGTGTGTGTGTGTGTGTGTGTGTATTTGTATAATAATAATTAGACAAGAGTTCATGTTGGGAGGGGCATGGTAGGACTTGGGGGATAAAAATAATATAGATATAAAGTTCTCAAAAAATTTAAATTAAAAAGAAAAATGTCATTGAATAATTAGTAAGCTAGCCTCCTGACCCTATAGTTGTATGTCTTTACATAGTTGCCTGAGCATAGAGGAAAGCACAGGACAGCACAAGCGCTGTGATTAACAAGGGTTTCAGGAGGGTTCTGGAATCGGAAAGAACATGAGATCAATAACTTTGCAACGTACAGCCTTGTACCATGCCGCCTCGCCCAGGGAAGCAGGTGACGACTACTGGTGCTTCCTAAAGTCAGGAATAAGGGCATCTTATGTTTTAGAAAAGGGGAAACACAGGAGCAAAGGTCGCACAGAAGACGAGGCACATCTCTGAGGCTTTTCTTTTCAAAGGCCATCCCTACACTCACCACTGGCGCCCTCCCCTACGGTGGATGAAGCCTATGGTTGAGCTGAATACATGTGCCACTAGCCATGGCCTGTGGTGACCATCACTCCAGCCTGCCATAAGCAGAAGCTCTGACCTCCCTTAGAGATATCACGTCCAACTTTGAGCCCTCTTCTAGGTAATATAATATTGTGTTTTGGAAAGTACGAACGCCCTAGACATCCTGGGGGCAGAAGGAAACCATCTTGCTATAATAAAGGTCACCATGTGTCCTGCTGCATGGCCCCTGAGGGAGAGAGGGAAGTGGAAACTGTAAGAATCAAGCTGCCTGCAAGCCACGCCAGGGGCTCCACAGTTACAGCTTTCCTGAGCTCTCAGCCACGCCTGGAAGGGCTTTTTGGTGATGCAGCTCTTTGAGCCGTCTGTGCTCCTGTAAGTAAGTCCTCATCCACGCTCCTGAATAAAAGGCCAATGAACTCATCGGTTCGTTTTGTTCACTTGACATGTCCCTACCTGGGGTGAGCAGGGGTTTGGGTCATGTCTTCTCAGAAGAGTGTCACACAACAGCCACCTAGGAAAAGCTCACAGGGAGGGCCCTACCCAACCTCTTAGGATCACAGGGGAGGTGAGGATGCTTCGCTCCCACTGCCTCTATCCAGCGTGGTCCAAGACAGAAGAGAATCAGGTCAATGGGAAAAGATATTTGGATGGAAAGGGAGGGAAGGGAGACACCAGGGTGTGCTGATGACGTAGCCTTGACATCAGGAAGTCCTAAGAACACCAGGAACTAAGAAACAAAAACATCTGGGAGGCTGGATGCGGAGTGGTCACAACAGATCAGGCAAGTTTCTATACACCAACAACAAACTATTCACGAAGAAAACAGGTCCCTTTACAATGGCATCAAATAAACTAGGAATGAATCGAGAAAGCAAAAGGCATGGAAATGAAAGACCATAAAACCGCTGGTGAGAGAAACTAAAGCAATATGTTCATGGGTTAAGTCTAAATATTAAGATGTCAACACTATACTGAAATATATAATATATATGCATGCATAATGCTTGCATACATATACATGCTTGCAGACATGCATACATGTATACATAATGCTTGCAGACATACATGCATGCTTACATGCATGCACTCATACACACAAGTAGTCTCTCAAGGCCTTCCAAGTAGCCAAACCACCTTTCAAAAGAAGTAATTTTGAATTCTCACACATCCTGATTTCAAATTTTGTTGCAAAGGTACAGTCACCAAAACAGTATAGAGCAGAAAGTAGATGATGCCAAAAATGCATGCTCACATTCCAGGTCAAATGGTCTGCCAGCGACAGACATAACCGGAAAACCAGATCCCGCTGCTCAGAGCCGAGACCCCATGGCTGGAGAAGGCAGGCCATCACGCCATGAAACAGACAAAACATTCACTCCCAGTGCCCGAGTTCTAGCATCTGAAATTCTTGAGCATTTCAGAGCTCATAATTCTAGGGCAAAGGATGCTCCACCAGTAACAACAATAGAAATATTACAAAAGTTAAAAATCCCTGAAATCTGAAACTCTTCTACCCCAAGCATTGTTTGTTAAGAATAACCAGTGTGTACATGTCCGTGGTCCCTTCTGCATCCTCCAAGATGCTCGTATACTCTTCAAGGAAAAATAAAAATGAAGCTCAGTGATGTCATGTGTGATGTCATAACCTTCCAGGTCAGCTTTACTTCCTAAGGAACTCGGTGGGTGTTCAATCCGAAGGTCAGTCGGAGGGTGGGGAGCTAACCGGAAGGTCAGGGGTCAGGGGAGCCAACCTGAACGTGAGACCCGAGCTGAACTCACACCACTGCCAGCCAGAACAGGCACCTGCTATAACATAAAGGCAATGGGCACCAGGGCACTAGCTGCCATGAGACAACAATGGCTAACGTCACCTGCATGAACACTGGACCTCTTTCATCATCACCGTGCTTAAAAGCATGTTTACCAGTAAGGTTATGAAGTCAGTGTAGAATTTAAACAGATCGGCTGGCATCAGTTACTTTATGTAAATTCAGAGAACCTTGGGCGTCTGCCTACTGGACGAACCCCGCCCCCAGGTCCTTGAGTGACAAGCAGGTGATGAACCCCGCCCCCACGCCCCTGACTGACAGGTGGGTGACGAACCCCACCCCCAGGTCCCTGATTGACAGGTGAACTCCTCCCCCAGGCCCCTGACTGACAGGCAGTGATGAACTCCGCCCCCAAGGTCCCTGACTGACAGGCCGGTGCCTTTTGAGCACTTCCAATTGTAGGTGCTTTGTCACTGGAAAAAAACGAGATAGTGCACTTTGCTTCCTGAGTGACATAGTTCATTCTTAAACAAACTTCTAAACTGCTACCCCAGAATTTCTATCCTCTGGCCTGGTCCTTGGCTTCTTAAAAATAGAGAGATGGTTTTTAATTGTACGAAGCCCTAGGTCCATTTGAAGGGTCACTTTTACCTTCTCGAGTTCTTCAATAAAGAATATTATAACGTCAGGTGTGGTGGCGCACGCCTGTAATCCCAGCCCTCGGGGTGGCAGAGGCAGGCGGATCTCTGAGTTCCAGGGCAGCCTGGTCTACAGATCGAGTTCCAGGGCAGCCAGGGCTACACAGCGAGACTCTGTCTCAAAATAAACTGAGGAGGACTTAGGACAGCAGACACCTATAGGCGAGCATGACGACATTAAACCACGTGGGCATGAGACTTAAAGGGTCACCGTGCATCTGTGTGACAGCTTCCCACGTTGTGCGGGTGTGCTCGCAGGGCAGCGTGGACCGAGCGAGCGCCAGCCCTGCCCCGGACGAGCCGGCAGAGCCCGGTGGGGCAGCGGGACAGGACCAGCCGGACAGAACCAGCCCGACAGGACCAGCTGCACAGGACCAGCCACAGGCCTGGCACGGCGACGAGAGAGGCCCGGTAACCACGAGCTTTAATCTCCCAGGCAGAGATAGGTAATAAATTCTTGTAGCATAAAAAAAACAACGTTACATTGCTTCTCTGAGCATGAACAACGGAGCAGAACTAATAACGCAGAAGTCAATTTCATTACACACAAGAACGGGAGGCAGCGCGAAGACTCCATCACCTGGGACCGGAAGCGCTTCATGTGCAGCTAGGGAAAACGCTAACTACAGACGGATCGCTGCCTGCGCTTTCCCGCCTCTCTCCAGCTCAGTGTGTGTGTGTGTGTGTGTGTACAGGTACATGTATGTGTGTATGTGTGTATGTATACTTGTATATGCATATTGTGTATGTACATATACGTATGTTATATTTAAGTATATGTGTATACAGCTGCATGTATGTGTGTATACCTTTACATATGCATGTGTATATGTACGTGTGTATGTATGAGTGTGCATGTGTGTATATATGTATCTATGTATATGTATGCGTGTGCTTATGTGTGTGTGTATACACATACATGTGAATGATTTACATTCCAAATATAAAAAATTTTGACTTGTTTCCCAATCCCTCATATTCTTAGATTTCCATATGCTCCTGGAGGGGCCCACATGAAAGCGTTCTATGTTTCCTGAGACCCTTCATCTGTGCTTGGTTTCGAGACGCATTTTTATTTGGATGCTTGCGAGCCTCCCGAGAGTTCGGTTCAGTTTTACCAGACACACACGGAAAGCGCTACCCAAAGTCACACTGCTCTACGGCTTTGGCCCCACAGTCCCCTGCTTGCACTTTTCCACACGCTTCTGAACACATCTTGGGGCTTGTTATCACTGAGGTGAAATCACACAAAACTGATCATTTAAAAGAACTTAGTGATGCCTACCAGTCGCAGTGTCAGCCACCATGGCCACCTACACGCAAACACTTCTTTCAGCACAAAGCAAAATCCTTAAGCAGAGCTCCCATCCTCCCTGCCCTCCAGCCCTGACCACCTATCACGTCTTTTCAATTTACTCTCTCTGGTATTTCATGCAAACGGAATCACACATGTGTGGCTCTCTCTCAGCGGCATGCTTTGAAGTTCAGCCACACGACAGTGCGTGCCGGCACACTGCCCTCCTTTGCAGCTAGCAATACCCTGCCACGGCGCACATGGAACGCAGTTTTCCTACCCATCTACACCTGAGGAACGTTCAGGACGTCACTTCCCCCTCAGGTGCTGTCAGTGGTACTCCGTGGCACGCCACCTCTTACTTTCCCATCCTCTTTTTGGTGGGTCGGATTCGAGAAAGGGTTTCTCTGTGTAGCCCTGGCTGTCCTGGGTCTTGATGTGTAGACCAGGCTGGCCTCGAACTCACAGCGATCCTCCTGCCTCTGCTGGGATCAAAGGCGAGCGCCACCACCTGCTTCTGCACATCTCCCCCAGCTGCTGTCAACAGCACTGTGGATATATCTGACATTTCTTGTTTGTCTTATGTCCTTTTGTCTTTTAAAACCATCAACCAGGGTAGAACCCAAGTTTAATTTTTGTTTTTGTTTCAATGTTTAAAATACACCCTGAGCTAATAAATAAAATAGAAGAGTTGTTTAATGTGTAACAAATACTCAATTTTATATAATTTGGAAGCTGGTCTATGCATTTGTTTGTGTTACCCCTACTTTGAATCAGTCTAGATGCACAAGTAAGTAGCAATTTAAAGAGAAATTCGGTTTTCCTTAAGGAGCTGCCCACTGGGGGTTTGACCACACTCCAGTGAGATGTGGGTGACACAAATTGGACTGGGTGTATCTTTTTCTTGTTTCTTTCTTGAGGGGGTGGAGACAAGAGTAGGAGTGGAGGGGGAGCTGGGAAGTGAGTGTACTCAGGAAGTATTATATGAAATTCCAAATATTATATTGGAGGGGGGAAGCAAGAGAAACAGCCCTAGAAATATACTCTACACAAAGTAAAACAGAAAAATAAAAAGCCCTTTTTAAAAAAAAAGAGAGAGCGAGATCTTACTTGTCCTTTTATTTCCCTAGTTTAAAATGCCAAGCCGTCAACTATCTTGCTCCTTGAGTAAAAATAAATAATAAATGAATAAAATAACAGAAAGGACTGTGGTGACTACAAGAAGGTTGGCTATTAAAATATTAAAAATTAGCATGATAAGTAAGAACAATATATCAGGATAAGGAAAGCAGAAGCAAGCCAGACTCCCGGAGCACCGGGAGGTTCCAGCTTACGGCTGGTGAAGCACGCATCGCACGGTCCAAAGCTCAGGAGAAATGGAGACGGAGCGATGGACCTGTCTACGGAAGGGGATGAAGGACGTGGTGGGGCTGCTTAGCTCGTCCCTGCGGTGGGGACAGGTGTCCCAGAAACAGAGAACTGAGTGACTAAAATGCAGTTCTGTCCCCACTCCTTCGTGTTTCCACATACCTGAACAGCTGAACTAAGTGCAGTGAGCGTGTGTGGAAAGCACCGTCTTAGATTATGTTCACGTGGGGATTTGCATCAGGTGACCTCACTTTTCCGGTGTCTGCCCTGCTTTGCTGTTGTTATGGTGACCACCATGCACGAAAGCCTGGGGAGCAGAGGGAAGGGATTCGTGCCGGGCGCTTGAACCAGAAGCCGCGGTGGACCTCTGCGCACCTGCTCGCTCCCCCGCCTTACTCTGCTGCTTTTCTTACACACTTCAGGACCCGGTGCCTAGGGATGGCGCCGCCCACGGTGGGCTGTGTCTGGGTGCCTAGGGATGGCGCCGCCCACGGTGGGCTGTGTCTGGGTGCCTAGGGACGGCGCCGCCCACAGTGGGCTGTGTCTTCTTACATCAATCGTCAATCCAGGCTGCCCACAGGTCAGTCTGGCGGGAGGTAACCCCTCAGTTGAGGGTCTCTCTTTCCAGCTGTGTCAGGCTGACAACCGAAGCTCACTCTAACAGTATCTGAAAGGGGAAGGCCCGTGATCTCAAAGCAAGGTGTGTGGTCCAGCAAAAACAAGAAACAGAAAACCAAACACCCCATGCAGCCTTTGCAGGCTCTCTGGGCCTCCACTTCCCCATCAGAAAATTCCTTTCTACTTCTTGGACTGAAAACCCCATAGGGGGGCTGGAGAGGTGGCTTAGCGGTTAAGAGCACTGACTGCTCTTCCAGAGGTTCTGAGTTCAATTCCCAGCAACCACATGGTGGTTCACAGCCATCTATAATGTGACCTAATGTGCACTGTATACATAATAAATAAACAAATCTTTAAAAAAAAAAAAAAAGAAAAGAAAAGAAAAGAAAACCCCATAGGATGTTGGGGGAAATCTCATAGTTGTAGACCACATATGTTGGTAAGGAAGAGACTCCAGGCAAAGTTATTTTTAATATCAAATTAATTCCATTCTGTATCCTACAGTCCTGTCTTTAAAAATATCTAACCTACTTTGCAAATACTCTGATTTTAAAGGCGGGCAGGCAAGAACAACATCAGCGCCGGCCACAACAGTCAGGAAGATCCTCCACCCTTGTTCTAGTCAATTCCTGAGTAGACGAAGTTTCTCACATTCGCTCTAGCTTGCACACATGCGGGAAGGGTTGGATTACAGTCAGTGTCTGCCCGGATCCTGGGGTAAATGGGTGGTGTGGCCAGAGGATAGAATTGTGCCCTTGTTACTCTTTTAAAAGGGGGATATGATTAAGAGCAACTAGACTCCAGGTCCTCCCTTTCTCTTTTTCATTTGTTACCCAAGTCACACAGTCTGGACCCCAAGCCACAGAAGCCATCCTCTGCCCACTAGTCGGAGACCGAGTCCCGGTGGCCGTCCAGCGGGCTCACTTCGGGCTGTGCTCTTGGAGTACGTGGACTTCCCATGCATTGCCCAGAACAGCTGGAAGCCTCAGCCTGGCACCGTGAAGGAGGCAGCCAGCGAGCCGGGGAGTCCTGCTGGTGCGGTAAGGTGCTTCCTTACGCCTGGGCACAGTGGTCAGGAACCCCAAGAATCCATTCCCCCAGTTCTCCTGGCAAGTGTCTCCCTTCTGTTCAGACACATCTTTCTCTGGGCTTCACCTGATCAGCTGTAGGCTGAAGCCCTCGCTTCCTCCACTCACCTAAGGTCTCTCATACTCACGTGTGTACATGCATATCACACACAGACACACACAGACACACACACCTGTCACCAGCAATGGAAGACAGGACAGATCCCAAGAGAAGGCTAGAGGCCATGTTGCTGTGAGCTCTTCTCCACCCACACCAAGCACTCTGCACCCCAGCAACGGGGAGCTCAACCAAAGGGACTGACTGCTGCAAACAGGCTGCACTGTGGCTGTTCCCTGAGCAAGATGGTTTCCTTCCATGAGATATGTATCCAGTGGAGGAATTACTGCGTTATCCTGTGGCTTAATAAACTCTCATTCTGTAAGTCCAACTGACTAACAGCCAACTAGACATGACAGTCAAACTGTGAGCCTGTCTCCACAGGAGATTCCCATATGACCTGCTGCGTGGGCACAACTGCCTGTGAATTCCGGGACATGGAAACCGGAAGGATGCAGGCGTGGGCCGACGTGTGGCTTATTCAAATTATTCACGTGGGCCCTTGCTGTGAGCCTGCGGGCATCAATACATCCTCATGGAGCATCTGCAACGGTACAGAAAGCAGCTAACACTGAACTCCATGCAGAAGGCAGGCACACACACATCTGCAGCCCTTCAGTGATGATGTCATCACCCAGTCGCACAGAAGGCATCCCACAAAACACGTGCTGTGAAGGCTCACGTCATGTGTCAGCTGAGCTAGGCTATAGCACCGAGGCACTGCTGTCTACAAGCGTGACTGACACTAGTCACCTATCACCAACGGACTTTAAGTGATGCAAATGTCTACTCCCACAATGCAAGAGGGCCTCATACAATCAATGGAGGGCCTGAAGGACAGGCCCCGTGGGATTACCAATTTGGAAGGATCCTGCACCCAGACAGCAATCGATCAAAGCCTCATTGAGTTTCAAAGCCAAGTCAGCTATCATCCAAGTCTCAGACTCGCCAGCCCTCACAAGCACGGGAGCCAATCACAGTAGGTAGTATGGAGATGTTCTCAGCTGATGAGATGGGTCACTGGGTTAAAGGTGCTTGCAGCCAAGCCTGCTGACCAGGGTTCGATCCCTGGGACCCACGAAGCAGAAGGTTGAGAACTGATCTATATGCGCTTCTTCTGCCAAGCTAGCTTTCAAGATAGCAAAGCTTTTATGTTCATTTGATAGACTGCATCAAAATTCGTGAACTAGGGAGTGGAGGGATGGCTTGGAGGTCAAGAGCACCGGC
Source organism: Acomys russatus (assembly GCF_903995435.1). NCBI lineage: Eukaryota > Metazoa > Chordata > Mammalia > Rodentia > Muridae > Acomys > Acomys russatus. The sequence continues at coordinate 26,886,422 of NC_067155.1, forward strand.
TGCTCTTGCAGAGGACCCTGGTTCAGTTCTCAGCACCCACATCTGGGGTCGCAACCATCATATACACTCATACAAGCAAAGCACTTGTAGACATAAAATTAAATTCTTTTAGTTCATAAAACATACTTCTGTTTACTTAACCAAAAAAATTAAACTGTATATACATGCTGAAGAATTAAATAGAAGAAAGTATCATCTCTACGGACACAAAGCCACCCAGTTGGATGCCACAAGCCCAGCTAAAGCTTGGTTAGAAGTGTGCCACACCCTAGGGTCTATCAAAGGGTCAAAGGTTAAAATCCCATTCACATGCACACTGTCAAAATGCCCGAAACCACACCAAAATAAAAAGACCTTTGTGGCCTGCAGAAACAATATTTCAGAAGCACACGATTGTTATTTCAACAACTAAATAACTCTGATGAAATCCCCTGCATCAACATACAAGGCACCTAGGATGTTATACTATACAGTCCTTGGAATTTTTGTTTTAATTGTGTGTATATGGGTGTTTTACCTGCACGTGTGTCTGTGTATCACATGTATGCAGTGTCCGCGGAGAACAAAAGAGGGCGTCAGATCCCCCAGAACTGGAGTTACAGATGGCGGTGAGCTGCCGTGTGGGTGCTGGGAATTTGAACCAGGTTCCTCTGCAAAGCAGCCAGCACTCTAACCACTGAGCCATCTCTCTAACCAGCGTTCTGGTGTCTTTTTAAAAACAACTTTCCTATCTTTTTTTTATAAGATTTATTATTTATTTATTATCATGTATACAGTGCTCTGTCTGCATGTACACCTGCATGCCAGAAGAGGGCATTAGATCACATTATAGATAGTTGTGAGCCACCATGTGGGTGCTGGAAATTGAACTCAGGACCTCTGGAGGAGCAGTCAGTGCCCTTAACCTCTGAGCCATCTCTCCAGCCCTCTGGTGTCTTTATAAAAGAAGATTTGTAGAGGTTATGAGAAAGAATTTCCAATACTGGAAAACTGACTTCAGACTCTCCTGAGAGAAGTTGAGTCAGATTGTGAAACCGTGTGCCACGTTTTTGAATTTTGCTCATTGGTTCGCCTGTTTGTTTTAATGCTAAGGAAAGAAACCAGAGTTTTAGACAATAAAATGGCTGCCAGCCGCCACGCTAGCCATGATAGGGTTTATGCAATTAAAACATGAAGGGGAATTTACCTAATTAAAATTAAGTGTGAGCTGTCTCATCTGATTAGCTCCTCCTTCACACTCTCGGGTCCCATAACTGCAGGCCCTGGTGCCAGCTCCCACCCACGACTGTCATCTTAATGAAAATAGACTTCAATAAACCCAGCCAATTTCTGTCCACCACGATTGTTAATCCGTGTCAATCTCATTTCACAAGCAGAAAAGCCATTATGAACTTGTCAACGCTCTAATTTCCCTAAATGATTTTAATTGATTTTTTTTTATTAATCATTTGGTATTAGCATCATATTTTCTCATAACAAAGTCAGACAAAACTAACTACCAGACACTCACAATGGCTTTTTTCTTTTTTTCTTTTTTCTTTTTTTTTTTTTTTTGGTGGTTGTTTTTCGAGACAGGGTTTCTCTGTGTAGCCTTGGCTGTCCTGGACTCGCTTTGTAGACCAGGCTGGCTTCGAACTCACAGCGATCTGCCTGCCTCTGCCTCTCTAGTGCTGGGATTAAAGGCGTGCGCCACCACGCCCGGCTCACTCAAGTTCATACCTTTCAGAAACATATTCGATGGGGTGTTGTGTCTGCAGAAGGCAGACACCAGTTGGGCTGATGCTATAGAGGAGAGAATTCTGGGAAGCTGGCCCTGAGCTGGGAGGAGAGAGGGAGAGGACAGGAGGGAGCGGGAGGGGGCGGGAGGGGGCGGGAGGGGGCGGGAGGGGGCGGGAGGGGGCGGGAGGGGGCGGAGGTGGACATCCAACCCCACGGGCAAGGTGTGTCACCTCTACCTTTTACACAACTACTTCCTTGGTTCTTGCTATGTAGTACGTGTTCCTGTGCTGGTCTCCGCGGCCATCGTGGTCAAGTGGTAAAATGATAAGATGGCGTCTGGCAGGAGGTGGGAAAGTCATGGGTTGCTGCCTCCAAAGGGTCGTACTCGGTTCTATGGGGCATCAGTCCGTTAGTCCTTTTTCATCGCATCGTGATGCCATCCACCAAAGGACACAGCCAAGGGACCTGCAACACAGCTGAGGAGATGGCGCCATGTTCTTGGGCTTCCGTGATGATGAGCCTGGTAGGCCCCTCTTCAGTCATGGACCTGCCCACCGCTGTACTGCATGTAGCAGGATGCTCATCTTTGTAATAGCCACCACCTCTGGAGAAGCTAACAGACACAACATGTTTGCAGAAGGCAAGATGTTGCTTTAAGCGCATTTCAAACATTCTTCCTTCTAGCACCCACCATATCTGTTAAGTCCACTGTGTTTTCCAGGGAGAGTATGAGGGCAGTGAGACACCAAAGGTAAGTTAATTTTCTCCAGGCCAAAACAATACAGTAAAGACCCAAAGCCACCTCATAGCCACCTGGGTCCTCATGAAAGGGAGGTGGGTTGTCTCTCACCAGCATCTTCAATGGAAGAACACAGTGAAATGACAGGGCTCACTCAGGTGAACTGGGAGTTTCCAACTGCTTCCTGACTGCTTAAAAGGCAGTTTAATGGTCAGCGTTTTTTGCATTAAAAAAAAAAGATCAAATGTTAGTTTAAAATATTGAAACTTGGCACGTGTTCACATATGAATATTTGTATTGGTTTCAAGGAAAATGTTAGTCTTCCACAAATGAGAAAACACAAGAATTGAGGTAGGAGCTTATCACTGTTCAGCCATCATGCACAGGCAAGGCCAATAGAGCCCAGATGCTCCTCCAGGGAGCCCACGCAGCCAAGACAACCAACAGCCTCCTCGTAGCAATGACATTATGTGGCAAAACATTTCCATCTGGGAAAACGCAGGGTGGAATTGATCTAGACTTACGTTGTGTGGCCCAACCCATCCTCTGAACGGAAGGCAGGCATCCTTCCAACTCACCTCGACGTGCTCTTATCATTAGAAGAAAGAGCTAAGACTGGGGGCGCAGGGGGGTGGCGCGGGTGAAATTGTTTCTTTACCATCCCAATGTTAACAAAGTCAGTCTTACTAACAGGATGCATTGCGCCTGACAAGACAGATTTGAGGTTGGTTTATCTTCCAGAACAGAAGGCAGCAAGTGTGTCCTTTCTTAAAGGAAAACAGACATGCATCGTAGATCTCATCTGCTCCTTGACGAATACATGCTGATCTTAATGTGATTTCCATGCCTTTCCAGCTCCCAGCGTGCAGAAATTATCTCTGGATGTGCAAAAATAGCTCTCTGATGGGGCGATTCCACACACCCAAATGACAAAGCCAGATGCCCGCAACCCTCCCCACCAGCCAGGACCAGCACTGATCACAGACAACAGGGCCAGAGGAGAGGGGCAGCCCCTTAGCCAGTCACCCCACACAATGAAGGTGGCAGCTCTCTAAGCTCTGTCTTCTATGCTGGGGAGGGGTACATTTGATTGACAGGACTTTTGCCCTTGGCCAGAAGGTGCAAGCCATATGTCCATATACACAAGAGGAGGGGGGCACATTGTCATGTTGAATCTTTTCCAAGAAAAGGAGGTTAAGCATGGATCCAAAAAGGAAAGCAAAATGTTAAGAGTCTGGACTAGATGGTACTGGCTCACTTTTTCCTGGCATATTTTATAAAGAGAAATCTGCAATGGTCAAGCCCCAACACTCCCCGCCCCCTCCACACACACACACACACACTCTCTCTCTCTCTGCATCCCCGCAAGGGATCAGAAAGCATCCTTGCTCAGCATCCCTGACACTCCAAGCCAACGACAGTGGTCCAGCAGCTCACCCACCATGCCGGAACCAAATGAAAACCCCACCAACAGCATTGCTCTGCTTTTTGGATATGGTTCAGCTGCATTCCCCACAAAAGTTTAGGTGAATTTATCTGTGAAGTGGCAGCAATACTAAGAAGTGGTATGGAACCATTAAGGTGTGGGACCTGGTGCGAGGTCCTTAGGTCTCGGCCACGTGCTCCTGGCATGTCAATCTCGCGTGACTCAAGTGGGTTATAATACAGAGTCTTGCCTTACTCACTTCTTTTCTGTGTTAAGTTGTGTTTCTTCCTAAGAGGTCTCTCACTGTTACTGTGTGCCAGCAGGCAGTGCCGACAGCGGGTGGGCCTCCCCAAGAGCTCACAAAGCCATTTGGCCTTTGAGATGCTGTGACTCTGAACCTCCGCGCTGTCACGATCCCATCACAGTGACTGAAAACTGGCGCACCACACGTGGCCAGAGGAAGCTGGGAACAGGTAGCACTCTCCACTGGGAATCTCATTGAGGAACAGTGACAGAGGTGGCTCGAAAGAAGACGCCTGCCACAAAAATCCCTTAGTCCCTAATGACGTGAGGCTCCTCCCAACCCGACAGGCACCATGGAGCTCGGCCCATAAGCAGGCCATGTTCTCAGAAGTGCCACACACAGTACTTCTGGGCCTCCCTTGGCGACTCAAGAGGGTTGGGGCACGCCACACTTAGGATAGGATTAGTAACGTCAGCTTCTCTAGACAAACAAGCTACCCCCTTAAAACCCTCAGTTGTCTTTTTAACTTCTATTTTTAATTGTCTCACAGAATAGTCAGTTTTCAGCTTGGGTAGTTAACTAAAATGGACGCATTCTGAAAAAAAGGTGTGTGTGTGTGTGTGTGTGTGTGTGTGTGTGTGTGTGTGTGTGTGTGTGTATGGAAGTTCTTAAGTAATTCTTCAATAGGAAACACCCGTTTTCATTTCGTACTGGGTGTTGTAGATGGTCAGTTGTCTCTTTCCTACCAGGCCTCCCAACAAATGCCCAGCTATTCTGATGCAGCACATCATTGTCCACTGGAGTCTACCAAATGGTTGCTGTGGCAGCCAGTCAAAACCCCAGCCCTCCCTGCCCACCCCTGCCCTCCCCTGCTCACCTCAGGCCTCCCCTGCACATTCTAGCCCTCCCCTGCTCACCTCAGCCCTCCCCTGCTCACCTCAGGCCTCCCCTGCACATTCTAGCCCTCCCCTGCTCACCTCAGCCCTCCCCTGTTCACCTCAGCCCTCCCCTGCACATCCCAGCCTTCCCCTGGCCACCTCAGCCCTCCCCTGCACATCCCAGCCCTCCCCTGCCCACCTCAGCCCTTCCTGTCCACTTCAGCCCCCCCTTAGCCCTCCCTGCCCACCTCAGCCCTCCTTTGCACATCTCAGCCCAGCATCTTGTAACAGTTATAAGCAGTGAGTGGCCCCGACAATCAATCAGGTGCAGCACAGACACACTGCTGATAAAGCATCAATCTCACTCTCGGTTATCTTTCCCTTTTCATATCTTTTTGCCCTAGATCTCAAATAGATTACAACTAATTGAGGGCAGAGAAAACTGACCCCTACAGCAACCATCCACTAGACCTCCTTCAATGGGACTGTTCCGTGTCCACGGGTCTTAGAGGAGCCATCAGCCGTTGGGCTAGCAAGCCTATGAGATATGTCTATCAAAGAAACTGGATTGTTCACATTTAACTTTTTCTTACTTTTTATTACCGTGTAGTAACTATGCGCCTTAATGGTGTCAGCGTTCTATCTCATATGTGCACAGTATTTGCCAAACAAATCAAAACAATCCTTTCCCAAACACCTTTGAGCACTTCTCTTCTTGGCTCATAAAATACATTGGTAAAAATAATAATAATAAAATAAAAATAAATAAATAAAAATAAAATACATTGGTAGGTTTGTTGTGAGCGCAGTCACTCACTGTACCGCAGACTGGCAGCGTTCACCCCTGACTGACGGTTATCCGCCCCACCCCCACCCTGTGCATGAACCCCCCCGGCCCCCCGCAGGCCTTCCTACACCCAATCCTCCCCGGCCTACAGAAATCATTATTGTACATTCAGTCCAATGTATTTTCAGTTTCCACAGATGAAGGAGAACCTGCATGCGTCTGCCTGTTTCACATGACAGAACGCCTTCCACTTACATCCACTTTGCTGTAGATGGAAAGTGTCTGCTGATCTTCACTTCTCTGAATACTGCTCCGTGTGCGCAAACACTAGCAGTCTCTTCATCCAGTCATCCACAGGTCAGCACTAGGTTGCTTCCTTATCTTTGTTGTTGTTATCGAACATTGGAGTATTGTTGAAGTTTGAATGGCATTGGCTATGGAGCCCACTGGAGGTAGCACTGTTAGGAGGTGTGGCCTTGTTTGGAGTAGGTGTGGCCTTGCTGGAGGAAGTGCGTCACTGAGGAGGAGGGCTTTGAGGTCTTATATGCTCAAGCCATGCCCATTGTGGTACACAGTTTACTTCCTGGTCCCTGCAGATCCAGGTGTAGACCTCTCCTCTCCTTCTCCAGTGCCACGTCTGCCTGCGTGCTGCCATGCTTCCCGCCATGATGATAATGGACTAAACCTCTGAAAACTGTAAGGCAGCCCCAAATTAAATGTGGTCATGGTGCCTCTTCGTAGCAATAGAAACCCAAAGACAAATATATAGCCAAACGAAATGGAATCAACGTAGCAAAGAACTATTGTGTTTAACTCCGTTCATTTAGTTTACATCTCTGGCCATGATTCGTGGACCACTGAACTTTCCCACCTTCCTGTGGTCTCCATGGAGACAGGCAATAAACATCACAAGTCTTTTGACTTGATTTCTCCAGAACATAGGTGTCGCAGCCATGGACCCTTAGGCAGTGAACCCCATCCTAAGGGTACACGTTTTCAAACAGTTATAAAGCAAATTATCCCATTGTTTCCGGTAGACAGACATCATTTATGGGTAGGCCTCCGAGGGCGTTCCATTGCTGCTTCTCCAGTGAAACTCAGTCGCCTCTGTGGGTAAAGGTGGCCTCTCTTGGCTGCTTACGACCCTCACTCACATCCCTTCATCGCCCCATTTCTCTGCACACTTGCTTTCTACAAACCCAAATCGAACGTGGTGGACAATGGCTTCTTTGAACTTCCCTGAACGGAAGTCAGCCCTGTCGGCTGGTTAGGCTTTTTGTTAACTGTACGTACACACCCCAGAGTCATCTGGGAAGAGGGGGCCTCAACTAAGCAGAAGATTTCATCAGACTGGCCTGTAAGTGAGGTCCATTGGGCATTTTCTTGATTGGTGACTGATGTGGGAGCACCCAGCCCACTGTGGGTGGCACCACTCCTACCCAGGCGGTACCCGCATTGTGAGGGGAAACAGTCTGAGCAACCAGTAAGCAGCCCTCCTCCACAGCCTCCACTTAGTTCCTGCCTCCAGGCATCAGCCTTGAGTTCCTTCCCCTGGGGACAGGCTGTGCCATGGACATGTTTGACAAGTAAATCCTTTCGTCCCAGTGGCCTTTTGTCGTGATGTTTCTTTCTTTCTTTCTTTCTTTCTTTCTTTCTTTCTTTCTTTCTTTCTTTCTTTTTTTAAGATTTATTATTATGTATACTGTGTTCTGCCTGCATGTACACCTGCAGGCCAGAAGAGGGCATCAGATCACATTACAGATGGTTGTGTGGTTGCTGGAAATTGAACTCAGGACCTCTGGAAGAGAAGGTGGCGCTCTTAACCACCGAGCCATCTCTCCAGCCCCTGTCGTGATGTTTCTTACAGCGACGGAAAAGCTAACTAGGAACCCATCTTTCCCAGAAGCCCCTCTAGACCCCTGTGAGCTATATCCGTGTTGCAGTCTGCACACGGGACTCATGTCCAAGACCACAGCACTCACTTGTGTCTGCACACGGCCCTTTACATCATAGATGGTTATAGAACCAGGAAGGCAAGGACCATGAGGGAGTGAGGGGAAGGGGAAAGGAACTCAGGTTTTCTCGCTTGTTCATTTGCTTGCCTTGATTTCTGAAGGGCACATTCCCTGTTGGCTTTCTGCTCTCTCGTTCAGAAACTTACTGTATACAATGCATTGTCATATGATCTTTAAACGCCTCCCAGCTCCACATGCCTTTCTATACCTGTGTGGCAACTGCTTTACCAGGGAGCCTAAAGCATGGTGTAAAACATGAAAGGTTCTCCCCTGCCTTCCTGTTCCCTTTGTCAGAGGCAGCCACGGGGTTGCCACGATTTCTTTGACACTTCCGGCTCTTAATGAGACTACCGACTGTTGACTTTCCACCTGCAGGTGTGACTAAGAAAACACAGAAGCTGCACTCGGGTCCCAGGTGCACCAGGAGTCTGCCCACACTAATCAGGGCCTGCAAAAGGTTTTCTGTGTGTCCCTGGATGGGTCTCTTCTCCCTTGGCTCCCTTCTAGAAGCCTGGCAGGCTGTGACCTGTGCAAAGGGAAAAGCTACCAGTGCCTTGGGGAAGGAGAACAGAGGAGGCTGGGATTCTCTGAATTTCAATTATGTAAAGATGGGATTTGAGGGGGCCCCTTGTGGTGCCAAAGCCATTCTAACAGTAGCCACTGGCTAAATGGCTTGGGATCCCTGGTTGCCAGGACAATATAGGGGAGATCACACACCTAACATTGGCAAGATCAGCCAGCTGCATCTCGCACTAACATAATATAATTTTAAGTGGCACAAAGGTGACATTTTCATTGTAATTATTAATTATTTCCATTATTATTTTTAAAATGTAGCTAATCACATTTTTGTGACTCCTCCCTAACAAAAGGAGCTATTGTAACTGTTTTAGCTTCCCCTCCCCCCCCACACAGACCCCTAAGAGAATGGAGCAGTTAGCATCCTTGGCTTTCACTGGGCAAACAAAACACACACAGGTGACTCCCTTGCTCAAGGCCACAGTACCAGGAAGGGGGGGAGCCAGGTTCCGCAGCTGACGGCCTGGTCTACAAAGCCGCAAGTCCAGGACAGGCAGGACTACACAGGGAAACCCTGTCTCAAAAACAAAACACAAACAAACAAACAGAAAAGCAAAGCCATACACCATTTCCAGTTGACTGTGAGCTCTCAGGTGCTTGGCCTCCTTGCCTGCCTCCTGCCCGCCTTCCCCTCCACAGTGTGCTGAGACACTCTTGTCTCTCTGGATAAGCCCAAATAAACTCTCCCTTCTGTGACTTCCCTTAGTCATGCTGTTTTATGCCAGCAAGCGAAAAGTTACTAATACAGCCAAGAAGGGAGTAATCCAGAGACACGGCACAGGCTGAGCTTGGGTGTGGCAAGAACGACCCACAGGGTACTCAAAGCCTGATGCTTGAGGCAGCGCTGGTCTAAAATGTTGCATCATGGTCTTTATACCCTGTCTTGATAGGACCACCCTTAGCTCCTGAAACTCAGGCCGTCATCAGAAGTGGAAACAAACTACCAAAATGAAGGCTAGGCGCCACCTTTATCCTACTCTGTAGGCCAATACAAAGTTGCAATATTGCACAGAAAATTGGCCATAAAGCAGGTTACCCGCAAAGCCTAAGGAAGTGTTGCCAGGGATGCTACATTCCGTCCCACACCCCAACGCTCAGACCCCCTGCCCCCCCCCACCCCAACCCCCAAAACGCCCACCCCTTGACTCTCCCTACCCCCCACCCTACCCACCTCCGGACACACACACACACCACAGTAGATTGGTGTGTCTTCTCACACTCCATAAGACAGCAAAACACAGACACAGGTGCACTCACGGGACACTCCAGGCCTGTGGACTTTATCAGAATGCCACCTCTTGAACCCGCAAGAAGAATGCATTCTTGTTATTTTAGGATCACAAAGTGAACTTGTTCCATTCTTTCCCAAACACAACACCCTGAGAGGAAAAGAAAAATACAAAACAAAACTTGCCCTTTCTTTCGAGATGCAAATCCCAGCATGCAGCATCAAGCCCTGCTCTGTTTGAACCAGGTTGGCAATGAATACATGGTGGGAGGGGAAGGGGAGAAGCCTTTGAAAACAGGACCGCCCAAGCAGAGCCCATATGAAATGCTGAGAGCACGTACACCTCGGGTGCGAGCGAACCCCTACTGCAAAGCAAGGCATTGCTTACCCAGCAGGCAGCTTTATTTTAAAAAACAAAAAACAAAACAAAAAAACCATGGTGATTGCTGGTCTGTCGGTGTCAGAGGTCATGAGTGTGTGCCTGCCTGCCTATTGCCAGCCTAGAAGAGACGGCACTAATGTGGAAAAAGACTTAAGGGCTCTAGGATAAACAATATGTGTCTCAATCTAGTCACCTAGACAGGTCAGACTCATAAATGCCTTCAGACTTATTTTCCCTGAATGGAGGACCACCTACATGAGAGCCGAGTTTTTTTCTGAAGCCCTCCCCACACGGATGTGCAAGCACGTGAAGAGTCACGCACCCTGGAGACTTCCGCCACCATCCTCCCGTGGAATAAAAAGGAAAGTAAAGATACGCTGGAGAACCGGCCAAGCGGTAAGAAGCACTTGTTGCTCTTGCAGAGGATCCGGGTGCAGCACCAGAGTGCTGGCTCACAGTGTATCTGTAACTCCAGCTCCAGGGCATCTGACACCCTCTTCTGGCTCCCAGGAGCACAAGGCAGACACCACATGTCTATGTGGTGTATGTACACACATATAGGCAAAACAATCATATGTGTAATTTTTTATCCAAAAAATTAAATATATGTATGTGTATGCATATATATTTTTAAAGAAGGAAGAGGAGGAGGAAGAGGAGGAGGAGGAGGAGGAAGAAAGAGAAGAAGGAGAAGAAGAAGAAGAAGAAGAAGAAGAAGAAGAAGAAGAAGAAGAAGAAGAAGGCGACTGTGCCATTATTGCCTGCCTCTGGTCTTCCTCTAACTACCAGCATGACTCTTGGCCTCCATATCTTTCACATAAAGAACAAGTCACAGCAGGAGCACATGCTAAGAACATTCCAGAAGGAGGAAGAAAGTCTTGTTTACTCCCCAGGAATAGGGAAGTGCCCCGGGGTGAGTCTGTACTGGCGTTCTTGTGTCGGTGAAACACTTTAAACTCCAGCCACTGTTCCGTGTGAAACCACGTCTGTTTCTTTTTTTATCTTCTCTCTGGAAACTATAAGGTGATCCTAGGAGAAATGAATTAAAAATGGGACATCACCGCCCTACCCACTCCAGAGAAATGCTTAACATTTTTTTTCTTCTAACTTTTGGGTGTTTTGGGGGGGGGGGTGGGGAGGGGGCTAGTTGCCATGTAAGCTGTGAGCGCCAAAAGGCCGGTGTTGATCATGGGTCTGTCTGCTGCTTCCCCGCTCTCCACGGGAGAGCAAGCCTAATTCTTGTCACCAATACAGGGACCTGCCTTGACTACAGCAGTCTCCATATTAGGTGTTTTCTTCTTATCCGGTTAGCCATACAGAACACAGAGGTAGGAGGCAAGGACAGACACAGAGAAGAGAAGGTTCCAGTGTTGTCAACAGCTGCCTGAAATGTTTCAGAGTGGCTGTGAGCTCAGCATGATGGCCACGCTTGCTTCTTCTTTTTTTTTTTTTCTCTTTCTTCCTTCCTTCCTTCCTTCCTTTCTTTCTGTTTTTGGAGACAGGCTTTCTCTGTGTAGTCCTGGCTGTCCTGGACTCACTCTGTAGACCAGGCTGGCCTCGAACTCACAGAGACCCGCCTGCCTCTGCCTCCCAGAGTGCTGGGGTCACAGGTGTGCGCCATCATTCCTGGCTACAGTTGCCTCTTAAACCATATTGTTAACGAAAGCCCACTGACCGGGAAAAGCCGAGATCACACGTGGCTGAAATCAGCATCAGCAAAAGTTGCCTCCAGCATTTAATGTCGGTGAACAGGATCTTGCAGTAGCTCGTCTTGTCTCGGGTTCAGAATGTTCTGGCTTTATTTCTTCACTGAGCTTCAGGAGCCATCGCTTCGGGCATTAGCCTCAAGTAGCCTCAGCTTTTTGTTCCCTGGCTTCTGTGGGTTGGATCCTCCCACTCCTCACCCCCACTCCTCTACACCCCATACCCCCATACCCCACTCACACCCACTTCCACTTTCCTTGTTTTCTCTGGCTGGCTGATGGGTGCTGGCCTTGGAAACCATCAGGCTTTCACTACAAGCTTAGTCCAATGATACTAAAAGGAAACTCTCTGTTCCTCTCCAGTGATTTCTCTCCAATTTGCAGCCTCTGTCAGCCAGTGAAGGATTCAGCTTGGTGGGAAGCCTTAAACAAACAAACAAACAAAACCAAAACCCCAAAACAACAACAACAAAAAACCCATCTTAAGGATCACAGAACAAGATGCCCAGTTCCAACGGAAACTCCCCTCTGTCTAATTTGCAGCAATACTATTTCAAGAATGGTTTCAGACACACAGAGAGCCCCCAGGTCAACTTTTCAATGTCAAAAATCACATACCACTCAGACATGAGATAGTGAGCCAGAAAAGTCTCCTGGAACCAGAGAAACACACACTGGAAAAAGGAGCCATGGGATCCCCGCACGCACACACACCCCCGCCGCCGTGCTCTCGTCCTGACTTAACTCTCACACGAGTTAAAAGGGAAGAAATGTAAGAGTGTGGAGTGAGGCGGGAGAGACGCTCAGCAGTTCCCAGCACTGATATGGCCATTCGCTCTCAACCATCTGCAAAAACTCCCATCCTAGGAGATCAGACACACCGTTTTGTCTTCTGTGGGCACTGCACAGACATACATGCAGGCAAATCCCCTTGCGTACATAAAATAAAAATAAATAAAACTTTTCGAAGCAGTGGGGCAGTGTATCCGTTCACCTTTCTGCCACTACCCAGGACCCCTGAGCCTGAGTACTTGATGAAGGAAAGCGGCTTGTTCAGGTCATGGTGTGAAGGGTTGGAAGTCCAAGCAGCATGGCGCCAGCTCTGCGAAAGCCCCCTTACTGTTTGACATCATGGCAGGAGGCTGGCGAGCATGGGGGAGGGTCACATGGAGAGACAAGAAGCCAGAGAGTGTGGAGGGACCTCCCGACTTGCTCTGTGTACAAACTCACTCTCATAGGGTAACCCCAAGACCAATGGGACTTCCATGGCAACTACATCCCACCAATGACCCAACTACCTCCCATTTAGCTCCTCCGAGGCCCTACCACCTCCCCTCAGGGCCGCATTGAGGATCCAACCTCTAACTCTTGCCCTTTGACATAAACCACACCTAAGTCCTAGCAGTTGGTAATTAATTTATAGTAGATCGTACTTCTGGGCTGTATAGGTTAAGGCATGGATCATATCTTCCCACTGTCTGCTGCCTGGTGGGTAAGAAAGCTGAGGTGAGGTTGGGCTTTTCTGCAGCTCACCCTTGGAAGCGGGAGACGTACCCACCAGGCCCCATCACTGATTGCTATTTTTTTATGCCAGTGTTCAGTATTTCAAAACACTGGGTTAAAAGCCCCCAAAGCAAGCTAGATTCTCATATACGGCGATGCAAATTTCTCTGAGCCTCAGTACTCCAATAGCCAGCTTTGGTCTAAACTGAGAGGAAACACCCAAGACCTTGTGCACCCCTCGGCAGGTCAGTAGCCTGAACTGCAAAGGGATGTATGCGTTTGCATGTGGCAAAATGGACACTTGCATCTCCCAGGTACCAGGGTGGAGACTCAGCCATGGAGTCTGTTATGTGGCTGTGACTTTCGCCTTTAAGCAAACCAACAATGACACTAGCAATAGAAGAATTCGATTATGGTTTAAGGCATACGGGGGATAGAGCGTACACATACCTGGAATGCCATGGGTTATTGGGAAAGCATCCCAGAATCCTCTTGTGTGTTTTTGCCAACAGCACAGTAGTTGGAGGACTTGCAACAATTCCACAGCACAGTTACTCCTTCAAACTGAACACGTGCCAGCAAGTAACGTGGGACTTTGTTGCTTCTGACCGTATGCCAGCACTGTCACGTGGCATCCTCGGACTTCTGCTGTCTCGCAAGCTATAAATAATGGGGCCAATTTGCTTTCTGGTCTTCACTAACAAAGAGCCTTAGACTCAGAAAGGCCGGGGAAGCTGCTTACGACTCTGAATTGTTTTCACTGCAAATCACTTTTCACAATCCCATCAGTTATATGTCACCAACAAGCTATTTGTATAAATGTTTTCATTGCATTTAGAGGTAAGACAGAAATAAATAAGCAACATGCAGTTGTTTATCTCCCAGAAACAAAAGCAGTTATAGATCCTGAGAGGACCAGGGAGACTGTTCAGCCTCCTGTTGTTTTTCCAGGGGACCCAAGTTTGAGTCCCGGCACCCATGGTCAGATGGCTTACAGCTGCCTGTAACATCACTGCCCTTTGGCAAGATGGCCTCGTGGGCACACAGAGGAAGGGGATGCAGTCCTCGAGAATATGAGGGGGGTGCAGCCAGGGTGGTCATGTGGGCATGGAGCTATCGTCACGAGATAATGTCATGGTGAGCCCCTATCTAATATCTAAAGGCAGTCCTTGGAGGCCACGTGGTCTCTGTGCGTCGGAGCTCACCCTGCACGGAGAACGCACTCACGGATTCTGTAGTTAGCACCGAGGCCATCGGATGCCTGGTGTCCCCACATAGTCTCAGTCGCGTCATGGGTGGGTGCTCCCAGCTCACCAGACAGCAGCGGCTCCTCTCCCGCTGGAAATTAACAAAGACTTCAATTCTTATACTTGACTGTCCTCAGAAGAAACTACCGATGAGACGGGAGACAGAGGCCGGGACTTAAGTACAAGGGCTCGAATATTCCTCACGGTCATATCGCAGCTGCTCAGAAGGATTTACATATTAGCATCACAGAACAGGCAGCCACAGGGACGCGGCCCTGCCTGGCATCCCAACACACAGTGATAATAACATTGGCAGGTCCTCACAGGCAAACTGAGTCATGAGTAAAAGCCTTCTACTACACTACGAGAAGCGAAACAAAGCTGTTGGAATCACTGTGAATCCAGCCCAAGAACACTTGTTTTACTGATGTATCTTTAATTTCAATTCACCAGAAACCCATTTTTATTGAGACATGCCTTCCTATTTTGCTCTGATGAATCTAACTGGTTGTGAGCACTCTACAGCAGTGCCAACCAACCTGCTACGGAACGGAGAGCAGCGGTTTTCTCCCAAGAAGAAGCTAAACTGCTAACAAGCCAACAGTACACACTTACTTATGAGGATTTTCCCCCTTTTAAGGTAATCCAGACTGAATTAATTCTAAGCAATAAATAGATAAATAAACAAGCAAACAAACACCTGTAGTGCATGTGTGTGGTACTTGCTACACTTGTGAGGGCCTGAATTTGATCCTCAGGACCCAGGAGCCTGTGGCAACTGATGGCTGCTGGGGAAGAGGGTTCTGTTTCCCATAAGGAAGTTATCTCTAAGAGGCTGACCTATGCTCCAGTGCGTGGTCCCCACACAAGCATGCACTGGCAAAACTAAAAGGGATCAGTGGGCTTAAAATAAAACACGTGACATTAGGATTAGACCAAAACAAATTAAACGCATGTATAAAATCCTTAAACAATAAAAAAATAACCCCTGGTCAGCTGGCCTGTGCATTTTCACCAGTTGTAGCTTTCTGGTTTTGTTTTGTTTTGTTTTTTGTTTTTGAGACAGGGTTTCTCTGTGTAGCCTTGGCTGTCCTGGACTCGCTTTGTAGACCAGGCTGGCCTCGAACTCACAGCGATCCACCTGCCTCTGCCTCCGGAGTGCTGGGATTAAAGGCATGAGCCACCACCGCCCGGCAAGTTGTAGCTTTCTGTAATAGCCTCTTACTTCTGCTCAAATAAGTTTCTTTGATGATGGCTAAGGGCTACATTTATTTGTGGGTACAAGGAAAAGCGTTTAGAATACAGTTAGAAATTATACTGACTGAGGAAAATGATAGAAGCAAATTTCCCTCACCAGCCATGGGCAGTTAGCTAGATTTACAGCACTCCGCATAAACTCCTTGCTATTGAGACAGCCTTAAGGCCAACTAGAGAGCTGTTGGTTGCCTCCAAGATATAAGTATCACTATTGCACCCCAGGTATATCTTACTGTAATGCATGGGCTTTGCAGCTGGCAGGACTATTTGTTACTGTTCTCCTTTGGCAGCTCGCAATATCAGAGCTAGTGCTCAGGGAGGAGGCTGGATTCCAGGTCAAAATACGGAAAAATAACCATGGGGTTCTCAGGCTCAAATGATATATCTACAGCACAGCCCTTCGCCTGAGGCTCAGAGAACACCATGGAAGAAAAATCACAAAGATCGTAACACCCAAAAGACCTGCCGTGAGACAGTGTCTTCTTCACATGTCAGGGATGCTGTGTCCCTGAAGTCTCAACAACGCTGCTGCCTAAACAAGACCGCCAGTCGACATGCTAACATGGATGGGAGAAAGCTCGAGGGCCCCGCCCCGCCCCCAACCTTGATGAAGAGCTACAGGCAGCCAATGGCTGATGGGAGAGGGAGAACCGGTCTCATCTAAGTGTCAGACACCCGATAGGTCAACAGATCCTGGGCAGCCAGCCCTGAACATGTGTGTATATGAACAACACTGAATGGATTCAGCAGGTTGTATTTATGCATTTATATGTCTATATGCATTTAAAACAATAAAAAAGTAATAGAAGGCTATGGCGTTGAGGAGCGGAGGGGATGCAGGAGGAGCTGAAGGGAAGAGAGAAAGCCAATCACGTATGAAATTCCCAAAAGAAGTTTTTTTTTAAACATGGAAGATATATAAATATTAATTATTATCTGATAATTTTGACTTCAGGACAAACAATATTAACAGAGACAGAGGAAAAACCAAATGGAACAAATCTTCCATGGAGGGCATCCTGTCACACAGGAGACAGAATACTGTGCCTTGAAGACACTGGATCAAAAAACTTATAGACACTAAAGCTTATGAGCAGAATGTCTAGAAACCCTGGGATGCCAAATCTATGAATTACAGAATAAAAGAAGAACTCCTGGCCAAAGCCACAGGAACACCCTTTCTCGCTCTCAAAGTACACACAGTAAACTCTGTTCCCCCACATATTCATACACACACACACTATGTATTTTGTCTCTTTCCTCCCTACCCTTTCTAATTCCCTCCCAACCTCCCCTCTCCCCCTCCTCCCTATACACACCCTCCCCACGCATTAGTTTCTGTCTTGCTTGGAGTCTCACCAGGTCCCATTGGAGCCCTCTATGTGTTGAGTTTGTGCCTTAACTATAGAGCTTGGTGGGCCCATTGGTGGGTACACACTGGACACCAAGTGTCCTCCTCACTCAGAATGTGTCTCATGCTCTACCAAGGGCATGATTTGTGCCATCTGCAGAGAGGTTGATTCTGGGAAGGCGGCAGCGGCAGCAGCTCCCCCTGTTGCTGGTTCTTCCTGCTGCTGCCTTTGTTATTGCTGGTTTGCTGGATTGCTGGGTTGCAGGATTGCTGGATTGCTGAATTGATGGATTGATGGATTGACGGATTGCTGGTTTGCTGACTTGCTGGTTTGACAGTTTGATGGTTTGCTGGTTTGCTGTTTTGTTAGACTGCTGAACATCCTGACTCCAACAAAGACTGCTCCAAGGAACTATATCCCCATTCAGCAGGAAGTAGCCTGTTGGGGTCTGCACCCCCTTTCTCCCCTAACTTTTCTTCTCTACTACCTAATTTTGGGGGGTTGGAAGGGATTAGGGTGGATAAGGGTTGGAAGGAAGGTAGAGATATAAGAACACTATAAAATATAGTTTTAAAATGCCAACAGCATCCTACTTAGACGTTGGTATTTTACAGCCCTGCTCTCATCTTGTGCCTTTTACACTTTTTGCCCCATCTTCCACAATGTTCCCAAACTTTATGGGGCAGTACAAGTGTCTTATGCTTTTCTTAAATTCAAGGACTAGTTTAAATCAAACAGATAGGGGAAAAGGAAAAAAAAAAAAAAAAAAAAGAGCCTTTGTTAGGTATCCAAGAGGGCTCTAGCCCTCTTGGTCCCGCTGAATAACAAATACAAAATAGTTGCTTAATTAATAATAGTAACAGCCTCCAGTAAAATCCTGCACAAGCTTAGGCACTGATGCTCTTTCACCACCGTCCCGCCTTCTCCGTCCACCAACCACTTCCAAAGTTGTGCGGCTCTGACTCCAAACTTTCCTGTGGTGTCAGGGCTTAGCCAAGACTTAGAAATTATTTATGAAACTTAAACACTTGCTTCAGGTAGCAAATGTATGATGTTGCAATTTTTTTATTTATTCATGATCCCACGGCTGTCCTTAAAAACTTCCCCTGAATTATTAAATCCACTTTCCAATTTCAATCAGCCTCATATAAATGATTAAATAAGTATGTGTTTGAGGTGGACGTAGCCACTTCAGCACTGACAGGCAAGGGGGATGCTGCAGGGGGCTGGGGGGTGTTGTCAGATCACAAGGTCACAGCCAAAGTGAAGCCCAAATTAACACTGTGGCAATTAATAAGGAAACCATAACACTTCATCTTAAAAATGCTTCACATGAATAAATATAGCTACATACACCCTTAAATATGCTTATAGGAATAAAAGCATAAATTAAATCATCTTTGATATGCTATAAATTACATGAAGCTAGCTTCAAAATCAGATAATTACATCAAGAGTGTTAATAGCAAGGTCATTTTGGAAACCTGGCTTTAAAATCAAGACTCAATCATTTAAAGATTTTCCTGCAGACTATCTCTAATCTAATTTCCAACACTCCAGAGGGGCAGGTGTCATAGGGACCAGCAATATAAAGCATAAAGGCCACATGCCAGGAGCCCCGGACAGTACCAGCTCTCCACCACTAGCATTCCGCACCTGCGCACTTCGGCTGATTTTTCATTAGGAGAAAAGGGCACACTGTGGTAAGCTACGGTCACTTGAGGACAATGAACAGTACAGCTAACAGCGGCCATCACAGCAGACCAGACAAAACTAGTGGAAACTCCGGTGCATCCATGAGCGCCAGTACGGACTCACTCGTCTTCCTGCTAATTAGCATCCAGACATCTACCTCGGGACGCGCTAACGGACTCTGCTCATGAAAAATGAAAGACGGATGCTCTGCCCCACAGCGCGGCTTTTCAAAGGCAAGGTCAAACCCTTACAAGCGCGCCCTTTGCTCTGAAATGGAAGAAAGTGGGACGCCAGATTCTTTAAGACGCAGGGTGTCCCACAGCCCTGGCTGGCTTGTTTCTGGTTTCGATGTCAAGAAACAGTTTGGCTCACTTGTCCAGGAAATCACAAGCAAAAGGCAATTACGAAGCCGTACAGCTGCTGAGCGTGCTCCGGCCTGTCACTGGCTTGTCACCAATCCTCCCGGGAATATCACCATAGGGAAAACTTCAGTGGCTCAACCCGTAGTGGAGACAGGCTGCTGAAACAGTGTGCATGGCAGAACTCTGCTTCTTCTCAAGCTCCCAACAGAGGAGGCATGTGACCGCCAAGTGGCAGACCGCTAACTCCACATGATGATTTCGTCGCCCCTGTGTCTTTCACGCTTTTCGTTTGATGATGACACACTAAGAAGTCCTGCCCCGAGAGCCCGGAGAGAGAGCTTGCACTAGAGAGGAAGTGCAAGAGACTCCATCCTCTCCAAGTGCTTGCTTTCAAAGCCGCATTTCCTTAAACTACAACTCTCTGGAATGCCTGCAGCGCAGAGGCTAACAGTGCGCATCTGAGAGGCATCGTCACTGCCTGGCAAAACCCTGCAACTGCTCAATCGAGTACAGTCTCTGGCCCCTGTCTTCTTATTCTCCCCTTTATTTGGTGACCATTGGGGGAGGGAGGTAGTTCATTTCTGGGGGGTTTGCTAGCAAGTCACTGTATTTTAATTTAAGCATCGCCGATTATGGCTTTGTCTGAAATTAATTGGATGATTAAAAACAAAACTAAAAGGCCTTGTACAATTTTGTTTGTATTATTTAAGGGGTGTGTGTGTGTGTGTGTGTGTGTGTGTGTGTGTGTGTGCATGTGTGTGTGTCTGCATGTGAATATGTGAACGTGAGTGCAGGTACCCACAGACTCCAGAAGAGGGCGTCACACCTCCTCTCCCACTGGTGCTGAAGTTACAGGCAGTTGTAAGCTGCCTGGTGTTGGTGGTGGGAACAGAATTTGAGATCTCTGGAAGAGAAGTGTGTGCTCCTCACTGCTGAGCCATCTCTATAGCCCAGAAAGGCATTTTTAAAAACGGATTTGCTCCATAGTTTATTGAGAGAAGAAACCCTCTTTAAATAATATAGAGCACCAAGGTCCCTTAGTTCTTTAAAGGGAGGGGAGGAGGGGTGGGAGCTACATGGGATTCACCACATTCCAGAGGCTTACAGGACATGGCACACTGACTTATAGCATGCTTACCTCTTGGAATTCCACCATAGATAGTGATAAACAATTTTATTTGTTTACCCCTGTCTCGTTCTAAAAAACTCAGTATCAGCCTCTCACATGACTTCATCACAAAGACATTCCATCACCTCAAACCAACAAGGAGCCCATCAAGTGCCCCGAGCACTCAACATTTATTTTGGCTCAAAAGATTTTACAGAACTTCTAGAATATTCTGTTCCCTCCGATTCCTGTCCTCCTACGCACAGCACTGCAAGAAACAGGCTTCTATTTTTAGATAGACACTCTTTTTAAAGAGAAAGGAGAGCCTCTCCCATGTCCTGTTCAGCCCTGACGGCCTCTGCTGGGCTGCTGGCGGGGGCTTTGCCTCGCTCAAAGGACGGCACGATGGGACTGCTTATGCCGTCCAGTGTTTTCATAGAACATTCCGTCAGTCTGGCTTTAAACATTCCAAAAGTAGACTAATGTGGCTTTGACCCAACAGACCACAGAGGCCTTGCTGCTTTATATTGTAGAAGTCCCCAGCTTACAAATAATTTGGTCCAGACCTTCTGGACTTCACGGTGGTACCAAGCATTCAGCAGCAACCAAATTTAAATTGTGAATTTTGATCTTTTCCGACAGACAGAAATAGGTGATATGAACTGCTTCTGAGATGCCAGGTGGTAGCAGGGACTGACAGCTACCAGTCAGGACAGGAGCAGTGAGAAAACAATCACCACAGTCCCCTGGGTTGTCTGTGCAGCCAGACGCTCCTTCACTGGGTTGGATGGACGTGGTACCTTTTCAACCTATGGTATTTTCACTGGATGCTGGATTTATCACAAACTGTCCTGGCTAGTTTTATGTGAACTTGACATAAGCCAGAGTCATCTGAGAGGAGGGAACCTCTAATGAGAAAATGTCTCCAATAACAGGGGGCTGCAGGCAAGCCTGTAGGGCATCTTCTTCTTTTTTTTTTTTTTTAAAGATTTATTTATTATTATATATACATGTACATCTGCAGGCCAGAGGAAGGCATCAGATCATATTATAGATGATTGTGAGCCACCATGTGGTTGCTGGGAATTGAACTCATGACCTCTGGAAGAACAGTCAGTGCTCTTAACTGCTGAGCCATCTCCAGCATCTTCTTAATTAGCTATTGGTTTGAGAGGGCCCAGCCCATTGTACGTAGAGCCATCCCTGAGCTGGTGGTCCTGGGTTCTATAAGAGAGCAAGCTGAGTAAGCCATGTGGAGCAAGCCAGTGAGCAACACCCCTCCATGACCTCTGCAGCAGCTCCTGCCTGCAGAGTCCTGCCCCGCTTGAGTTCCTGTCCCGGCTTCCTTCAGTGATGGACTACAGTGTGGAAGTGTAAGCCAAATAAACCCTTTTCTCCCCAAGTTGTTTTTGGTTGTGGTTTCATACCAGCAATGATAACCCTGACTAGTACAGCAATCAAGGCGTGCCTATAGATTTTCTGAAATAGAAGATCCAAGTGGCTGCCTTTTCCCAATGGAAAAAGCGACAGAAGTTTCAAACGTACTACGCAGAGATAACAATTACCCGAAGTAAGGGGACCCAAGCTCAAATTTGGAGTTATTGGTGTGTAGAGGGATTTTAATCCAGCAACCACGGCTACTCTGGCTGAAATACGGACACGCCCTTAGCACCCACCTGTAATCCCAGACAACGAAGGTAAAGTTGGTAAAAGGGAGCGGCCAGGTGGGAGTTCATGCGTGAGTTCAGTGCAGGTCAGCAGAGGCGCCTGAAGCCAGAAAGCAATGGAGAAAGAGTAAGGGGGCATTTTTCACTGGGAGAGTTTTACAGAGACAGGCTGAAGAAATAACAAGCTAGACACAGGTGAAGACGGACGAGCCAGAGAATGAGAAGGAGCCAGAAGACTACAGCAGATTGCTAGAGTTAGCTTGAGGCCAAGCAGAGCAATTCAGTCAGAAGCCAAGAGATGTCAGATCAGATCAGTCCGCTTGGAAACGAGTTTGAGCCAGAACGGCTGAGTTGAACTAGCCAGCCGGAGTTCAGAAAGAACTAGAAAGGGTGAGCTTATTCAGCAGTGAGTCTCAGAGGCTGAAAGCATTCTAGGCCTACAATAGATCATACAGAGGCTAGAAGCTTCCAGGACTAGGCCTAGGTGAGCAGACAGAGGCAATAAGCCTCCAAGGCAACAACTGAAACAGGCGAATAAAAGTTATTTTTACATTGGTGACCATCCATAGCAAGAGCATCACCACTGTGGAGGATCAAGTGGGGACTGAACAGTCCATAAGTTAATAAGTTATCTTTCTCACTGAGCCACTTGACTCAGCTCAAGACACCGAGAAAGACATCAAGGCTAGTAACAAAAGCCTGCAGGGAAAAACAAAAACGAAGCCAACGCCTCGGAAACCCGCATATCCTTCACATAGCTCCTCTGCCCCCGCCTATGAAATGCTCCCACATCCATCCCCTTAATCTATCAGCTCTACTATGTCACTCAGGTCCCCAGGAGGACCCATGTCCCAGAGAGGACAACCTCGGAGGTCTCATCAGTTAGAGCAGTTGATCGCGCAGGGCCGACCTGGTGAGCCGGGACCCAGGGAGGTGACACTGGTGCCATAAACACTCAGAAAGCACGGTCATGTCCCCACCCGCAGCCCGCAAGCTCACAATGCCAGCTCTCTCATCTCTCCACTTATATAATAAATGTACCTGCTGTTGTCCGTATGTGGCCCATATGTGGTCAACCACTGATATGCTCAGGGCTTTGCACTTCCAAGGAAGCATTGTGCACTTGCAAACGGGAGTGATGAGAGCGCTATGCAAGGTTAGAAATTCTCTCTCAGGGAATGTCCCAAGTGGACACAATGGTGGGAGAAGAGAGTGTGGACTACGGTATCAGTGATCTGTGGCTGTGTTGTTGAGACAGGGTCTCTCCATGTAGCCCTCTCTGGTTAGCCTGTAGACCAGGCTGACCTTGAACTCAGTGATCCACCTGCCTCTGCCTCCAAAGCGCTGGGACAAAAGACACACTTAACTCTTAACCCAGGAAGTCTGAGTCCCCCAAGAATAAATGACGGGGGAGCACAGGCTGACAACCAACTCTACGTAAAATCCGTCGTAACTGAACCTAATATGGCCTGTGGCACCTGTGAAACAGCCTTTTGCTAGAAGGACCTCGTTTCCTCTCTGGGATGCCCATCCCAGGCAACCTTAGCTTTATACATACTCCCTACTGACACTGTCAGTCCTCTTAGACTTCTTCAGCCTTGGACTGTCGTAGGATGATACAAGGATGGGCACGAATCCACAGACAGTGTGAGGCCTACATATTGTCTCAGGTCAGGAGACGTGGGGCCAGATCACAATCTGTATCAAAATCACTTGTCTTTATGTGAGCCAGACAGTCCCCTCAAACCAGCAACAACTGATCGTCACTGATGGGAAGGTTGTGGGTGACCTCAAAGGTCTGACTCCGAAAGGGACTGGGCAGTGTCCTCAGGGATGGCGTGCAGAGATTCAGACACAGTGGTGGGAGGGGGAAAGGCAGCCTCCAGATGTCCATTGCTGGGCAAGCACATGGAATCCGGGAGCAGGAAGGAACAGGAAAGGAGGCCTGGAACCCCACTAGCTTCAGGGTCTGGGCCCCATCTCTGGATAAGGATGAGGCAGCCCCTCCCCCAGCCCTCCTGCTTGGTAGGTGAGCGCTTAGGGGGGGAAGAGAAAAAGCCATGTGAATAACTAACTGGCTTATTTGTGCATTTCCTATATTACATTCTTGCTTTTCCCCCTTAGCAGAGTAATGTTAAATATTTAAATATACGCTGTTTAAAATTATAAAACAAACAAAAAAATTTTTTAGGACTCTTGAGAGACAGAAAATAAAAGGAAGAGTCACTCAGAAATTTTCACCCTACTGGGAAATATTTATAATTATAGGGTTTTCTTCTTCTTTTTTTTATACATGTTGAACCGAAGTTGTTTTGTGTATAAAATTGTGTTTCCTGTTTTTCGGTTACCATGTCCCATTAGGGCTTTTTCCCTGTGTTATAATCTCCTTCAAAACCATCACTGTTAGTGACTAGGGAGCTCACCCAAGGGGGAGCAGTCTCCGAGGTTTCTGCCCCTAGAAATAAGGCCACAATCAAGGCCGTGTGTGGAGGCTTTCTTCCCTGTCCCACGTCCAGGGGACAGGTTCCCAGCAATAGGAGCAAGGCTGATTTTTCTGGATCACCTCTCTCATCTTTGCAAAGCTCCCAAGCACAGACAGCGTTGGGTTTTTTTTGTTTGTTTGTTTGTTTGTTGTTTGTTTGTTTGTTTGTTTGTTTTTCAGCCCAGTAGGCAGCTTCTCTCCGCTTGCTATATGTCCCTCTGTGACTAGCCTGTTCTTACATCCACCATATTCCTCACAGGGCCCCGTGTTCTGTGACAATTCAGTAGTAGGCTGTTTGCACAGCAGACGATTACTCCTCTGTTACACTTGCAGCAGGCACATCTCTCCACATTTTCTTTTCAAGTCAGAAAGTTTCGCTCTTAAGAGAGCAAAATTCCCTGATTGCTTACAGCCCCTGATAGGTGTCCGTGCTCCAGGGCTCATCAGCATGAAATTCTGTTTTCTCCTGCTTTTCTAAGGTTTGGTTGCGCTGGCTGTGTTCTTGTTCTTATTCTTTCATTGGTCCGTGGAAGTTGGGGGCACCCCGCAACGAATGAGCCTCTGCGCCAGCTTCTTCTCTGTTGCTGAGATAAAATTCTGTGGCAGAGCCGGGCGTGGTGGCGCACGCCTTTAATCCCAGCACTCGGGAGGCAGAGGCAGGCGGATCGCTGTGAGTTCGAGGCCAACCTGGTCTACAGAGTGAGTCCAGGACAGCCAAGGCTACACAGAGAAACACTGTCTCGAAAAACAAAAAAACAAACAAACAAAAAAATTCTGTGGCCAAAAGCAGCTTATGGAAGAAAGTTTATTCTGCCTTCCGGCCGAGGAACTGATGAGAGCTCACGGCGGCAGGGAGGCATGGCGGCAAGCAGCAGGTGTGGTGGCGGTAGGAACAGGGCATTGAGAGCGCACATCCTGCCCAACAAGGAGGAGGCTGAGAGCCAACTAGGAGTGACAGTGACAGACCTTTGGCCTGTAAAGCCACACCTCCTAAGCTTCCCAGCAGCACCCCCCCCCATGGGGTGCTCAAGACTGGGGGAGGTGGGAGGGTGGCAATTTCTCATTCACACCATCACACACTTAATAAATATTTTCCAAATTCCCAGCCAGTTACGTCAGAAACGGTGTCGAGAAGCCTCGCCAGGCTGCTTTGTGTCATTTCTCTTCTCATAATGCTGGACTTTATGACTTAAAAGTTTTAAGCTTTTAAAAAAGACAAATGACTCTGACCGTCAGCATCCTATATTTAAGAAGAACAGCCTGAGCCACCTGGAGAGATGGCTCAGCACTTAAGAGCACTTGTTGCTCTTACAGAGGACCCAGGTTCTAGTCCCAGCACCCACATGATGACTCGCAAGCACCTGTAACTGCAGTTCCAGAAGACCCATCACCCTGCTCTGACCTCTGTGGGCACCAGGCACACAGGTAGTGCACATACATGCAGGATAAAGATTCATACACATGAAATAAAATAAGTCTAAGCAGAGCAACATGTCTCTCAGAGCTATGGTCTCCGCAATTTCTCTCAGGTGGTGCCTCCCTGGGGGTTTCTACATCCAATACGGCCCTTTGGAACTGTACTAATTTGCTACTGTGAAGTAAAGTTAAGCTTGCTGCGTACACTCATGCCAAGGTCCTCAAGCAAGCCAGGTCCCTGGAAAGCCAGCATCTAAGCTGTCTGACTGCTCCAGTGTTTCAACAGTGGCTTGCTGAAGATTCTGGAGCCCGAATGCAAGGCCAGCTTCAGCTCTGCCTCCCATGGGCTGTGGATCTCAGGGGATGCTATTACGCAAACCTCATCTTCTCCCGCCCACATGCTGGGCTCAGTCCTCACCAGTTCACCGTGAGTTGAAGTGAGCGAGCACACAGGAGGCACTTGGCCCCTGACAGGGTCTCTTTCTTGCAGGGGGGGGGAGGCGGGTACCTTATCTTCAGTGGGGCGTGTTTGAGGTTTATAGGTAGGGGTGCCTTAAGTTCCATTACGCTGATCCCACTTATTACAAATCAAAAGTCGGGATATATTTGCGACCTTCAATTCCTAGCAAAGAGAAAACGGATTGAATGGCATTCTTTGGCGATCAAAGTCCATCCTGAGGCTACACTGAGCTTAACTCATGTGTTAGTCTATTCTGGGTCACTGCAGTGGAGTGCCTGAGCACTCCTTACAAAGTGCCTCCTTACAAAGGAGGGTTTATTAAACTAACAGTTCCTGAGGTTAGGGGCTGCTCGTGGCTGTCTCGTAGCAATTTCCAGATAGTACAGGGGTTCACATGGCAAGAAAATGAGAACTTTCAGGGTCCCTCTCCCCTTCTTATAAAGTTCAACTGTTGAGGAGTCCACCTAAAGACCATACTTAGTCCCCACCTCCTTTCAACGCCACAGGTTAAGTTCTCCCCAACATAACACTTCACAACAGAGACGAAATGTCAGCATATTAAGTCCTTGGGAAACATCTGAAACCCCAGCAACCTGGGTAGCCGTAAAAGAACAGTTCAGCATCCAGTAAACAAATTTCTCAGAGAGATTTCCCCAGACAAGCGGCGGAGCTCCAAAGCAAATCAGCAGATGCACGGAGCTGCCCACATCAGCATCTCACTGCCCTCTGCGCTGATCACCCATATTGCCTGGGCCTCCAAGAGCCTCTCTGCTACCCTAGCCATTCTGTCTGCTGCACAGAGGTCCCCGCCCTTGGCAACGCCCAGCTCAGCCAATTATGAACTTGAGCTTCAAGACACGTCAGGCTGAGCGTGCGCTCCACCCGGCGGAATCGTCGGGGCCTCGTTATCGCTACAGATTCCCCGAGTTTAGTACATAGTCAGCATCCGTTCACTGACAATGGTATTTGCTGTGTGTGAATGCGCAATGCGCTCACTTTGCAAGACAGCAATCTGCACAAGGCAGCTCATAAAGATTTTATAAGATGCTCATTTTTAGGAGCTGGGGAGCTGGCTCGGAGGTTAAGAGAACTGAGTTCAATTCCCAGCACCCACAGGACAGTTCACAATCATCTATTACTCCGGTTCCAGGGGATCTGACGCCCCCCTCTGGCCTCCTCAGGTACTGCATACACATGGTATAGAGGCACACAGACACAACAATCATACACATAAAAATTTTTTAAAGTACTTTTAAATATACTCATTTTGAAGGAATTGATTTCCTTGTCTTTCAGTTTTTGTTTTTGTTTTGTTTTTTGCCAACATTGGTCTCTCTGGGAATATGTTTCACGTCATGTTTCTTCTTCACAGCTGCCTATCTTCCATTCTTTACTTTTCTTTCTTTCTTTCTTTCTTTCTTTCTTTCTTTCTTTTTAGACAGGGTTTCTTTGTGTAGCCTTGGCTTTCCTGGACTCACTCTGTAGACCAGGCCGGCCTTGAACTCATACTGATCCACCTGCTTCTGCCTCCCGAGTGCTGGGATTACAGGCATGCGCCACCACGCCCATCTTCCATTCTTAAGGAAAAGAGGCACATCCCACTCTCACCATGAATCTCTCGGTAGCTCAGCTGTTGGGTATAAAGTCTTCCAGGGCCACTGGACTGCTCCAGTGGAGACTGACCACCTGTCAGGAAGAACGCAATCAGCTACGTGGGGAATTACCACAGAAAGAGGGTTGCACAGCTGAAGGGGGAGCTGAGAAACCACCGGAAGCCTCAGGGCATCACCAAGGCAGGACGCAAGCAGGTGGGACAACACAGTCAGGGCCAAAGTCCCTAAGAGAGACCCGGCCACCCAGAGGACCCTGCTCTTACTGCTGACGCCAGTGTCAAAGGAAGGGAAGAGCTTCTACTCCCTAACCTGCTGCTGAGAGTCACACTGGTGAGCTGGAAAAGACTGGCACTGGGAATTTGACTTTAAAGGCTTACTTATTTTTACTTTACGTGTATGATTGTTTGGTCCTCCCATATGTCTGTACAGCAGGTGAGTGCCTGGTGCCCACAGAGGTCAGAAGAGGGCATCAGATCACCTAGACCTGCAGTTACAGACAGTTGTGTGCCACCAGGTGGTGCTGGGAACTGAACCGGGGTCCTCTGGAAGGGCGGCCAGGGCTCTAACCACTGAGCAATCTCTCCAGCCCAGGTTAATTTTGAAGACATTCTCCATGGTTACAAAGGCCTAAAGACTATTCTTTTTATTTTTTTTGGCAAACTTTTATACTTACAAAACTCTTCCATGTCACTTTTAAAAATGGAATCATCTACACTTTTTCATGCTATATTTCGAAAACACCTCAGTAGAAAGTTTCAAAGACCTGCGCTGAGAAACACAAGGACAAAGGAAAGTTGTGTAGATCCTACACAGCCACAGAAGGAGAAGACACTGTTCTGCACCAATAACCTTCCCAGGGAGCCAGGAGGCCCTCTCTGTTTTAAAGATGAGGAAGCAGGGACCAGCTAATTGTCCTAGGTCAAGTTCGTAGTAAGTTCAATGCCAGCCCCGTTGGCCCCAGTCTCCTACTAGGGTCGCCTCACGGGTGCAGACACACCTGTGGGTGCAGACACACCAGTTGTCACGGGTGCCTGAACGGCATTTCCCAGGTTAGAGCATGCGCACACGTCCCCTAGGACCATTTCTAAGTGGCAGATCCTGGGCCTGGAGAGCTAGGGAAGGCCCCGGCACTACAAGTCTACAAGATTCCCTGGTGGTGTACCCTTCTGAACATTAAGATGTGTGAGCAGAGAACACCAGCCCTCTTCAACGGACACCCCCGGTGGCAAGAACACCTTACTGTCGCATCTCAAATACATATGCACTGTGTCTTAGTCACAGTTCCACTGCTGTGAAGAGATGCCACGACCAAGGCAACTCTCATAAGAGAAAAAGCGTTGGACTCGGAAAGGCTGGCTTACAGTTTGAGAGGTGCAGTCCATTGTCATCATGGTGGGAGGGAGTATGGCAGCAGGCCGGTGTGGTGCTGGACAAGTAGCTAAGACCTACATGCTGAGAGAGGAGAGAGAGAGAGAGGCGGAGGGAGGGAGGGGGAGGGAAGGAAGGAGAGAGAGGGAGGGAGAAAGAGAGACTGGACCTGACATGAGCTTTTCAAACCTCAAAGCCCACCCCCAGTGACTCACTTCATCCAAAAAAAAAAACAAGCCACACCTAATCTAATCCTTCTAATCCTTTCAAAGAGTGCCACTCCCAGGGGACTAAACATCCAAATGCATGATCCCTGGGGGAGGGGCATTCTTTTTCAAGCCACCGCCCTTGCTCAGTACAATGTTAGAAACTTTGCCTTAATAGCAGACAGAAACAACTTAGGGGAAGGCAGGTTTCTTTGAGCCTCTGGTTTCAGGACGGTTAGCCCACTGCCTATAGCTCCACAGCTTCTGAGTCCACAGTGACTGTGATTATCCTGGTGACCTGGAGTTTCTGGACAGATTCTGGTCATTTAATAATTCACTAAGGAAACTCACACAAGCAGTAATGGAAGCAGCAGATATTTTGCTGGTTTTTAAAGAATTTTTTTTTTTTAATGTGTTTGAGTGTTTTGCCTCTATATGTGCCCTGGAGGCATTCTGGTGCCTGAGGAACCGCTGGAACTGGAGTTCTGGGTGGTTGTAAACCTCCATGGACACTGGGAACCAACTCTGGGTCCTTTGCAAGAGCAAGCAAGTGCTCTTACCAGCTGAGCCAGCTCTCTAGGTCCCAATTTTGTTGATTCTTGATGTTCGTTCACATGTTAGCTATTTGCTGTAATGATCAATTTTGGCTTCTGAAGCCACTCATCTGGTTTGAGAGGTAATTCAGATACAAGTGAGTGCTGCGATCTGTAGCTCTCCTTAGCCCTCACCCACACAGGCTGGGAAAAGACAGAGGGAAGAAGGTACCAGTGCTCCATGTGATGAAGGTACCATTCCTCCATGTGATGAGGAAGGTACCATTCCTCCGTGTGATGAGGAAGGTACCACTTCTCTGTGTGATGAAGAAGGTACCACTTCTCTGTGTGATGAGGAAGGCACCATTTCTCTGTGTGATTAAGTGAAGCTGCTGTCTCGCCAGTCTTTTATTTATTTTTTTTTTAAATGGCATATTTATGTCTGATGTCTGTTTTACCATGTACCCCACAGCAATCTTTTTTATTTCTTTGTTTGACAAGTCAGGGTTTCTCTGTGTAACCTTGGCTGTTCTGGACTCACTCCGTAGACGAGTCTGCCTCCCAAATGCTGGGATTAAAGGCATGAACCACCAGCACCTAGTACAGCTACCTTTCTAATAATGCCCAGGCCCACCTGCCCAGGGATGGCCCCACCCACAGTGGTTTGAGCCCTTCTACGTCAATTAGCAATCAAGAAAATCCCCCCCACACACACACACAGGCAT
Organism: Acomys russatus; assembly: GCF_903995435.1. Classification (NCBI taxonomy): domain Eukaryota; kingdom Metazoa; phylum Chordata; class Mammalia; order Rodentia; family Muridae; genus Acomys; species Acomys russatus. The sequence goes on from NC_067155.1 coordinate 26,917,116, forward strand.
GCATGCACGCTCCCCCCCAACACACACAGGCACGCTCCGCCCACCCCCCACAGGCATACATGCACGCTCCCCCACCCACCCACCCACAGGCACGCTCCCCACACACACACACAGAGGCACGCTCCGCCCACACACACACAGTCATACTCCGCCCACACACACACAGGCACGCTCCCCCCTCCCACACACACACACAGGCACGCTCCCTCCTCCCCCACACACACACACAGGCATGCACATTCACAGGCCAGTCTGATGGCGGCGATTCTTCAGATGAGGATCCCTCTTCCCATGATTCACCATCACTCCCCCCCCCCCAAGTACCCGGATGATATGTTCTAGAGAAGAGACTGTCAGCATAGTGGGCAGGGGATCATACCCACACTGTGACACACTCTCGGCTTCACGGCCAAGCTCCAAAACATTTAACAAAAGCTTAATCAGTCGGAGAAAAAAAAAGTCAACTTTGTTTGTTTGTTTGTTTGTTTGTTTGAGACAGGGTTTCTCTGTGTAGCCTTGGCTGTCCTGGACTCGCTTTGTAGACCAGGCTGGCCTCGAACTCACAGAGATCTGCCTGAGATTAAAGGCGTGTGCCACCACCGCCCTGCAAAAGTCAACATTTTAAACTTTCAGAAACATTTTTAAATTTCTGAAACAATGCCTCTATTTCCCAGTCCTCAAATTTAAAGTCCCTTCCAACCAAGGCCAGTGTTGGGATTTTATACTAAACAGAGCACTTAATATCAGTGGTAATTATAATACGTCATCGGTCCAGATTCACGTCATCAGCTGCTCTCTGTCCACTGAAATCTGGGAGACACACTTTTTGGAAAGAATTTATAAATTCTTTGCATTTATGTATCTCGGGCTCTTGATTGGAGACACTGGAAGCCCGTGAGGGTCCTTTTCATGGGATACTGGGAACAAACTACTGTTCCCTTCTGCTCCCTTCTTCTAGAACACTCTTAAACTGTGTGATACAAAGCAGGGAACTGCAGCATCCTCCCAGAGCCCGCATGTCAACTGGGAGTCAACCGAGCACAGCAGTGCTCCTGATGGCACTGTCAGGGACGGTGGCCCCTCCCCACAAGGGATGACTGATCCAGAGGTCTACTGGCCAGGTGTCCATCCCCTTAGTGGCATGCAAGGCAAGACAGACAACCTGCACAGAGGGACGTCCTCCTTGGGCTCACAGTTTGGACGTTTCTAGTCCGTAATCAGGGGACCCATTGCTTCGAACCTCTAGTGAGGCAAGACACCATGGGGCCAGAGGTGAGGAGAAAACCCACTCACCTCATCACCGGAAAGCAAAGAGAAAGGGAGAGATCAGAGTCTCAGGATTCCCTACAGGGCCACGCCTCATTGACCCGCAAACTCCCAGGATTCCCTGCATGGCCATGCCTCAATAACGAGCAAACTCCCAGGATTCCCTGCACGGCCACGCCTCAATAACCTGCAAACTGCCACAAGGCCTTTCCTTCCAGTCGTGCCAATCTGTTGATGAAGCCTTTAACACGTGGACCTTGGCGGCACACACCCAGACCCCCAGAAGGGAGGCACTACAGCATCCTGAAGCTGAGTCGGGCCAGCAAGTACAGACCCCAGGACGGGAAGATCACTGGTGCCTCAGATTACAGCAAGTCGGCCCCAGCATCATCACACATACCAGGAGGCCCAGGGTGGAGAGGATGACACTTGAGAGCTCCTTGTATGCTCAAGCCCGCTGAAACATGATCATTTTTCCATAAAATTGTTTTTCATAAATTGAAGCATATGAGAGCCCTAAAAATTACAAATGTGTCAGGCCCTTTGGTCAGAGTCCGATTCACCTGGCACCATAAAATTTTCAACTGTAAACTCATAGAAGGGACAAAATCCCTGTCACCTTTTTTTTTTATATCCAAGACAGAGCTGCACAAAGCTTAGTATCTAGTAGCTGCTTTGTGTGCGCTTCAGAAATGTGTGTGTGTGTGTGTGTGTGTGTGTGTGTGTGGTGTGAGTGCGTGTGCGGGTTGAGCTGGGTTTAGAGATGTGCTGTACTAACTCATCTTGGTTGTCAACTTGACTGCATTCCCGTTAGACTAAAACAAGATGTTGGGCAGTGCAGAGAGGGACTTCCCTGATCAGAGTATTTGAAGCAGGAAGGCCTGCCCTAAATCTGGGCCACACCTTCTGGCGGCCACCCAGATAAAAAGAGTTGAAGGAAGGAGGCGTTTGCTTTTTTGCCTGCTTGCCCTCACTCTTGCTGGTAGGTGCATCTATGTTGCTGCTGCATCATCCCTCATCAACATTAGAACCAACTTCTCTGGATTCCCACACAAATGAAGACCAGCAGCTCTCTAGGAATCCTACAGGCCTTCAGCGGTGAAAATCCAGCCCCACAGACCAAGCAATGGTCAGATTCTGCCTCTCCGGTGTGAAAAGCCATCGCTGCACTGCCCAGCCCACATCCTGCATGTCCACCTAATAAATCACCTATAATGCATCATGCATCCTTCCCATCCATTCCTTTAAAGAACTCTGATGAACACACATACTCTGAGCTATTTTCCCCATGGAAAATAAATGAGTTCACCTGGTCCTTTAAGATAAGCCCATCAGGGCTGGAGAGACGGCTCAGAGGTTAAGAGCACTGGCTGCTTTTCCAAAGGTCCTGAGTTCAATTCCCAGCAACCACATGGTGAATCACAGCCATCTATAATGAGATCTGGTACCCTCTTCTGGCACACATGCGGGCAGAATGCTGTATACATAATAATAAAAATAAATAAATATTTTTAAAAAGGTGATCTCATCAAGCTCAATGGCCAAATAAAACACACAAGTGGCATTTAAACATAATTTAGGATTTTTCAGAATCATTAGCCCTACATCAAGATTACACTAATAACTAACAGATTTCTTATTCCATATTAGTCCTCTCTAGGTTTTTTGCTTTGTTTTGTTTTTTATTGCTTTTCTTTATTGCCTATCCCAACCCAAGAAAAAATCTTAATGCTGGCACAAAGGGACACACACACACACACACACACACACACACACTACAGAAACAGATCTCTCCAGGACACCCCATGGCCCTTGGGGAAAGAAACAAGCTTCAGGCAAGAAGAAACTTCAGCACTCTAGAACATATTTTAGCTTGCAAATAAATGATTGTCCTACTTAGTAACCATAATGCCCTCCTCTCTGGCAACTGGGAGATGTGCTTGGCTATGTATGCATGCACACACAAAAGGTAACTGTCATCTAAAACTAGGAAACCAGGGTAGAGAGGCAGCTGAACGGTCCCTAGCCAATGATCTCAGAAACAGCAAACAAGTCATTGCAATAAGGACGGTACAATGACAAAAATGTAATGCTCGGCATGAGGCTTTTTTTTTTAATTTGCTGTATCCGTCTTGATATTTTGCTGTAAAATAAATCAACCGTCTAAAACCTTCTCTCCAAGACGGAGAAGGGACATCAAGAGAAACCAGGCCGAGAGAAAGAGAAAGTTCTCTGCGGCAAAAGCAAACTTGGTTTTTCCAAGTCCCATCTTCCTTCTGTGTTTCACAAGGTCCGCACAATTTATGTTTTTAATATCGTCGTTGTAGGCAGAGCTGATCAAAGCCTGCTGCCACTGGGAATGCCAAACAGCACTGCAAGGTTATGAGCGGAGCCTGGGGACAGGGTCCCTGGTGGGACTGGGCCGATGCCGAGCCGTGGCGGGGAGGCGGGGGGGGGGGGGGGGGTGGGGGGGGGAGCGGGGGGGGGGGGGGATGGTGCAGAGCAGCTGTGCGAGTGCCACTTCCGGAACACAGCACGAGGCACCCATACCTTCTGCACTGTCCTGCCATGACTTCCGTGCTCTCCTTGGACCTTGGGAAAACAAACTCTGGCTACATTCTACCAGCATCCAGATACCAGATGGAGGCCCACCCAGCTCGGACCTCACGTTCCCACTACGCTTCATTTGTGTTGCTGTGATAAAATATCCAACTGAAGGCATCTTAGGGGAGAAACAGCTTGTTTCATCTCGCAGTTCCAGTACTGGGGGGGACGTCAAGGCGGTGGGAACTGGAAAGAGCTGGTTGCCTCACATCCACACAGAACAAGAACAAGAGAAATGAAGCCAGGCATGCTCTGTGCTCCGTGCTCTGTGCTCCGTGCTCCGCTGGCCGGCTCCCTCTCCCCTCCCCGCCCCCCCCCCACCAAGCCCAGGAAGTGGTACCACACACTTTCATGGTGGATCTTTCCACCGCAATTAACCCACCTAAGGAACCCCTCCCTCACTGGCATGCCCGCAAGGCCAACCCGATCTGGGCCAGCGAGCCCTAGGTGAGACTCCCTTCAAGAGACTCCTGTGCTGTCAGCCGCCTCGCTCCCACCTCAGGGCAGTGGGCTGTGCACAGGCCTGGGCACCCATTCATGCAATGGGCAGCTCCCTGAACGAAGGACGATGCTTCTCCTATCCCTAGTGTCTGCTCCAGCAAGTCTCAAAAGGTGTGTTTGTCCCTGGGTAGTTATTTAGGCGAGCGGTCTGCCAGCTCTACACCTGAGGGTTCCACGGAACAGTTTTTGGTTTTTTTGTTTTGTTTTGTTTTGTTTTGTTTTTTTGAGACAGGGTTTCTCTGTGTAGCCTTGGCTGCCCTGGACTCACTTTGTAGACCAAGGTGGCCTCGAACTCACAGCAATCCGCCTGCCTCTGCCTCCTGAGTGCTGGGATTAAAGGCTTGGGCCACCACGCCCCGGCCCACGGAACAGTTTTGACTGGCATTCTCATCTCTCTCTCCTTATTCCTAGCTGTTTACACTCCAATTCACAAGGTCCTGATGTCGCCTGCCCCTGGAACCCCGGCCCCGAAGCCCCAACAGCAAACCAAACCCACCAAGACTGCCAGCTCTTGCCAGAATACAGAGGAACAGGGAAAGGGGAGGACCTGGGTTGTAAACAATTTCTAGGTGACAAGAAAAGCCCAAGGAAAAAAAAAAAAAAAAAGAAAAGCCCAAGGCAGGCAAGAAAGATTTTTAAAAGAAGAAAAAGAGTCTGGGACTTGGTGGTGTGGAGGTGGTGGGAGGTTGGGGGAGGGGAAGGGGGAGGAGCTAGGCATGGTGGCACACACCTTTAATCCCAGCAATCAGGGAGGCAGAGGCAGATGGATCTGTGTGAGTTCGAGGCCAGCCTGGTCTACAAAGCGAGTCCAGGACAGAGAAGGCTACACAGAGAAACCCTGTCTCGGATGGGGAGGGAGAAGAAAAGAAAACCAGCTCTGGTCAGACGGTGATGAGCAAACAGGCAGGGGCAGCGTGGTGTGGAGAAGTCTGGCTACATCTGAGGGCTCATGCAGGAAAACGCAGAAAGACAGGGCTGAGCACGGGAGGGCCTTTCCCCACGGAGGGAAGGTAACAGCCCACCCGGGGCAGAGCACGGTGTTGTGTGGCTTGCTCTGTAGCTTCAGGTAATCGCTGGGCGTGGGTCCCGCACGGGTCCTGCTATCTATCCATGGCCAGCTGAGCCTGCATTTCCACGGAGGACTCTTGACAGGCTTGCTGCTCCTATTGTAGGTTTGTGTTGAGTCTGCTTTTTGGCGCAGCTGTTTCCTTCATAGACTATTCCTCCGTGGCTGCAGCCGGAGTGGGCCCCCAGGATCGTCTGCACCGTCAGCTTTTCCGAAGAAGCTGATGCCAGAGTCGACTCCAGCACTTTCTCGCATCCCCCTTCCTTCCGAGAGCAGGTGCCTTGCTATCTGCTAACTTGACGCTTGTTTTGAGTCCCAGAGATGACTCTAGGAAACCTTGGCAGTAGTAACTATGTAACTGTGAGGTATCAGAGGGGCATCTGGAAAACAAAGTCCTGCCGTTTCCAGGAACATAGCAACTGCCTTTGTGTAGTCCCACAAGTGCGTGGGGATTGTGGGTTATGTAACAGTCTGACGGAAACTGAGATACATTCCTAAAGTTCTCAGAAACACGCTAAGCAATGATCAAAACAACTTAACTTGCAGATTAATAAATAAAAAACAACATTTTTAGAAGGAGAGAGACCATACAGTGGAATCGAAAATAAAACAATTCAACTGGGAGAGATCACGACCGCCTGCCTGACAACCCCTTGTGTCCAAAGTCACTGTGGTGATTAGCACTGACGGTCAAGTCTAGGATTTAGAGTTTCCTAGGAGATAAGGCTCTGCACACGTGTGAGGGGGGGTGGGGGTTCTAGATTTAGTACACAAGACGGCCCATTGGAAATGTGATAGCTCTAAGCACCCACATGGCCTCTGACACCCTCTGTCACTGCGGGTTCCAGGGAATCTGGCACCCTCTTCTGGCCTCTGTAGGCACTGCACACGTGTGGTGCACAAATATGCAGGCAAAACACCCACACACAAAAAATAAGAGTAAATCTAAAAAGAGAAAGAGACTGAACTGAGAAGCAGCTGTCTCTCCTGGCTTCCCCACTACGGACACAGCTGCTCACACACCTACCCCGTGCTTTTCCATCGGCGTGGAATATGTACCCCTCAGGCAGAGCTGACAAAAGCCCTTCCTCCCAGAACCTTCTCCGTCCAGGTATCTAGTCCCTGCAGTGAGAAAAGTACCCAATGCAGTCCTGACTTTTGGGGTTCTATTTGTGGTTTTTTTTTTTATCCACATTATGGGTGACAATATTGGCTTTTCACCCAAACTGGTTTCTCAGCCTTGGCACTGCTGACCTTGGGATGAGAAACCTCTGTGGTGGACTGGCCTGTGTGTGACATCCCTGACCTCCAGCCACCAGGTGACACATACCTTCCCCACTGTGACAAGCATAATGTCTCCTGGTATTGGCAAGGACCCACTGCAAGAAGAAGAAGAATCAAGGAGTTCTAGACAATTCTGGCCAAAACCACACACCCATCGATGACAAAGGGACTGCTGGGAAGGAAGCAGGACACAAATGCCACAAAGTCAACAAAAATATCCGCTAGCTGGGCATGGTGGTGCACACCTGTAATCCCAGCACTTGGGAGGCAGAGGCAGTCAGATCACTGTGAGTTTGAGGCCAGCCTGGTCTACATAGTGAATCCAGGACAGCCAAGGCTACGCAGAGAAACCTTGTCTGGAAAACCAAATATGTGTGTCCGCATGCATGTGTATGTGTGTGTGTGCATGTGTATATGTGTACATATGTGTATATGTGTGTACACATGTATGTATGGTGTATGTGTGTGAGCATGTGTGTATGTGTATATGAGTGTATACATGTGTGCATGTGTGCATGTGTGTACATGCATGTATAAGTATGTGTGTACATGTGCATGTATGTGTACATGTTTGTGTGTGTGCGTATGTGTGTACATGTGTGTGTACCTGCCATGAGATGCCTCTGACTGCCTCCTTTCCTCTCAGTGAGCAGCAGTAATGGTGGCAGGCCCTTAGAAGCCAGTACTCCAGAGGCTGAAGTGGGAGAATTGCAAGTTTGAGGTATTTTTAATAAACTGTAGTCATTTTAAATAAATAAGTCCAACAAATGTAAATAAAATAAAAACATTAAAATATAAATAAATATGAGACAAAATTTTTAAAAATTGAAAATTAAACAAAACCCCCAACCCAGAGTATCACCAAGTTCTATACTATCTTTCTCTTTGCTTCCTGACAAAGGCTGATCAGAGAGACACGTATTGCTACAGAGCCAGCCTCCCGCTAAGGAAGCAGAGCGCTGTTCAGGCCTCCAGCTCCTCTGGTGAGCCGCTGTCTCAGGCTTTGTGGATTGCTGAGAATGAGGGAGGCTGTGGGACCTTCCTTCCCCTCCCACAGATGTGAACAAAACGCACATTCCCCGAGCAGCATCTGGGTTGTTTCATCCGCTCTACAAACTCTTAGTAAGCCCCCAGCACGTGTCAAGCCTCCACTGTCTGGCGAGCAGGGAACGTGGTTGGGAACAGGCCAACAGCATCCCTGCCAGCATGTGATGTTCAGTGACTAAACCGAATCCTTTGCTGGCGAGAGCAGATCTGAAGTCACGTCGCCAGAAGGCCATTTGGCTTTCTCTAGTTGTCACACTGAACCAAGCTAGTGGATGTCCCTGTGCATAGCCACTGCCAAGTGATGGACATCACTTCAGGCTCCTGGCACGAGAAAAAAAAACCCACTTTGGGTTCAAAACACGCAAGTGGATGCAGCAACCTTATCACAACACTTGAACAACAATCCCTCATCTTCGGGTCCTCTGCAACTTCCGGGGCCACCTGAGACAGGACGAACCCTTCGGCTCCAGGAGCATCACAGGGACATCTCCAAGGCTCTGTCTGACCTTCACCAATGGGCGGCCTGTTCAGATCCCACATGGGTGCCCGCTACCTGCTTGCTACTGAAACGAAGCCGTTTTGTCTACCTACCAGCATGCTGACCCGATTAACTGCCAAAGTTGGCAGAGTGCCAGTGGGGATGCAGCCCCACCCCCCACTCACCTCCACCCCTGGTGTGCCCTGGTGACCTAGTCCATAAAATCTGGCCTCAGATCAAATGGGCCACAGAATTAATCCTTCACTACCGAATACACAGATAGCGGTGGTGCCGGAAGACGGCCCTGGAGAGCCCCCTCTAACAAAGAGGCTTATGGGATTGTTATCATTTTAACAGAATTGCCCACGAGACACTTACTGTCTCCCTCATCCCTACAACCATCTCCTAATATGCCAGGCCTCTATGGCTTTAAATACTCACACGTGACTGGTGTTTTCTTCTGCCTATCAGCCTAAGGAATAAATATATTAGAAAATTATTACCCTCGCTCAACCTGAACAAATGTTTTCTAAACCATGGCACATCTAACTTACTCCTGAGAGTCATTTTATTTTTATCTCTTTCAACAAGTGTATGTTTGTATATTACACGTGTGTGGGAACAGACTTGCGTGTGTAAGTCAGAAGACGGCATGTGGGACTCGGGTCTCTCTCCCTGTCTGTGGGTCCTGAGAGACAAACTCAGCCCATTGTGCTTGATATCAAACTCTTCGCTCCACTAAGCCACCTCACTGTCCCCCTAGGGGTTGCTTTAAAGCAGAAAATAAGACTTACACACAGTGATTTTTTTTTCCCCCCTCATGTTCCAGATATGAAGCTATTTCAGTCACATTTGGTTGGTACTTAGGTATTTCAGAATCGGAGTGGAAGGAACAAAACAAAACCAAAAACGAACAAACAAGAAAAGACATAGCACTTAACAATCTCTGCGGGCAGAGTGACTCTCACGTACTCCCAGGATTCGCCTGGCATGTTCACCTGTTATCCCCTAGCGACAGAAGTAGCTGCTCTGTTAAAAAAAACAAAACAAACAAACAAACAACAACAACAACAAACCATTCTGAGGGACAAGATGGACTAGCCTGAAGTGCACAAGACCACACAGAAATGATTTTTAACTTTGTCCTGGAAAGCTTGTCAACTTGACATACACGGGAGAGGAGGAACCACAATTAAGGAATTGCCATGCTGTGGGCAAGCCTGTGGGGCTTCTTCTTAATTAATGATGGGTGGGGGTGGAGCCTAGGGCATTATAGTGAGTGGTGCCTCCTCTGGGTTCTATAAGAAGACAGGCTGAGCAAGGCACGAGGAGCAAGCCAGTGAGCAGCACCCCTCCATGGCCTCTGCGTCAGCTCCTGCCTGCAGGGTCCTGCCCTGCTTGAGTTCCTGTCCTGACTTCCTGCAACGGTGGACTGGGGTATGTTAAATATAAGTGAAATCATCCCTTTCTCCCCGGGTTGCTCCTGTTCATGGTGTTGGATCACAGCAGCAGAAAACCTGAGGGAGGCAAACCTAGCAGAGAGGAGTCTGTCCACGGTCCGTGGAGTTGGTCAAGTGCGTGGTATCCAGCTGCAGTCCCAGCTTCCCTCTCTCCACTCAGGACACATCACCTCTCCCATGGGTGTTGTGAGAAACAAACAAGACACGCATCCTCCTCGGCCCAGCAAAGCCAAAGCGCTGAGCAAAGGAGGCATCCTTACCATGGAACGGTGCTCTAAACCTTCCGAAAGCTGCAACCCTTCGATACATTTCCTCAAGTTGTGGGCGACCGCCCAACCATAAAACTATTGTCTTTGTGGCTACTTCATAACTAACTTGCTGCTGTTCTGAGTCATAACGTAAACACCTGCTATGTGACCCCTGAGGGGTAGACCCCCACGGGCTGAGAACCACTGCCGGAGAGGCCCTGACCATGTGAGTGACGTAAGGTTCTTCTGCAAAAGACTCGGGAAACCTAAGGGTCCCCACGCAGGACAGCCCACTCACTTCTCTTTCTTCACCACTGTCCATTCTGATGAAATTTCAGCGCCTGCCAAAGATACACATCTCTACATGTACAACCCTCCAACCCGGTCTTCCCTTAAAGGCAATTGGCATGATTATTTGGACCTCACAGTGACAAGACCCATCAGATCTATCACTCTGCCACATTTTGACACTCATTAAGCTGCCGTTTGCATACATTTCCCTCTCTGTCTTCTATGAGAAAATTATCATCCTCCCCGCTGAAAAGTGAAACAGGAAATTATCAGCTCAGTATCACAGGTGCCAAACATCAGATCCAAAAGTCCCCTCATTCCCCACCTCTCCATGGCACCTTGAAGACAAAGAAGAAAGCCAGGAAGCAGCTGGGAAGGAGGGGTGACCAACATCAGCACGCCACCCCCAGGAAGGAGGGGTGACAGATGTCAGCGCCCCCCCAGAAGGAGGAGTGACCAACATCAGAGCCCCCCCAAAGGAGGGTTGACTAACATCAGCGGGGCCCCCCAGGAAGGAGGGGTGACCAACATCCGAGCCCCCCTAGGAAGGAGGGGTGATCAATGTCAGTGCCCCCCCCCAAGGAGGGATAACCAATGTCAGCACTCCCCGCCCCCCAGAAGGAGTGGTGACCAACGTCAGCACCCCCCCTAATTCTGCTTTCCTTCTGTCTCTCTCTCATTAAAAATAAGGAGAATTATCTTTTCTTCCAAGTGTTGGCTATCTGTGTGTTCAGAGAGTGGGAAGATTCTAGCCACAAATAACAGAAATTCACCCCAAATCTCATTGACTCTCTGAATTACATTGTTACATTTTGGCACTAACAGTGTCCAGTCCCCAACCTTGCAAAGGCATGGGCGTGAAACTAATCTAGGAATGGCATGGATGTTCACAGAGACGATGGCCACCACCCAGGTCTGTTCCTGGTTACTCTAAAGGCAAAATGTGCAGGTGAGTCAAGGTATGCAGGTGAGTCAAGGAATACACCACTGGCAAAACCGCCTCAGTGTCCCTCACATTGGAGCCCCCTGGAGCTAGCTTCATCACCATCTCCACCCTCTGTGCCCAGGGAAGCGCAGCTATACATCTGAGGCCGGGTACTTTGTACGTGTAGCCTGACATCCTTCGTTTCAGGACCTCGTGTGTGTGCGCAGGTGTGCACACATGTGTGCATTTGCACGTGAAGGCCAGAAATCAATTGGGTCTCTTCATCTTATATTTTTTTTGAACAAGATCTCTTGCTGAAGCTGGCACTGGCCAATGCAGCTAGACTGGCCGGCCACTGAGGCCCCAAGGTCCCCCTGTCTCCACTCACCCCCGGTGTTGGGAACCATAGACATGTGCCCATCTTTTTATGGAGGTCTTAGGGACGGCAAGAGAAGGAATTCAGCACAGGAGCTGAAGCAGCGACCATAGCTGCCTTCCTAACACTGCCCTCCTGTGTAGGGATGGTGCCGCCCACAGGGGGCTGGGCTCTCTTACACCAATCAGCAATCAAGGGAATGCCCCACAGGCAGGTTAACAGGCCAAGCTGAGAGAGGCAGTGCCTCCAATGAGGTTCCTTCCTTCCTTCCTTCCCTGTTGTGTCAAGTTGACAACCAAGCTAGGAACTGCAGGAATTAGCCAGAAAGTTCATTTAAAATAGTTTCCATTTTGTTCCCTAATTTTACCTCCAGAATGATCAAAATACCCCAAACCTATAAAAACTTCTCCTCATCTGTTTAATTCCTTTCAAACCACCTAAATTTCTAATAAAAAGCCATCCCTACCTTCCCATTTTTATCTTCATCTCCTATGTCCAGAACTTAAAAAACAAAAGAAACAAAACCAAAAAACCCTTCTACTCCCACCTAGGAATTGGATCCCAACAAAACAGATCTGCTCTGCCACTGTGCATTGTGGGAAAAGCACCACACGGACGAGGCCTTCACAAGGATACCTCCTCAATTATTTTTAAAATTGTATCTCTCTTAAAACTTGAGGCATTCCTAATAGGCAATTTGGCTACTTACATTATCATTTTCTAGCATGTGGTAATAAAGCATCTTTTTCCAACAATCAGTTTAGTTCAACAATTTTCCAATTAGAAGGGAATGAAATGTCGTATGGGAGGATGGCGCTGGCTAATTTGTGCACAATGCCATATGGGCTAAACACTGCCCCTCCCCAGCCTTGCTTAAATGGTCTTGTTTATAGAGAGGAGACCCAGCTTTGTTCTCTTGGGCCTGAGATGCGACACAGTTCAGCCTGACCTGAAACTTACTATTTAGAGCAGGCTGGCCTCCAACTGGCAGCCATCCTCCTGCCTCTGCCTTCCAAGCGCTGGTTCTGCAGGGGCACGCAGCTTCTTGGTAACTTTATTCATCAGGCACAGAGTTTACGAAGCCCTCCCCCAGCCCCACGCCGGCACTGCGGCAGCATCTCGCCCCACTTCTGTCAATCAACGTAACTACAGTAACAAGATAACCTTTTGTACTAGTAGAAGATGAATTATCACTAAAAAAAGAGGTATCTGTTACATCTTTAACAAAATCATTAACAAAACAGGAAAGCTCGAACTTGAGTCTCAATTGCCATCTGAATGCATTCTTCACACTTTAAAAAAAAAAAGATAAAATCAAGTAAGCTTTCCTATGAGTACTCACTCTCGGCGGCTTGCTTAGTTAATGATAAGACAGTGGCAGCTCTTCGCTGTGAGAAACCAGGAAGTGTGAGGCACTCAAGAGGTGAGTGCCAACCAAATAATAATCAGGGAGGAGTATACTCGAACTCACCCTGACCCCCAAGACAAGCTTCCAGGTCACTGGTGACGCTCCGATCTCATAGACAACCCAGCTGTGCGAACCTGAGAAAGAAAAAGGATATGGAAAAACCCAGGAGAAAGAGTCAGCAAAGCCCAAGCGATCGCGTGAACGGAGAGCGTGCGGAGCCCTTGAAACTCCACAAACTCCCCATTGAGCTTGTGTCCCTGTGAGCTTGTGCGGGCTAACTCTGGGCTCCGGGAGCCACTTAATCTTATTGTCCGATTAATCCTCCGTGGATTACGTGACTAAATTTTCTCTCTGCCCTCATCCCTTAAGCAGTTAATGATCTGAAAAATTGACCACAGAAATGAATATGTGAAGGCGCTGAGGTTCTTTTCATCAGAAGGAAGGATACATGATGCTTGGCTCTATTTTGTGGGCTCTTCCTTGTCTTAAGTGCTGCCAACTGTCTCCTCTTATTTTATTTTACTTCAGGAGAAATCAAGACCCAATGGAACAATGAACCTTACAATGTTGAAAATATTAATTACATCCTTTAAAAGATCATTTCCAAAACCTCAACCTAAAAATATAACTTTTTTCTCAATCTCATGAGAAAAAAAAATTCACTGTTAAATAGTGAAAAAGACACAGATTTTCCTCCAAAATCCTACTGGAATATATATCACAGAATTTTTGCTATTTTTGGGTTGAGTGACACAAGGTTCAATATTCAACCATTTTCAGCCTACAAAAGAAAATGTTAAGTTCAATTTTTTTTTTCTGAGAAAAAAGATTGGGGGAGGGATTATAAACAATTAAATATTCAAAAACTCAGGCTGGCCGGGTGTGGTGATGCACGCCTTTAATCCCAGTACTCGGGAGGCAGAGGCAGGCAGATTGCTGTGAGTTTGAGGCCAGCCTGGTCTACAAAGCAAGTCCAGGGCAGCCAAGGCTACACAGAGAAACCCTGTCTTGAAAAACAAAAACAAAACTCAGGCTGGAGAGATGGCTCAGAGGTTAAGAGCACTTGGCTGCTCTTCCAAAGGTCCTGAGTTCAATTCCCAGCATCCACATGATGGCTCACAACTACCTATAATGAGATCCGATGCCCTCTTCTGGTGTACATGCAGGCAAAAACACTGTGTGTATATGGTAAATAAATTTATCTTTTAAAATTTTCAAAAACTATTTATTATTAAACATCTATCATTTTCTCCTCAGTGTCAATGGCCTGGGTTTTCTACCCATCACCAATGCTGCCCAAAAGATAATAAATGAATTCTTTATGAATCGAGAGGTTTCTGTGCAGCCTTTCAATGCTTTCTTTCCATCCACAGCAAGTGGCAATGCCTTTCCAGCCTCTGCTTTGCAATGCGGAAGGTCCCTCTAAAAGCAAAGCTGTGGCCTGGGGGACAGGCACGGGGGAGGCAGGGAGGGTGTGGGAAAGAAGAGCTGAACAGAAAATGGACCACAGAGCTAGTAGCACAGGGGGGGAGGGGTGAAAACAGAGAGCAGGTGCCCACGTGGGAACCACACACACACCACACAGAGGAAATTAAGCAGGCCCCGAGCCAAGCCCAGACGGAATGAAAAGAATTCACTCCTGTCTGATAATATATTAATAACCCATCTATCTTAAGAACCCAGCACACCACAGTACCCAGCACTGGTGGAATGCAAAGCCAATCAAAGAGCAGCTGCGCAAGTCCCTGGGTACCCAAAATTCACGTGTTCAAAACTGTGTGTCCTTCTGAGTGGGAGGGAGCAGGAAAGAGCTGAAACCATTTCCCTCCCATCAGGAGACCCATCAGACCCGCAGCCTCCCACCAGCCCCTGGGAAGAGTACACTCCCGCCAAACAAACCGGCTGATCTCTTGAGAACCAGTTCACCTGTTTTCTGTCCCTGTTTTCTAAGCTGATTACGTGAGGATAAAGTGCAGGATCAAAGTGCGATGCTAAAATTGCCATCGAAACTCAACAGAGCAATGAAAGAGTTTAAGTTGGCAAGCTAGGGAAAACCAACCATTTCCTTCGTATCCAGCCAGAATTCCCAAAGAACACCAGAGGGTCATCAAAGGAGATGCAGCGTGGAACAGGCCTTCAGAGACACTCCACCTGCAACGTCGCTACAGAGGCTGCACCTTAAAACAGAGACAGTGTGGTCTATACTGACCCACTGTAGAGGAATTTAATTATCTGCTCTGCAGGAGATCACACCCAAAGACCTTCTAGGTCTGTGTGATCCGGCTAGAATACAGACATGCCTTGAATCCAGGAGACAGAGGAAAGCAGATTGAGTTCAAGGCCAGCCTGGTACAGAAAAGCTTAAGTTCAAGTGTAGTGGTACACGCCTTTTAGCCCCAGCACTCAGGAGACAGAGGCCTGCAGATCTCTGAGTTCTAGTCCGTGCCATTCAGGCTGTTCTGTTGAGACAGCGAGTTGAGAGGAAGTGCAGTGGAGTTGAGTTCCTGGCAGTTCAGTTGGTGGAATTCAGAGGCAGGTTTTACCAGGACGCTTTTACAGAGACAGGCTGAAGAGAGGACGTGCTAGACACAGGGGAAGACAGGATGAGCCAGAGAATGATAAGGAGCCAGAAGATTAGAACAGATTGCTAAAGTTAGTCTGAGGCCAAGCAGAGCAATTCAGTGAGAAGCTGAGAGAGAAGCCACACTGAATCAGTCAGCTTTAGTCAGAAGAGTTGAGTTGTACCAGCCAGCAGAGTTCACAAAGAACTAGAAAGGGTGAGCTTATTCAGCAGTGAGTCTCAGAGGCTGAAAGAATTGTAAGCCTAGATTAGATTGTACAGAGACTAGAAGCTTCCAGGACTAGGACTAGGTTAGCAGAAGGAGGCAGTGAGCCTCCAAAATGACAACTACATCTGGAGAATAAAAGATACTTTTACACACCACAAGGCAGAAAGTGTGGGAGGAGCCTTAGTCGTGAGAGAAAAGCAGGTCGTGGTGTTATTAATGACCACATAGAGCCACTGACAACTAAACATCCCTGACCGTTTGGAATTATACAACTCATGGCAAAGAGGAGACAGAAGATAGCTCGGTTATTGAAGGGCCTGCCACCCAGAGCAATAGGGCCTGAGTTCGAATCCCACCACACATAAAAAAGCTAGGTGTGGTTGCAACCAGTCACCACACAGGGAGCCAGAAACAGCTAGCATGGAGCTCTTTCTCACGTGCTGGGTCTCAATAAAAGACCTTGTCTCAAAAACGCAAGCTGCATGGCTCCTGAGGAATGACAACCCAGCCTGTTCTCCGGCACACACATGAGCTCACACACACAAGCACATCTATGTGAGAGTATGTTCTGGCTGGTCTGTAAAGATTATATACGACGAGTGAAAGCCAGCCTAAAGAAGGGCATTCTTGGAGGACCACGGGCTGGCCAAGAAGCAGCTTGCCAACCTCACACAGAGGAACCCTTGGGTACAGGGATTTACCACTGTCGCCACAGTGGCATCTACAGACCATCACCAGCAACTGAACATGGAAACTGATACAACACCCTGGGCCTCATATAGAAAAGGGCTGAGGAGATGGAGTTTGCGCATTGGTAAACAGCCAAAGCCAGGTGTCCACACATACACACAAAACGCTGAACGAATTCCCAAATTGTAGGCATAGGTTATTGTGTAGTTTACATTCTGATCTGCTGTTTCAATGTTCCGCAAACTCTGCTCCCCAATTGTCCCCCTGATATGTCAACAAAGCAGCTAACAGCCAATTGATGAGCAGGGGGTGAAGAATAGGGCGGGACTTCCTGCCAGCCAGGGGAGGAGGAGTCAGGGGAAGAAGCAGGGGATTCCGCCGCCGTGGGTTGAGGGCCAAGGATGATCAGGAGGAGCTGGAGCCCAAGAAAGCTACAAAGTTCACATATCGCTGGGATGTTTGCTGGGAATAAGACAAAACAGCATAGAGGGTTAAGAACAGACTTCAACTGCTCAGATTGTGTCGTGAAGCCTTGTATTATAAAAAGTCTCAATTATTCGTGTGATAGCTGGGCTAAGAAACAAGCTAAGAGAAACAAACACCATTTTATAAAAATAACCTCAACACCAAGTGCCAACCCTGAAGTTGATCCTTATAATCCAAAGCCGTACATTTTTAATAGTGTTCTCTGGGTGCCACTGGAGTGCGGCCGTATTGGAGAACCACTATGCACTTAATGTATGGAATCTACCAGGGAGACAGTCTCTGTAGTCTCAGGAATCACACATGGGAGCCCCGCTAGTTCTTGCAATGTTCGTAATAACCTCTCCCTGTCTTGCAGAACGCCAGCGGGAAATAAGAGAAGTCAGTGGCTTGTCCATGTGTTAGAGCAAGAACACAAGACCCGGTGCGAGGCTGCCTATCGCTTGCTAATAGGAAGGCCATCCAGGCTCCCTCACAGGTTAGCCTCTCACAGCGTAGGCACACCACCCCCTTGGCAAGCCGCTCCCATGCCTGCTCCAAGTGAATCTGATTGCTGAGCACGAGCTGGCAGTGCTGCCGCACACCCCCATGTCTTTCCTCCTGCCTTTCCTGAAGTGCCCCACCCTTCATCTTCCTAGCAAAGCCCTTGTGGTCCACCTCAGCCTGACCCAGGCAGGGCTCGCCGCTTCCTTCACTGGACTCTGCTGTAATGAGGAAAAGAAAAGGCAGCATGCCTGTCCCGTTATGTACGTCTCACCACAGGAATTGGTTGTGCGCTTTTGAGAAGGAACGTGAGTAAAACGTCTTAGGAATACATGAATGCAGTGCTAGAGGTGACATCAGAATTCTGTGTGCCCTGCAGTATGTTTCTAGGAGCCGAACGTCTACTGTAAACGTCACCAGTACAGTGGCCCTTCATGCACGCGTGGTTACTAAGGTACCTGAAATGTAGCCAGTCCCTGCTAAGTTGCATTGTTAGTAGAAGGTACAGGATTCTGTACAGGGCACATAGTGGCACACGGCTTTAATCCCACCATTTGGGAGGCAGAAGAGGTCTTGTAACATCCCTAGTTCGAGGCCAGCCTGGTCTACAGAGTGAGTTCTAGGACAGCCAGGGCTACACAGAGAAACCTTATCTCAAAAAACCAAAATATAGAATAGAATACAGGGTTTGGGGTTGTGAGATGACTCAGTGGGCAAAAGATCTTGCCACCAAGCCTGTTGGCCGGGGCGCTGTCCCTGGAACCCAACTGATTAAATGAAGTACACTGTCACTAATTCCATTTGGCATTACTTTTCAGTACAAATACCAGAAAGCATACATGTGTGGCTCACAGTATTATATTTCTACTGGATAGGGCAGCTATACAGGTACAGCCACTCATGTATGCGTGTGTGCTCACGTGTGTGCATCTGTGTGTGTGTGTGTGTCTTAGAAGTTTGGGTTTTTTATTTTCACTTTTTTTTTGAGAATGTCACACATGTATATATATATAAAATTCCTACCTCAGCCTCTATCCTCCAAGTCTTCCCTCTCCCATCCCTCTCAAATTCAAAACCCCTTCCTTAATTATTACTGTTTTACACATACACACACACACACACACACACACACACACACTCAAGAAACAAACACAAAAATAATTAATTAATCCCTTTTGCTTCATGGGGTGACCAACCTCTTGATTTTGAGATACAAAGTCACCTGTAAGGTTTATGCCTCCGAACAACACAGTCAAGCTACCAAAAAAAAAAAAAAAAAAAAAAAAAAAAAAAAAAAAAAAAAAAGAAAAGAAAAGAAAAAAAGCCTCAGTGCTTTAAGTCAGTTCACAATGCCGGGCCCTGTCCATAGCTACAGCAGCCGCTACATTGCAGCTGGGGACAGGTCGCTCCTATAAGCATGCAGACTCTGGCATAGCAACAGAACGCTCACACACTCAGTGACGGGACCGGGTCCTTGGAGAATAATTTTAATGCTATATTTTGTACACATCACGGAACCTGCCATTTGGGGGGGGGGGTCTGTTGTCGGGGAGGGGTTGATTGAGAAGAGGTCTTGTCACATCACCTAAAACGATGAGCTCAAGCATCCGGCTCCAGAGTGTGGCTATAATAAAGGGCAGACTCTTCCAGGCACCTCTGCTCTTCCGTTTTTGGTCCTATGAACTTAGATGCCAGCTCTCACTCACATGTATAGTTTAGTGCACCATCCTAGACTGTTCTCAGAATTTTACTCCTAAAAAGGTCGTTATATTAAGATAACTTTGTGGGCTTGAGAGATGGCTCGGTGGTTAAGAGTATTGTCTGCTCTCCCAGAGGTCCTGAGTTCAATTCCCAGCAACCACATGATGGCTCACAGCCATCTATAATGAGATCTGTGCAAGCATACATGCAGGCAGAACACTGTATATGTAATAAATAAAATAAATCTTAAAAAAAAAAAAAGATAACTCTGTAAACACTGGGGGATGGCTCACTGGTTAAGAGCACTGACTGCTCTTCCAGAGGACCCGGATTCAGGTCCTACACCCATGTAGCAGCTCACAACTGTCTGCGACTCCGGTTCCAGAGGATCTGACGCCCTCTCCTGGCCACCATGGGCACTACATGCACATGGTGCACTTAGATTGCAGGCAAAACACTCATACACGTTCAATAAAAATGGAGAAATCATCTAAGAAAGAATTAAGAACTAAAAGGCAGTTTGGGCTCCCTGTGTGACAAGGTCCCACCCGGGAAGGCAATTATTTGTGTGTGTAGACAGATTGTCCGTGTTGACAAGGTATTTTGAATGAGTAATTTCAAACTGCTCAGCACAGAGACAGTTAATTCTGGCAGCTTTCTTCTCCGGCCCCTTCACAGAGGTTGTGTTCATGTTGTGCACATTAGGACTTTGCAGCAGCCTCCCTACCGCGGGCTCCTCACTGGGCTCTGTTGTTTTGTTGTTATTCTCGTAGTCCATGGCTCTATAAGCCATGCTGTCTCCCCTGTGTCAATCTCAAGTTGTTTCTGGGCAGACGTATCTTAGAAGCTAATGCACCATGCTAGCTTTTTCATGTCTGCTGGAGACTCACACTTCCAAACGCCAATACCAGCCTGTCATCGACACTGGGCTCGCCCTGGCCATGCACACTGCTTACTACCAACCCACGATGTAGCAACTGAATCTGCTGTCTGCGTGGGGCTGTCGGCACACCCAGGGTACCAGGCACACAAGGAGAAGTCCTCAAGTGTCATCGAGCTGTCCCCTTCAAGACAAGGGACGCTCATCATCCCGGAAGAAAATAACTGCCCTTGCAAAGCAAAATATAAAATCCGTACCAGCAAACAGAGCTAAGTGGCTCCTTTCCTTCCGTCTACTACACACTCTTGTAACAAAACAGAAAATAAAAACAAAAGACCAAAACAGTTTTTAGTCACTCCCTTTATTCATTCCTAATCATTTGTTTTTTTATTTAATTAGCACAAGGTGAGACCAGTGACTGAGCAAACAACCTCAAGGAGGTTAGAGCATATAAAAGCGCGACTTGTGCTTGGGAGTGTGGATTTGTTTGTTTGTTTGTTTCAAGATAGTCTATGTAGCCCCGGCTGTCCTGAAACCTGCTATATAAACCAGGCTGGCCTCAAATTCACAGAGGTCCACCTGCCTCCACCTCCCAAGAGCTGAAGTTAAAGGCCACTATGGCCCCTGCTGTGATCTGAAGTTGTAAATCTGGTTTGCAATCCATTTGTTCTTTTAGGTTAAGCACACAAATCCATCCGTTGTAATGGTCCATCCAGGACAGCCAGAAAGAGCTCCGAGAAGGCAGGATTGACGTTAAATCCTGCACCTCCCAAGTTTTCAAACCACCACAAGATACAGCAAGAGGCTCAGCAGTCACCCATAACTGTGCGTGTGCTCATCCAAGCTGCTGCAGGGCTCTTTCCACCACTGCAGACCAAAGATCATCCATACTGGGGCCTCCTTGGGCTCATGAGGGTACAACATGGTTACAGGCTATGGCCCTTTAAAAGTAAGCCCTTTAGCCTAGTCTTTGTCCCACAGCCGAGCTCAGCCTCTGTGCCCAGAGAGGGCAGCTATGAAAAACAGCAACCAGTTCCTGGCTACTGCTCTCCCAGGGGCTTCTTAGCCTTCTGCGCTGAGGGGGTCCATGGAAGCCTGGGTCCAGGTACGCACATACACACCACCGCACATCCGAGCTACGGACGCAGGGCAATTGTCTGGGTGTTCAGGAGCCTCGTTTCCATACCAAACAGTTCTCTTCCCCACACCCTTCACGTGGAGGTTTTCTCTGGCTCATTTTCTCTAGATATTGAACTATTCCTCAAGGATGGAGTTTGCGGTTCCCACTGCAGGCATGGTCACCACCACAGCTCCGACACATTCCTAGGGTTGAGGGCAGGTGGCGGCATGGAACTTGTCTGCTGGCCTCTTTCCTAAAACAGGCCACGCTGAACCCCAGTGAAACATATAACCTTCCATAAGATTCCAGAAATATAAGATTCCAGGTGGCCTGAACTCAGCCATCATAAGTTGTTAAGCAAGTTAAGAACTGCAGGCCAAAGTTAAAATTTCTCCCCTAGCCTCCGTCTCCACCCTGCCTCCAGAATTTAGTGCCCCCATCTCACCCTACTTGGAATTTACTAACCTCAGACCCCCATTCACCTAAAAGGTCACCTTTTGTTAGCCTATCTAAGTTCTGCTTCTGCAAAGGTTATTTAAACCCTCAGCTATTGCAGGACAAGGTTCCCAGCTCTTCTGATCTTGATGGACCCCGGCGTGTCGGCTCAATAAAATTCCTTTGCTTTTGCATTGACTTTTTTTTTAATATTTATTTATTAAGTATACAGTGTTTTGCCTGCATGTAGACCTGCAGGCCAGAAGAACGCATCAGATTTCTTTATAGGTGGTTGTGAGCCACCATGTGGTTGCTGGGAATTGAACTCAGGACCTTTGGAAGAACAGGCAATGCTCTGAATGGCTGAGCCATCTCTCCAGCCCTTTGCATCGACTTTTGACTCTGACTCTCAATTGGGCTTTCAGGAATAGACTCTGACGATCTGAGTCTAACACTCCCTCCCTACTCAAAGAGTCAAGAACAGGTTCCTGGTGCCCTGAGAGGCCTTAGTTATCCTGTCAGCTGATGCGCCCTCTGGAGATACACCAGCACTCACTCACCCATACAGAGCAAGTTTCTGGTCCTTCATTACAACATTAGCATGAGGCTCTCAGTGCTGCCCTTGGCCCTGGCTCCCAGGAGCCAGCTGCCCTCTGCTCAAAGGCTGCCATAGGCTCCTCCCTCACCCACCACCCAGGGAGGGAGGGGAGTCAGTGAGCATTCCCTGACCAAACTGGCAGAAAGAGCTGGAAAGAGCCAGAAAGAGCTGGAAAGAGCCAGAAAGAGCTGGAAAGAGCCAGAAAGAGCTGGAAAGAGCCGGAAAGAGCTGGAAAGAGCTGTTCTCTTCCCCACACTACTTCCCTGCCTGACTCATTTTCCCTCCTTGCACCTAACCCACTCAACTTTTTACTCACATTCATCTGTCCCCTCCTATTATTACATGGTAAGTACCTTAAGAGCACCATGCTTTTCCATTTTCTTTTCTGTATATACCCTAGTGTCTACAACGGTGTATAGTAGTGGCGTATTTTTAATCCAAACACCAAGTTGCAATAAGCACAGATTTTATTCAGGATGAGAGGAAAAATTTGTCATTATAGAACTTGAACTCACCTTTAATCCCAGCACTGGGGAGGCAGATCTCTGTGAGTTCCAGGCCAGCCCAGTCTACAAAGCGAGTCCAAGAAAGCCAGAGCTACACAGAGAAACCCTGCCTTGATCAAAAAGGAACTTGAATTTAACTCCTGTCCTAAAGAGGCAATTAACATGTTTTAAGGAGAATGAGTGTGGGGTTGGTCACACAGAGTGTCCCGCTTAGGGATCTGTGTGCAAGCTGGCTTTGCTGTGGTTGGGCCACACCCTTCTGCTGAGCCTGGAGGCAGAGCTGCTCCCTCCTAGTGAGCGCATTTCAGGTCTTTGAGAAAAGCTCCCCCGGATGCTAGAGACACATTTACATCACAAAGCCATGGAGAACCGATTTACAAGGTTAAGGCTTTGTTTTCACTTCCTAAATAAATGATGTAAAACAAAAGGAAACCAGGCTGAATTCTTTGCCCAGTCATTCCACACCCACCACAAGCTGTGTAAGAGCTTTCAAGTCTCGGAACTGCTGGACAGAAGGACCAAAATCATTCCTGCTGAAAGGGTAGATCTTCCAGGCCAATGTCAAGCCCCAGTTGAGGAAAAGGCTCCTAAGGGGAGTTTGATGTGTTTGGTGAAAGACGGTGTCCTTATGAATGGGTGGGTGATGGGTGCTGTGGTGAAAGACGGTGTCCTTATGAATGGGTGGGTGATGGGTGATGGGTGAAAGACGGTGTTGCTATGAATGGGTGGGTGAGGGGATGGGGATGGACGATAGGCGGATGAGAGACAATGGGCAGATAACAGATGCCGGGTGCCTGATGGTAGATGTGTACATGAGGTGTGTGCTGTGTCGGGGAGGGTGAAGATGAGAAGGTCCGAAGACATTCAGGTTCCAATATACACTAGAAGTTGGTTCAAAAAGAGGAGGCCCCTTTCAGCCCTGCCAGGCTTCGCCTAAAGGCTCTTATCTGCTGATAAGACTGCTGATCGGACAGTCTGGTGGCTCACCTGCTACTCCCAACCTGCTTTGCCTCTTGTGAGTTATCTCCCGAGACTGGATTTGTTTGTTCACTATTTAAAATTCCTATTTGAGATAGATGCTAAGGGGTTTGTGGGGGAAGGTCCCTGCCAAAGCTGGCTCTCTCTATTCCCATTAACACTATTTTTTCGTGGCAGGGTTTCTCTGTATTTAGCCTTGGCTGTCCTGGACTCACTTTGTAGACGAGGCTGGCCTCGAACTCACAGTGATCCACCCGCTTCTGCCTCCCAAGTGCTGGAATTAAAGGCATGTGCCACCATGTGTGGCTTTCCCATTAACACTTGTTATTGAGTGCCTCGTGGTTTATTTTCTTCCTTGTGCCGGGGCAGCTTGCCTGCTTTCCACATGTACCCTGTCCCAGTGTTGCTTCTTTCCCCAGATCACTCAGATCCAAAAAGAAGGCCCGAGAGGCTACAAGACACGGAGCTGGTCTCCAGGAACCCTGTGATGTCATTAACTCCATATGGTTGGGGACGAGAGCTGGGGAGATAGCTCAACAGTTCTCATTACTGGCTGCTTCTCGGTAGGATCTGGGTTCGATTCCTAGCACTCACATGGCAGCTCACAGCCACTGGTAAATCCAGTTCCAGGGAATCTGATGCCCTCTTCTGGCCTCCATGGGTACTACATGTATGCAGTATACAAACATGCAGGCAAACACACACACACATAGAATAAGTTGTTTTTGTTTTTAAGAAAAGACTACTTTATAAGGTAATATTTAAACTTAACTTAGGAAATGGACAGGTTCAAGATTCATAGAAACTTGTGTTTATATAATTGGAGGCTGAGAGGATGATAAGAGAATTCTCCCCTACTTAAAAAAAGAATCCAAAGCCACATATACAAACCTAAGGGTGCGTGTGACCTCCTAGATATATGGCCAGTGCTCCTCCCAGGGCCTCCCAAAGTAAGTCCAGGTGAGGGACCAGAAGCCCAAGACTCACCAGCTTCCTGGCCATCCGCCTCTGCCAGTAGGTAAAAGGCTATAGTGGTTTCCAGGCAGCGTTCAGATCTCTAGAAAATTGCTAACCATAACAGTTATCTGTTCCAGCCACTCCCATGGCACTATTCTTATCTGCTGTTCACAAACCACCGTCCCTGCTGCTCCCTCTGATTTGGCAGCAGCAATTCATTATAAAACCCCGTGTGTGTGTGTGTGTGTGTGTGTGTGTGTGTGTGTGTGTGTGTGGGCTCATGCACACAAGCCTAGGTTTTTATACATCCTCCCCCACAATTTCAGTTCTGACAACCTAGTTCCACGTCAATTATGTAAGAGCCAAAGCAGGGAGTTTAACCCGGTACCAAAAGCACCGTAGTAGCTCTTACATAAGCTCCCACAAAGCCTCCGTAAGCCTGCCCCAAGGTGTGGAAGTGTGGACTTAGAAAAGATGCCAGCTTTCCCTTTGTCTTTAAAAAAGAAAAAGAAAAGCTTTCTGCACCTGATTGACTAGTTGGTATTGTGATATAGTATTTTTAAAATGTCAATTCAGTGGGGAAAATACTCCTTGGTAAAACTTGATTTTTAAAATTCATTTAAACCAAAAGGCCCCCCCTTACACACACACACACACACACACACACACACACACACACACACAGAGGAATACTGAACTTTCCCTTTGCACTGTACCCCACTAAGACTCCATGGGGAGTCCCTGTGGAATTAAGGGTCCCTGGTACACACAGCTTTTCTTTGCAAGAAAAACAAGCAAGATTACTTAAGTGAAAAAAAGAGAGAGAGAAAGAGGCTAAAATCCACTAGCTTCTCTCCAGCCCAACAAGTTTCTCTCCCTATATTCCACAGGCATGGGTGAGGTACCTGGAACCCACGGAGCCACACCTCAGGCTGCAAGGAGCCTAAAAGAAGCAATGCCGGCCATCAGTCCCTCCTGCTGACTACACATGACAATCACTAGAAAGCCATAGACAGAACAAATGCTGTCACCAGGAACCAGTAAGAACAGAATATAACGGGGTGGAAAACACGGAAATGCCTAGACGTTCGCGTATCTCATACTTTTCCACTTTCATCTTTTCACCTGAAAAAAAAAAATTACAGTCCCCGTGTGAGCAGTGATCTTTACCTGTCAACTCAAAATCAGCCAGTTCCACCTGACAGCAAAATAAAATCACCTGGCAGTTTAAAAGGCCAGAAGGCTGCGCATGAGGTTCTATTTCTTTAAATCACTTCCCGTCGTCAGAGACGTCCCACCGATTTTTCACAACAGACTTCATAAAAACCTGTGTTGTGTTTTAACGCTTGAAATACCACAGTATGATTTTTTTTTAAAGACCTCGTGTCCTCTTTAAATAATACCAAAGCCGCATGCTCACCCTGAAGGAAAGTTTTGAGCTAAGACAGAAATGTATGCCTCTGACTTCCTACGTTCTTACGTCCTCTGGTAACCGCTCCTAACTTTACCAACCAGCAAATATTTTTGCTAAGCACTTACATAACAAAGAGTGCTGGCGCCTCTGGCACGCCGCCAAGCGTACTTCTCTGGGTGTTTGTATTTAAAATAGAACGGTAGTAACATCACTTGCAAGCCTGTAGTTCCTTCCCTGCACAGACTCAGAATGAAGGGGGCTGAAAAATGGATGGAGCAAGCCTTACCATTCTAGTGCTCCAAAGAAATAACACATCGGTGCTAAATTAAGACGAAGACACGGACCGAATTATCCCGAGCTGGGGGTGGAGGGAGGAGGGGGAGCTCGCTTCGGCTAACCCGCTGTCGCCTCTGAAAGACGGTGCTCAACCTGACATCCCCGGAAGGTGCGAGTGGGCTGCAGCCTCTCTCCGGCGGAGCAGAGGAGGTGGGCTGAGGGGAGCCTGAAGCCCGAGACGCCAGCAAAAGCCGCCGACTCCGCCCGGCTGCGCACCTGTCTCCAGTCAGATCGGGATGCGCGGACCGCAGACGCTCACCTGGGTCTGGAGGAGCCAAGAAGGGTGCGCAGAGAGGCCAGGGCAGCCTCCGGGAGCATCCCGGGCCGGGCTACCTCCGCACGCAGCTCCTTCGCAGCTGGAGTTTGCAACGCGCCCACGCGTCCAGACTCCTGACCCACCCGGGTCTTCTGCAACTTGACAGAGCGCGGGCAGAGGTGGCGCAGGTGACGAGCCCGGGGCACCCTGGTACCTGGGGCCGTGGCCGCAGCCAGCCCTCCGCCCGCCCGCGCACTTCACCGATGGGCACCGCCCAGGCCACCCGGCTCCGACCGCTCGCAGGGATGGCCGGGCCTGAGGACGCCTCGCCGGACAAAGACGCCGCTCCCTCCTACCGGCCAGTGAGGTGCCGTCCTTGGCGACAGCAGCCCGGCTGCAGCGGCCCCAGGCGCGCACCCCCTCCCGGCCGCCCGGAGATGCTCACGAGCCCGGGCGCCTCCTCTCGGCCGGAGCCCCCGCGCGGGGAGCCGCGCGCCCTCTGCCGACAGGACGCGGCCCTGCAGCTCACGGGACCACAGTGGTCCAGAGCATCCAGCCTCAGACCCCAGGGAAAAAAAGAGACAGGCTGAGGTCGCCGACCTAGAGCCCGGACTCCCACGAGTGGGATCTGATGTGGTCCTCTCACAAGAGTGAGCCTCTTCTAATTGCGTGCGGCAGGAAGAACTGGGGCCCAGTGGGAGAACTTGGAAGGGATGCGGGGGGCGGGGGAGGGAATGATGAACAGGAGACTAAAGTGCTCTCTCCCTGAAAGGGTTTTGTGTGCGAGACTGTCTGCGTGTTTGGCGGCAGAAGGGGGGAGGGGTTTTTTTGTTTGAGGCAGGGTCTCGGCTATATAGCCTCGGCTGGCTTGGGACTCACAGGCATTCTCCTGCCTCTGCCTCGAGTGCTGGAGTTAAAAACGGAGACCGCGACCCACTTGCCCCTCAAAAGAGTGGTGCGAAAGGCTCTTGTCTGAAAGCAAGCTTGTATCTGCTTCGTAATTCACAGCGTTCTTCGGGAGTAAAGATGAAGGCAGGACTTCGCAATGGCCCTTCCAGGTCGCACACCTGGGAAACCTGAAGACCTACCGGGTCCGCTCTGACAAGGCTTGGGGCAGACTGACTAAGAATGAAGACGCAGTGCTTGCTGGTTCACAAGCCTGCTTTCTCTTGCGGGGTCGGGAGTGTGAGAAAGCGGGCTCCTTCCCCGCAACCCCAGCACTGCTGTACTGAGCAATGCTTTATATCAGCTTTTTTTTTTTTTTTTTTTTTTTTTTTTTTGGTACTAACTGGACTTTCACACGCTGTCTTTTTAAATTATTCTGTATGGCTTCCCTTTTCTTCTGGAAGAATCTAGGGCACATTTTATCGCTTTTCCTGTCACCTTCGGGTGTTAACAAGCAGTCTGACTCGCTGTTATTACAAAGTCCAGTCCAATCTAAGTCAAACTTTAATCTCACTTCATTTAAGCCTTCTCCACTCTCCTCCCCTAGCTCACACACACACACACACAAGCCTGAGCTAAGCTTAGAAAGATAGAACCGCCTCCTCGCAATTCACTGTCCTATTTGGGTGTTCTGCACCTCAGAGGTGGAAGGAATGGGGTCCTGACCCTACAGCTCCTTCCCCAGGCCACTCCCACTTCCTCCGGGATGCGCGCCCTGACAGGCAGATCCAATGGTCTCCCCCGTCCTCACAGACCTTCCATCAAACTCTACAAAAGCTCTGGTTAGCCTCTTCCTCGAGCCTCACACTCCAGATGACAGGCTTGTCTTTCCAGCAGTACGCAAGGGAGCCCTTCTTCCTCTTCCTGGCGGGACCTGCGCCAGCCCCGCCCCCACCTCGCTGCCCCACCACCAACCGCTGAGCCAACAGAATGCCTCCTAACAAGTCCCACAAAAAAGAGAAAAGTACTGTGCACGCACGCACCTACGTACCTCCATGGCAGCACAAGACAAGGCACTGGGATCTTGGGAGCATACAACCGTGACTCCACCAGAAAACAGAGAGGATGTCAGCATTTTGCTGGCTTTCTCTTTGTTTCCCCTTTGATTCTTTCAGGGTCCCTAACCCTAGCACCCACCTAACTCACAGCCCATCCTCCCTCTCAGATAGTCCTCTCTGACACTTCTAGGGTGGGTGTCACCCTTCTCCTAGGTGGTTGCAAATTGTCAAGTTGACCATGTAGATTAATGGTTACAAATGGTAAATTGGAAAAGGAAAAAAACATACAATCCAGATACAACAGTCATATAGTCCTGTTGAGATTTTTTTTTTTTTTCCTTTCCCGTTGGACGGGTAGAAATGGAAAGACAAGTTGGTTTTGTTGCTGTTGTTTTGATTGGTTGGTTGATTGACTTACTGACTGACGACTGACTGACTGACTGACTGGTTTGTTCCAAGTCTGAACCTTCTCAGAATTCCCAAGCTACAAGTCACCTAGTGTGCCCAGTAGCTGTGCCAAAATAAGCAATACACACACACACACACACACACACACACACACATACACACACACACATGCTTTAATTTAATTTATATCTTAACGTATTGTAATGCTGTGATGGAGAACAGAGTCAAATGTTCTCTTGAAGGGGAGTGGGATAGAATAAGCGGGCTTGTCTCTGTGAAGGCCACGCACAGCTGACAAAGCAACCGCTTCATGAGACATGGATACAGGTGGTTTATTTTGGAAAGTGATCCTAGGAAGCAGGGGCCAAAAATTTATTAAAACAGTAAGACGGTATGGTGGTTTGGATAAGAATGCCCCCGTGCTGGTTTGAAGAGGGAAGGACCCCATAGGCTTATGTGTTTGAATGCCCGACCCATGGGGAGTGGCACTATGAGGAGGTGTGGCCTTGTTGGAGGAAGTGCGTCACTGTGGAGGTGGGTTCTGAGGTCTCCTATGCCCAAGCCATGCCCAGGGAGGTGCTTGGTCCCCCTCTGCAGCCTGCAGATCGAGATGTAGAGCTCTGGGCTCCTCCAGCACCACGTCTGCCTACACGCCGCCACGCTTCCCACCATGACAATAGTGGACTCTGAAACTGTAAGCTGGCCCCAGTTAAATGTTTTTCTTATAAGAGTTGCAATGGCCATGGTGTCTCTTCACAGCAATAAAAGCCCATTGGCTCATGTATTTGAGTGCCTGGCCCCCAGTTGGAGTGTGGGGAAGGGTTAGGACATGTGGCCTTGCTGGAAGGGATATGTCACTAGGGTAGGCTTTGAGGTTTCAGAAACCCATACCAGGCCTGGTGTCTCTCTGTGTGTTGCTTACGGATCAGGATGGAGAACTCTCAGCTCCTTCTCCAGCCCCATGCCTTCCTCACGCTGCCATGCTTCCCGCCATGATGACAATGGGCTAAGCCTCTGGAACTAGAAGCCCCCGCTAAATGCTTTCCTTTATAGGAGTTGCCTTGGCCATGTCTTTTCGCAGCAGCAGAGCAGTGACTAAGCCAGAAAGGTGGGGGGGGAGAACATGTAATATCCAGAACCAGCTGAGGGCACAGGCTTTACCTCAGTGCCGCGAGGACGCCAAGGAAGCTCACGGAAGGCCTCGCGGAATGGCTATTTCAAAGTGCGGAGCACTGACTCTCCTTTTGGCTCCCAGTCTCTGTGGGTCAAATTACCTTTGGGCCTTTAAGTCCCCAAATCTTCCAGGGATTTAGACAAACAGACAGCATCGTGATGCTGAGAGACGGTTAGCTTGAGCTCAGCTTGCTAGGCACATCCATTGTCACAGGTGGAAAGAGGGGACAGAGACCAAGAAGATGTGGGACAACGCATCAAGGGCTGGAGGGCCACAGTGGGAATGCGGGCAGCCCAGCAGCTACGGCTAAGCGAGCAACGAAGATGAGCTGTGTTCACACAACATGACATCATTCCACCTGAAGAAAGAACTTCACAGCCAGGGCTACACAAAGAACCCCTGTCTCAAAACACACACACAGAGAGAGAGAGAGAGAGAGAGAGAGAGAGAGAGAGAGAGAGAGAGAACTTCAGACACACGTGGCAATGTAGACAGACCCTGAGGGTCTTACACTAACACAGTCTAGTCATCAGAGACGATTGATGGAAGTCAGGCGGTGGTGGCACGCACCTCTCATCCCAGCACTCAGGAAGCTGAAGCAGTAGGATCTCTGTGAGTTCGAGGCCAGCCTGGTCTACAGAGCAAATCCAGGACAGCCAGGGCCACGTAGAGAAACTCCTGTCTCAAAAACAAAACAAAGAACAAAGAAAAAAAAAAAAGAAGAAGAAGAAGAAGAAGATGGTGTGCCTAGCCAAATATCTAGAGACAGAAATAGGATTATGGTTGAAGGGGTAGGGTGGGTGTGAAGGAAAGAGTTAACGTCTCCTGTGAGTTCCGAGGGTCTGACTGACTCCTCATGTGAGAAGGGCTCTGTGGATGGACAAGGTGCTGGGTGCAAGTATGATGCAATTGTTCTTAGCCTGTGGAAACATAACCTTAACAGTGGTTATATGGTGGTGGTGGTGTGTGTATGTGTGTGTGTGTGTGTGTGTGTGTGTGTGTGTGTGTGTTCATTTGTGTATATGTGAGTGAGGGCTCATATATGCCACACAGGGCATGTGCGGGCGATACAGGGCTCTTGGTTGAGGGGTAGTGATCAAAGAATGACAGTTGGAGATAATAGCAGGGCTACAACACCAGATTGAAGGAACACCAGTCTCAGAAACAGTCAGTCAGAGGAGGGGTGCTCTGAGAACAAACAGCTCCTATCAGGGGGTTTGAGGTGCTGTACAGGTAGGGATCCACCAAGGTGCTCTGGGTTGGTTGGATTTTGGTTGGTTGGTTTTGTTTTTTCCAGACCAGGTTTCTCTGTTTGGCCTTGGCTGTTCAGGACTCTCTTTGCAGACCAGGCTGGCCTCGAACTCCTCCTGCACTAAGAATTCCAGATCAGGTGGCTTGTGGTCTTTCTGGACCCCTCCCCCTGACCCATGTAGCTTTGCACCCCATTCAACAATGGGAGAACATCACCTGCCTCTTGGGACAGTGTCTGCAGCAAGCTCAGGTTGGGGGGGTGGCGGGGCTCTGGTCCCAGTCCCTGAGCCATCAGCAGCTGCCACTAGCAAGAAGATAAACCCAAATCAAGGAAAGCAGAGCCCAGCAAGAAGCCCGGGGTACACTTCCAAGCTCCCACAGTGCCACCTGGTGCCGCCCTGTCACTCTTTCCCTCTCCTACCAGGGTTCACCGCGCGCTGGCGGCAACTGCTAGGTCTCCTCTCTTCTAATGCTGGATACTGCTCTGAGCCTCTGACTGGGATTTACCCTCGGGCATGGAACTACGCGAGCGTGAGGATACCCTGAATTCTGGACGGTCGTTTGTAACCCCGGGTGCCGCTGGCTAACAGCCTGCAAGCCCCAGCACAGAGCACTTCCGGCTGGGCTCTCTCCCTCAGCAGCACACACTTTCGCATCCCACCCCCCCCCCCCCCCAGGGCAGGCCTGCTTCGCCTTCTATCAGAGCCGGCTCTGCCTTTGTTTCTGGTGGGAAATACGGCAAAATCGTAAAGTCTGTTCCCAGACCTAAGGCAATTAATTATGCTTGCCGCAGCTGAAGCCCCAGGAAAGTAAAACTGCCTACCATCCCTTTTTTTTAATATTTTTTTTTCTAGTGCCATTTGACTTTCATTGCATGCGCCCCCTTGAGAACAGGACATTCATTTGAGGCTTTAAGTAACATCCTACCCATCTAGGGGTGTTGCTCATTTACAGCCTGTTTTATACGCTTGTGGTAAAATTAAATTCACTTTTTATGGCAAAGTCTGTCAGGAACAGCATGTTTACATCATAATAACATGTAATGCACACAGACCTTTGGAGAGAGCCTGATATATTCAACCTAGTTTTGCCCATGTCCCAGATTCCTTACTTTTTATTTTATGTTATAGTTTCTAAACATATGCACACAACAACAGCACACAAACATACATAAATTTAAAAACACACGTACACACACACGCGCATGTAAAATATTTCCCCTGAGGTCACTGAACACTGACAGGAATATTGAGACATTGTGATGAGGAGCTGGAGACATGGCCCAGTGGTTAGAGCATTGGCTGCTCTTCCAGAGGACCTGGGTTCAGTTCCCAACACCCACATGGTGGCTCACAAAAATCTGTGACTCCAGTTCCAGGGGATCCGACGCCCTCTTCTGGCCCCCATGTGTGATGCATGCATGTGGTTCATGCAGATAAGAAAACACCCATGTACATAATAAATAAATACCTTTTAAAAAATCTCTTTTAGGCCGGCCATGGTGGCACACACCTTTAATCCCAGCACTCGGGAGGCAGAGGCAGGTGGATCACTGTGAGTTCGAGGCCAGCCTGGCCTACAAAGTGAGTCCAGGACAGCCAAGGCCAAACAGAGAAACCTTGTCTCAAAAAACAAAAAACAACAAAAAGTCTTTTAAAAGATTTCTTAAGTAAATTAGCCTATAGTTGTAACTAGTTCCCAGGCTATTCTTTGCCTTGTATTTCAATGGTTTCTTAAATTTTACATAATGAGATGTTCATTTTATAAATTAAAGTTGCCGATTTTTTTCATTGTTATATTTTTTTAACTTTAAACAATACTTCCCCATCCTGAGATTTTACAACCAATCATTTTCATTTCCTGTTTCTCTAAAATTTTTAAGATATGTAATTCTGTAATCTGTCTGGAAATAAAAGAGGCAGGTTAACCATTTGACGTGATATAGATGAGAACTCTAATTCAGTTTCTGGTTTGAGGGGGAAAATACTCAAGTTGAAACCTCATTAAGCTTAAGTAAGTGGGTACCATTTTAGCCAACACGTTTGTTTTTCTCTTTACATTTTTAATTAAATTAGCATAATGATTTCACTAGTGCAATTACATTGTGTTTAACCAAGCTGAAATTAAGCTTTTCATTCTGTCCTGTTCCTCAAGTGAGTTTGAGCCTACAAAAGCCTCCTAGTACTCCACACTGGTCTTTTTTTTTTTTTTTTTTTTTTTTTAAGATGTACTTATTTTTTATTTATTGCATATGAGTGCTTTATCTGCAGAAGAAGGTATCAGATCGCATTATAGATGGTTGTGAGCCACCATGTGGTTGCTGGGAATTGAACTCAGGACCTCTGGAAGAGCAGGCAGTGCTCTTAACCACTGAGCCATCTCTCCAGCCCCCACACTGGTCTTCTTTATCAGCCAAAATAATGTAGTGGGGTTTTTTTGTTGTTGTTGTTGTTGTTTGTTTTTGTTTTTCGAGACAGGGTTTCTCTGTGTAGCCTTGGCCATCCTGGACTCACTTTGTAGACCAGACCAGGCTGGTCTCGAACTCACAGCCATCCGCCTGCCTCTGCCTCCCGAGTGCTGAGATTAAAGGCGTGTGCCACCACGCCCGGCTCAATAATGTAGGTTTTTTTTAATTATTATTATTACCAGTTTCTGGTTGGTCTCAAAATCCTGGGCCATGTACAGCAAAGCAGCTGAGAACACAGCTCAGGTACAATGTCCGGCTGGCATATTCAAGGTTCTGCATTTGATCTGGACATTAAAAATACTAACGACGCTTTCCAGCTTTGGCCCGGCAGAATGGCTCCCGCAAAAAAAGGGTGGCGAAAAGAAGAAGGGCCGTTCGCCATCAACGAGGTGGGGACTGGAGAATACATCATCAGCACTCACAAGCGTACCCATGGAGTGGGCTTCAAAAAGCGTGCTCCTCGGGAGCTCAAAGAAATTCGGAAATTTGTCATGAAGGAGACGGGGACTCCAGATGTGCACATAGACACCAGGCTCAGCAAAGCTGTCTGGGCCAAAGGAATAAGGAATGTTCCGTATTACATCTGAGTATGTTTGTCCAGAGAATGTAACGAAGATGAGGAATCGGCCGACAAGCTCTACACATTGGTAACTTACGTGCCTGTTACCACATTCAAGAATCTGCAGACGGTCAACTTGGATGATAACTCACCTGCTGAGTGTCAAATAAAGTTAGAGAACTGCCTCCAGAAAAAAACAAAAGAACAACTAACGATGGCCGGGCATGGTGCCACATGCCTTTAATCTCAGCATAGGGGCAGGGCAACGGCAGTGGCCCTAGAGTCCAGCTTGGTCTACAAAGAGTTCCAGGACAGCCAGGGCTACACAGAGAAATCCTGTTAAAAAAAAAAAAAAAAAAAAAAAGTCCAAGATAATCATGATGATGATTTTAAAACAAACAAACTAGGGGCTGGAGACATGGCTCAGCAGTTAAGAGTGCTTACTAGGCCAGTTGTGGTGGTGCACACCTTTAATCCCAGCACTTGGGAGGCAGGGGCTAGCGGATCTCTATGAGTTTAAGGTCAGCCTGGTGTGCAGAGTGATTCCAAGACAGCCAGGGCTACACAGAGAAACCCTGTCTCAAAAAAACAAAAACAACAACAACAACAAAAACAAAACAAAAACAAAAAACCCACCACTTTTTAAAAATTTTGTTTTATATATATATATATTTTTTAAAAGATTTATTTATTCATTATTATGTATACAGTGCTCTGCCTGCATGTACACCTATAGGCCAGAAGAAGGCATCAGATCTCATTATAGATGGTTGTGAGCCACCATGTGGTTGCTGGGAATTAAACTCAGGACCTCTGGAAGCGCAGGCGGTGCTCTTAACCACTGAGCCATCTCTCCAGCCCAAAAACATTTTTTTATTTAAAAAAAAAAAAAGTGCTTAATACTCTGAGGACCTGGGCCTGGGTTTGGTTCCAGCACCCAGATAGTGGCTTCCAGTCACTTAACAACTGTAGACCCAGGGACTCTGATGCCCTCCTCTGTCCTCCAAGGGTACTGCACATGTGTGGTACCCAATGCATGCAGGTAAACACTCACACATAAAATTAAAACTATTTTTTAAATCTTTTACAAAAAAGACAAAAAGACTAGGAATTAGAGGGATGGTTTGTTCATTAAGAGCAAATCTTCTTCCAGAGGATATGAGTTTGCTGCCTAGCATCTGCCTCAGGTGGCTTACAGCTTCTTGTACCTTCAGCTCCAGGGAATCCAATACCTGAATTCATGTTCGTACAAATACACACGGGCACACGGGCACACGGGCACCCATGCACACATATGCACACAAACTCATGTTCATACACACACAAACACACACACACACATTCATGTTTGTACACACACACATGCACACACATACACTCAGGCATGCACGTGTGCACACACTCTTTTTAAGCGCTGGAAAAGAATTGTGTGACTAGCACCCCCATACTGAAGGTATGCTGGCGTTCACTGGGCGCCTTGTGTCCTTCGGCAGGACCTTCCCTGCTGCTCAGGCATGGAATTTGCTGGAACACCCACAGCGCGTGCCTGTGGGACGTGTACCACATGGGAATTGCCTTACATTTTCCTTCATCCTGTTTAGCTATTGTCTTCAGAGCTACTACCCAGTCTGCCCAGCAGGGGGCAAAACAGCCCACAGGACAGCGCTGACGGATCACAGAAAGCTGTGGCCACAAAGCGCAAACATAGGGCCCTTGACCCCAAACAAGAAAAAAACACGTCCCAATGTTGTACAACCTCTCTCCACCTGCCGTGTTTTTATTGCTAGCAAACATCCCATGTCTTCTGGCACAGGGATACAGGAAGGCTGCCTGCACGTTAGACCCTCGATGTGAGTCGGTCGCGTCTGGGGGCGCGTGGCGGAGGAGAGGCGGGTGTGGGTTGAATTCTGAACATGCTCAGTACACAGACCAGACCGCCAGGACTGTCTTGCTGCCCTTCCCATGCCCCGCCCGCTGCCCCCCCACACACACACCCTCTGACGTACGGAACAGGAGCAGATGATCCAGGCGCAACCCTGAGGGTGACCTGGCAGCTTGAGGCTCCAAACCCTGCCGTGCGCTCAGCCCCTCTCCGTCAGTGGGACCTCACCCACAGGATGCAATTGCAGCCATTAAGGTAGTTTCAGATGCCGGCCTTACAACCCAAGTGAGACCCAGAGAGAACAGAGCGCCTTGGACTCTGTAAGCGTGACCTTCCCTGACTGACCGTGCAGGCTTCCTAGATCCTACGGGAAAGTTCCAAGGTGCATTCGTCCACAGGCAAAGGCTGGGGGCATCTCAGTTTGTGACCTCTACAAGGTACCTCCAGGTTATCTCAGTCAAAGAAAGAAATCAGAGGACACAGAGGAAGGGATTTATCAGGCAAAGGAGTAGAATCCTCTCAAAACAGGCTCACAGGAGCCGGGCATGATGGTGCACGCCTTTAATCCCAGCACTCAGGAGACAGAGGCAGACAGATCGCTGTAAATTCGAGGCCAGGCTGGTTTACACAGCGAGTCGAGGGCAGTCAAGGCTACACAGAGAAACCCTGTCTGGGAAAAAAAAAAAACCAAAAAATAAAAATAAAAGAAAGAAAGAAAGGCTCACAGTGTGGGAGTTTTGCACAGCTATGTGTACAAGCAAACCTTACTGGAAGGTAGACATATTTAGGAGTCAATAAAGAGGTCCGCTAAGGAGCAGCGTTGACACATTGTTGGGTGGACTACACTCCAATCAATCAATACAGCTTAATTGTGCAAGCCCCTCCCTCACTCCCTGGCCCAAATCCCCCTCCATTTCAGCCTAAAGTTCAAGACAAAACCCAAAGATAAACTTGGGGAGGCGGTGTCCCCTGGACCCTTTTGAGTATGACTTGGCCCATTGTGGGAGGACTGGATCATTTCTTTAGTTGGCGCACCGGTGTGTGATTGAGCTTAGCTTGTTTCGGCTGCTGGGGCTGGTACAGTGGCCTGGAAGGGTCGGTGGGAGCCCACACCCACCCTGCACAGTTCACTTTGTCCTTTTTTTTTTTTTTTTTTTGGTATTGGTTTTGGTTTTTCAAGACAGGGTTTCTCCATGTAGCCTTGACCATCCTGGACTCACTTTGTAGACCAGGTTGGCCTTGAACTCACAGCGATCCGCCTGCCTCTGCCTCCCGAGTGCTGGGATGAAAGGCATGCACCACCACCACACCTGGCTTGAGTTTGGATAGTTACAAGCCACAATGAGGGTGGTAGGAACTGAACCTGGGTCCTCTGCAGGAGCAGCGAGTGCTCTAACCACTGGGCCATCCATCACTCTAGCCCTTTAAGAGGAGGGACCTGGCTAGAGGAAACAAATGATACCTGGTATCGAACTCCATCCCCCCCCCCCATCTGTCACCTGTCCTCTGTGAGGTAAGCCACCTCTGCCACATGCTCCTGTGGAGATTCTATTTCACCACAGACCCAGAGTCAACTGGGACAAGAGTTATAAACAGAAACCTCAGAGCCTTGAGCCAAACTGACCTCGTCCTCTTTAAGTTATCATTGGTCACAGGGTCGGCTGACCGCAGACTGTGAGGGAATGTCAACGGTGCCACAGACAGTGGCCCGGCATCT
The DNA here is from genome assembly GCF_903995435.1 of Acomys russatus. Classification (NCBI taxonomy): domain Eukaryota; kingdom Metazoa; phylum Chordata; class Mammalia; order Rodentia; family Muridae; genus Acomys; species Acomys russatus. Next base: position 26,955,097 of record NC_067155.1, read on the forward strand.
TCCCTGTGGCTGCCTCCTTTTTTTTTTTGGTTTTTTGGGTTTTTTTTTTTTTTTTTTTTTTTTTTTTTTTTTGGTTTTTCAAGGCAGGGTCTCTCTGTGTAGCTTTGGCTGTCCTGGACTCACTTTGTAGACCAGGCTGCGAACTCACAGCGATCCGCCTGCCTCTGCCTCCCGAGTGCTGGGATTGTAGGCGTGCGCCACCACGCCCGGCTTGTGGCTGCTTCTTTTGACCAGTGCCTTCTGCTTTCCTGTGGCCTAGCCAGTGCACTGTGAGTGGAAGAGTCACCTGGACACTCTGCCCCTCCCTTCCTCCTGGGAACTCACCTCAGGCACTTCATTGCCCCCACCATCACTCCCCCCCACCCCTTGCTTCTTTCTCAATACACTCTGCATCGCACTGTCCTCAGCAGGATTATGGACCTGAAAATCCGTATACTGAACTCTGAGCACTCAGGATGGCTGCCTTTGGAGACGGGGCCTTGAACGGATGCTTAAGATAAGCAAGGCCATTGCAGTGGGCAGGGCCTAAACCATGGTGACTAGAGGCCTTAAAAAAAAGGAGGTTGGGACACAGACACACCCAGGGGAAGACTGAACTCTACGACCAAGGAGAGGGCTGAAGAGCAACCCCGTACCCGCAGCATTAAAGTAAGAGAAACTGTGATGCTACAAGCAGCCAGGTGTACCGTTGTTTGTCATGGCAGCCTAAGCAGGCTCATACACTGCTGCCATGTGCAATAGGATGGGACAGTGGGACAGGAGATTCTTCGTTTAGCTACCTTACGTGAGTGCATGGCTACCCATGTAGTGTGTATGTGTGTGTGTGTGTGTGTGTGTATGTGTGTGTGTGTGTGTGTGTCTGTCTGTCTGTCTGTGTTTGTGGAGAGACAGAAACAGAGACAGAAATCATGTCTGTCTGTCTGTGTCTGAGATCATCTACCATGTTTCAGAAGCCGGTGAGGCCTGCAGACCTACGCCACTGCAAATAAGAACCCGGAGCCCCCGGGTTCTCCACCAAACGAGGCTCTTTCTACAATGAATTCTTGACGAGACTTAAAGGAGGTGAACTGGATTCCGTAATGAATTCTATGTCTTCCTGGGAAAAATTCTTTGTTCTTTTAGTTAAAACAAAGTCAATGTCTGTGGATATTTACCAAAATCTCTACCTGGCATGTGTGGGAGCTAAGCTGTGATCTGCTGGGAGTTTCCCAGAAGGTGTTCTCTTTCCTGGGAAGGATGTATGTTATTCACAACGTGTCCTCAATCGCTGGGCCTAAAACCCTGAAGTGGCATAGCAGCAGCTATGGTGGGACAGCTTTATGAGTTAGCCATGAAATTGGCCCCCAGCAGCTCATGTGTTGAAACACTTGCACCACAAATCCTGGAAGAGCTCCAGGCTTCCTCTGAGAACCAGTCTGGCTGATAACCACATTACAGCCTGTGGGACAGGTCCAGCTAAGCCATGCCTGGACTCCAGAGCTGTGGAAACAGAAGATAGCATGGGGGTAGGGGGTGCTCTAAACCACAGAGCATGTGGTCCCTAGCTACAGAGCCAGAAGGCTGAAGCGTACCTGCTGATGGCTTTTCTATACGCTGGTACCAGGGAAGGAAGTGATGGGACTCCAAGCCAGGATGCTCACTGAAATGCAGGAGTCACACTGGACCAGAGAAAGAAAGGAGACCCTAGACCGTGTGGAACTCTCTGCCACCCTCAAACAGTCTCTTTCACAAGGTAGCATAATTTGAGAAACACAAGCAAGCTGATGAAACATTGCCCGCCCCGCCCCCATTTGTCCCTCCACCACCCCCCCCCATCCCAACTCCCCCAAACCCTCACTTCCATCATAGCCAGCCAACCTCACCTGTCAATCTGACACAGCTTATTCTCAACAGGAAAGAGGGAACCTGAGCTGAGGAACTCCCAAATCAGATTGGCCAGGCTGGCCTCTGAAGTCCTGTCTGCAGCTGGGTGTGGTGGCACACGCCTTTACTCCCAGCGCTTGGGAGGTAGGGGCAGGTGGATCACTGTGAGTTCGAGGCCAGCCTGGTCTACAAAGAGTCCAGGATAGCCAAGGCTACACAGAGAAATCCTGTCTCAAAAAAACAAAACAAAACAAAAAAAGGTGAGGTCCTGTCTGGACCAGTCCTAAGTAGGGGACCTAAGGGTGCCTGAGAAAGACAGCTGAGACCCAGTTCGAATGAGCTAGCCGCCAGTATTCCACCATAGTGGGTGGGTCTGAGCTAGTGCCTGGAGTTCCTGCCCTGACTTCACTTACTGATGGACTGTGACAGGGAAGGATAAACCAAACAAACCTTTCCTCCCCAAGTTGCTACTGTTGGCCAGTGTTTGTCACAGCAAGAGAAAAGCAAACCTTGCTGACTTGAGATCTCAGACATGTGTACGCAGGAGATTCCTCTATGCAGTAAGAAGTACCTGGGGTCATTCTTTTAAAACACATATGGTGGCGCACGCCTTTAATCCCAGCACACGGGAGGCAGAGGCAGGTGGATCGCTGTGAGTTCGAGGCCAGCCTGGTCTACAAAGTGAGTCCAGGACAGCCAAGGCTACACAGAGAGACCTCGTCTCGAAAAGCCAAAACCAAACAAACAAACAAACAACCCTGCCCCTCTTATGTCTAAGCCCTACCCGCAACCTGCCAATCAAGTCTGCATCCTTTTTTTTTTTTTTTGAAGCTTTTTTTATTAATTATTGAATATGAGCGGTTTTATCTGCAGAAGAGGGCATCAGATCACACTATAGATGGTTGTGAGCCACCATGTGGTTGCTGGGAATTGAACTCAGGACCTCCGGAAGAGCAAGCAGTACTCTAAACCACTGAGCCATCTTTCCAGCCCCCCCTCACCTTTTAAAAAAAATATTTATTTATTTATTTTATCCGTGAGTGCTCTATCTGCATGTACACCTTCACGCCAGAAGAGGGCATCAGATTCCAGTATAGATGGTTGTGAGCCACCATGTGGTTGCTGGGAATTGAACTCAGGACCTCTTGGAAGGGCAGACAGTGCTCTTAACTCCTGGGCCATCTCTCCAGCCCCCAAGTCTGCATCCTTATCAAGGACATCCTGTTGTGGAATCTGCTTAATCTCAACATAGGTCAAACCCCAGGTCAATGCAGATGGCAAAGCATATCATCATCAAGCTGCTGCTGGTCGGTCAGGGCTGCAGAACAGACCCAGGAGCTGAGCTACGGCCCTGAGCCAGAATACCACAGAGTAGTTAAGCTTGCGAACCACAAATATCTATGCCAAGTTATTGTTCCATTTCTCCACCTATCAGGATAAAAGTTGGTTCCTGGGCCTGGGAACATGGACTTGTTTGATCCTGCCAGCAAGATGGAGAAGCTGTCCGTCCCTGAGATGTCTGGGCCCAGACAAACTGTCTCCTTATGACAGTAGCTGTTCCGCTATTGGGTCCCAGTCCCCTGGGACCTTGACCTTAGTTTCTTCCTATGGTTAAATGGAGTCTGAAAACAAAATGGTGGTTCTTAGAACAAGTTTCTTTCTCCTTTTTTTTTTTTTTAAGATTTATTTATTTATTATTATGTATATAATTCTCTGCCTGCATGTACACCTGCAGGCCAGAAGAGGGCAACAGATCTCACTATAGATGGTTGTGAGACACCACGTGGTTGCTGGGAATTGAACTCAGGACCTCTGGAAGAGCAGTCAGTGCTCTTACCCGCTGAGCCATCTCTCCAACCCCAAGTTTCTTTTTCTTGTTCCCAACAACTCCAAGTGGCTTTGACAGTCGTACCCGGGAGCTAGCCATAGAAAAACACCATCCCCAAATACAGTCCGTGGAGTGAGATGTCAGACACAGAAAGGCAACCCCGCATGCTCTCACACACATGTGGAAGCTAAGAATCCCAACGCACCATGACCGAGAGCAGGCTGATGATTGCCAAAGGCTGGACCAGGCATGGAGAGAGAGAAGACGGTTAACAGGAATGGGGGACAGTTGGAAAGAGCTGGCTAACATTTAACGTTCAGTAGCACAGCAGACACTGCAGCTGACAACAGGAATCAAATACTTCAAAATAGAGGACAGGGTCGTCTTTGTGCCCCATGCTTTGTGACCTTGTGACCTTTCTTGGGGGAGGTGACGACCCTAGATAGGGCACTGATGCTGGACCAATCCTGTGAGTTCGTTGGTGTTACTTGGAAGAGTATGAATAGGCGGGGAGGGTCAAAGGCACCCATATCTCCTGAAATCCCATCTCAGCGTGTGTGTCTGCTCATAGAAGGAGCTCCCAGAAGGGCAGCAGGCTTAGAGTCCCCTTTGGTCAGCATTTGTTACTACTTACAAAGCCTTGGGTAGGAGGAGATTGGCAATCTTGTAAGTTTCAGGAACTTCCCAAGCCTTGTAAGTTTTGTTTGTCTCATGAGACTTGAGGTGCCTCCCTCCAGGACAGAATGTTTGAATTAGGAGGCTCTCGGTGAACAACATCCCAACACAATGTCGCGATAAAGGTCAGAGGTGGTGGGCATAGCAGCACTTTGATATCATTTCATATATTTCTATCAAATGTCATAATGCACTCCATAATTGCGTACCAGTTATTCTTTAAACATCATTTTCAACCCATCCTAGATACAGGCCCCGTCCTAGCCTGCAGCCAACTCCATGCTCTCTGTAGAAGCTCATTGCCGGCTCTCACATTGATGTGCAACCTGCTCCCGCTGCCGCACTGCAGGCAACATGTCCTGCCAGGCTCCAGGCACACACCAACCCCTCACTTCTGTGTCTTAGTCAGGGTCTCTAGTGCTGCCATAAAACACCGTGGCCACACACAGCTTGGGGAGGAAAGGGTTCGTTTCGGTTTGCAGTCCACCAAAAGCGAAGTCCAGGCAGGAACTTGCTGATGCAGAGACCATGAAGAATGCTGCTTCCTGCCTGGCCCTTGGGGGCTGCTTTTTCATATCATCCTGGACCACTTGCCTAGGGGGTGACATCACTCCCAGTGGACTTGGTCCTCTCACATCACACACACACACACACACACACACACACACACACACACACACACACACGCAAACACTTTGTGATGGAAGCTACAGATGTCCAGACCTGGGGACCTCAAAGGGGAGGTGGCCTGGAGAGTCTCAATTTACCTCTGATAGCTTTGGCCCTCCCCTGACAGGACAGGGGTGTGAAAAGCTGCCAAGAATGCCAAAGTGGGGGATTGGGGGTTTAGCTCAGTGGTAGAGCGCTTGCCTAGCAAGCACAAGGCCCTGGGTTCGGTCCTCAGCTCTGGGGCCAAGAAAAGAACAGAAAAGAAAAGAAAAAGGAAAAGAATGCCAAAGTGTTAATGACTTCCTGCTCCACCTGGTGTCACTTCATCACGCCTGTCTCCCAGGTGCCAGTCAGCAGTTCCCTCTGCTCTCTCCATCACTAACCCCAACACACACACACACACACACACACACACCCCTCCCCCTCCACTGCGCAGAAGATGCTAGTGACAAGTGTTTCAGGCATATCTGACTAACGCCTACTGAGCCATCTCTCCAGCTCACTAATTTACATTTTGGTGGATCTTTGGCTACCATTCTCATCTCTCTTAGCACACCAAAATAAATCTTCGAGATGCAAAAGATGTCATTTCTAAGTCATGCTCTGAGTAAGTAATAGGCATTTCAGATTATGAGGTCACTGTGCATAGAATATGTTTTCTGTCTGAGATTTAAGCGGGGAGGGACGTAGCATTTTATTTTTGAAAGCAGGGTACTTCCCAGCTAAAATTGCCATTCAAACCACACAATACAAATAACATGTATAATTCCTTTTATTACAGTCTTCAAGTCTATACAAAAAAAAGTACTGGTCAGGGAGAGAGAGATGGCTCAGTGGTTACAAGCACTGGCTACTCTTGCAAAGGAACCACATGGCCGCTCAAAACTACCTATAACTCCAGGTCGGTAGGTTCTGGTGCCCTCTTCTGGCCTCCACAGGTATTACATGCTTGTGGTCCACAGAAATACATTTGGGTAAACCTTCATAGTTTTTTGGGTTTTTTTGTTGTTTTGTTTTTTACTTTTAAATTACTAGTCATCTTATAGTTTGAAATTTTTACAGTTCCCACCTCCACTTCACGCCCCTCCCCAATAACCACTCAAGGAAGAGGCTAACGGATGAAACAGCCCTCACTCACCCACGGTGCACAGCTGCTGAGCGGCACGCCTACCTCTCTCCTCGCTCCCTGGGCTGTTCATCCTTACTCATCTATTCTTGGGTTCCCAGAAGCGACCCTGACGTAGTCTCATTCAACACTACTTTTTTTTTTTTTTTTTTTTTACGCGGGAATAAACAGCTATTTGTAGCCAAATGAGCACGCTTCATTTCCGAAGTAAAATTACTTCCATTCATCTTCTTTAAAAACACACACACACATTTGTGAATAAGTCAGCCCTTTATGTTGCATTGTTTTGCTCTGACCTATTTCCTTCACTCTCGGCCTCCCCCGCTCTCCGGCCCCGGGTTCTCTGGAACGCGGTGAGTCACTGGAATACAGACCATCAGCTCCAGGCACAGACTGATTGCTCTATAGGCACGGAACTTACTCATCAGTGGGTTTGTTTGTTTGTTTTTTTTAACATCCTCTCCCCAAAATCCTCTCCTCTAAAAATATGGCTGCCTGGGCAATCCAAGCCAGAGGAGCTCCTGTCTGCTTACTTTCTTCCTGATGGGCAGAGGCATGACAAGGTGACCCCAGGACCTGTTCACCCTTTATTTAATGCATAGTGCAGTACCAAGCACAGAACAGGATCAGTAAATGCAACAAATCTCTTGGGGGTAAACTGCAAAGCTCCAGCCCTGCCAATCCAGGCACAAGTAGGGGAGACCAGGGAAGCTGGGACCTGCTGCTGAGTCAACTGCAGACCCCCAGCTGGCGCCCTAGTGTCTGCTGGCTGGTTTTGTGGATATCCAGGCAACGCCTTTGCCAGCCTCACAACTGCCTTGTCTTCCAGCCCTCCTTCACGCTAAAGCAGGTTTCAAACAAATGAGAGAGCAGGGAGTGGGTAAGTGCCCCCCCAAGAAGGTCAACACCAGCACTAAGATGGCTCGCATTAGACATGTCCCTTCGTGCATTCACCTCCCCTGCGTCCCCTTGTCCCGTTTCTAATTTTAGCAGAAAGATTTGATTCTTTTTCAATTTTGTAGAACATTAGCTATACTTTTTTGTATGTAGCTTATTATATTGATGTATGTTCTTTGTGTTGCTTGTTTCTTTGGAGGTTTTTTAAAGATTTATTTATTTATTTATTTATTATGTATACAGTACTCTGCCTGCATGTAGACCTCTAGGCCTTCAGAGCATCAGGTCACACTATAGGTGGCTATGAGCCACCATGTGGTTGCTGGGAATTGAACTCAGGACCTCTGGAGGAACAGTCAATGCCCTTAACCTCTGAGCCATCTCTCCAGCCCACTCTTTAGAGCTTTTATGATGAAGCGATGCTAGACTTTGTCAAAACTTCTGCATCTACTGATAGGGTCTTGTGACTTCTGTTCTTGAGTCCCTGCGATGTGCAGTAGCTGCTGATTTGTGTTTATTGGTCTACCACTGCATTCCCCGGAATTAAGCCAACTCCATCCTAATAAATGATCTTTTGATGTGTTGTTGAGTGTGGTTTGCCAGCATCTTACTGAGAATTTTTGCATCTGTGTTCATCAGGGATACTGTCTTGTCATTTTCTTTTTATGTCTCTGTCTGGCTTGGTGTCATGGGGTGGTATTAGGTTTGCAAACTGAGTCTGGTAGTGCTCTTTTTAGTTCTATTTCATGGAATAGTTTGAGGAACAATGGTATTAATTCTTCATTAAAAAGTCTGGCAGAGCTTTCAACCTTAGCTCCATCTTCCCTGAAACTCTTTTTTTTTAAAAAAATAATTTATTTAGTTTATTTTATGTGCATTAGTGTGAAGGTGTCAGATCCCTTGGAACTGGAATTACAGACAGTTGTGAACTGCTGTGTGGGTGATGGGAATTGAACCCGGGTCCTTTGGAAGAGCAGGCAGTGTTCTTAACCACTGAGCCATCCCTCCAGCCCTTTTCCTGAAACTCTTGCACCATAAAAGGGAAGTGGAAGAACAAGACACCGTGCAGGCTGAAGAGCAAAAGAAGAAAACCAAGGCGAGGGCCAAAGTGAATTAGCCTCTGCACCCTCAAAGGCAGAAGAGCAGATGTAAGGCATGGTGGAGGCCAGGATGCTAGAACAAGCTGTAGTACCACACACTGCTGTCTGGACAGGACAGTACGTTGTCGGCGTATTATTGGCAGTGGACCTGGAAGCTCACATCTCCTCGCCGAGGCCACCTCGGAGAGACTGCCGTCCTTACAAATGAAACAGCCTCCATTGCCCTGGGCCTGTGGCATACTGAACCACTTCTGTTCTCATCTTCTGTGGCCTAGTATAACTTGTGTAAAATAAGCTATATTTCTTGTTGTCCCATGTGAATAATAATAATAATAATAATAATAATAATAATAATAATAATAATAATAATAATAATAATAATTCATCTGATAGAATCAGCTGTGTCCATTTGGGCCTGGGTGTTTCTGTTTTGTTTTGTTTTGTTTTGTTGTAGTTGAGAGACTACTTATTACCATTTTCATATCATTTTTTTTTACAACTGTTTAAGTTGTAAATATCCTCTTTATTTAAATTTGGTAGATCATATCTGTTCAGAAGCTTATCCATTTCTTTCCAATTTTTCTGGTTTATGGGAATGAAGATTTTCAAAAACGTATCTTATGATCTTATGAATTTCTAAATTTGTATGCTTTATGTTTTCAATATCACTCAGATCTAAGAGTATTTAACTCTCCCCTGATGCCCCGCCTAATCATGTATGTATTGAGAGTTTCTATACGCTCAATAGTTTCTCTGGCTGTCCTTGCTGTTGCTTTCTTATAACCAGACAGAATGCAAAAACTATCTCAGCCCTGCATTTGTTAAGATTCTGCCTGTGTCCTATTCTTTTCTCTATTGGGAGACTTTTAATTTCTGGTTCTGCCCAGCTGCTTGCTATGAGTCAGTGTTGCTGTTCATAATCCTGAATTAACTTTAATGAGTCACGTATATTTAGCAATTTTTGTATTTCTCCTAAATTACCCATCTTTAGAGTATTTGCAGTAGGTTTTTAATAGTATTCCCTAGCAATCTCAGATTTCAGTGGAACCTTTTATAAATATCTCCCTTTTCAGCTCCGATTTTATTAATTTTGGTCGTTTCTCTTTCTTTTGGATAACTTGGCTAAGGGCTTGTCAATCTCTTTTTTGCCTAAGCAACTTTTTGACTGGTTCTGTGTATTGTTTGTTCTGTCTCCATTTTTAAAGACTTATTTTATCAGTTTGTGTGTGTGTGTGTGCGTGCGTGTGTGTGTAGTTATGTGCACCTGAGTGCAGGTGCCCAGTGTCCAGAGGGAGCATCAGATCCCCTGGGACCCGGGTTCCAGGCAGTTGCGAGCCACCCAGCATGGCTGTTCTTGCGCACTGAGTCCTGTCTCCCGCCCCGCGTTGGTTTAATTTCACGTGAGTCTTCGTCCTCGCTTGAGGTACGTTCCCATGCCACTCTGGGAAACCAGCTGCACTAAGGTATAAGGCCTTGACAGCAGTGTTGGTGCTAAAGCACTTGTTTGTGTCCCTTGAGTCCCTGGGAAGCATCAAACAGGCACAGGAGGGTCCTAATCGGGAAATGTAGTTTATTCTCTTTTTAAAGCTGAAAGTATTGATAGTTAAGAGCCTAGAGAAAGGGAGAAAAAGAGGGGAAGGAACACGAGAGAGACATTTGAGGAAACATCAGGAAACTATTGTAGAGGGGTGAAGAGAAAGCAAAGCAATTCAAAGCCCCCCATGAAAAAAAGGCTAAAACAAAACATCTAAAAATTGATACAAAAAATAAAGTTTATAAATAAAATGAGATGAAATGGAAGCCATTTGGTTACACCTGATGTGTGGAGACTCCACATTCTACCTGAATTCTCTGGGATCACGGCCTGCCTGTTAAGACTGTGTCTGGTGTTCGGGAGTCTGTTCACGCCCAGGCTTCCGTGACTTGAGGCTCTGAATGGGGGTGGAGGGCCTAGGCTCTTGTGTTTACCTTGGTTGTCCAGACTGTGTCCTCTGGGCTGCTCCTGGTGGGTGGAGGTGGCCAGGCTCAGCAGAGCCCTTCTTGCGTGTGTGCAGAGTCACTATGCCAAGGACAGGCAGGCACCTGTGAAGAGTTAATCCACTCAGGCTCTGACACGTCAACAACACAGCTCCCACACCTCAGGGATGTGGAGAAGTGCCGCAGGGAGCCCTGGGGAAGAAGGGAAGGAAAGATCATAAGAGCTAGAGGAACAGGGAGCTTCCTGTGAGACCGCGCCTTCTAGAAATGTCAGAAGCTGCACTCACGAACTCTCACCAGCACGACTGCCAAACATGGCATGAACATGCATAATAACACTAGACATGCCAAAACAGAGTCGGACAAACCCGTGAGGCCTCAACCTGCCCAAAGAGCTACAGGCCACTGAGGGAGAAACAATGTATGTATCAAACAGACAAATACTTCGCAAAGAACTATAGGCCAGCGGATGGTGGTAGCGCACACCTTTAATCCCAGCAGAGGCAGGCGGATCGCTGTGAGTTCGAGGCCAGCCTGGTCTACAAAGAGAGTCCAGGACAGCCAAGGCTACACAGAGAAACCTGTCTCAAAAAAACCAAAATAAATAAATAAACCACAGGCCACTAAGGAATGCCAAGAGGAAAGAAATAATAACTGTATCAAAAGAGACAAGCAAAAAAGAGCATTTAGTGAAAGGAATTGAATTTTTTTTTTTAAACCAGGAGTGTATGGTAGTGAGGGACATGCTGAGTACCCAGTGCAGGTGGCAACAAAGCTTCCTCTCAGCAGGTGGACAGGTTACTCATTAGTGCTGTTGTGGGGTCCACTTAAATCCAACCTAACTCAAACACCAGCTCAATGCAGATGACAAGACGTTATTGTCATTGAGGTGCTACTGATGGACCAGGGCTGCTGAGCAGACTCAGGAGCTGACCTGCGACCCCGAAGGGACACTGTGCAGCATGTTTCAAGGATGAAACCATCGGGGTGGGCTGTAGCGTTGTCCAATCATATTTTGACATAAGAGGTGAGCACGGGAGTTTCCATCAATCAGTGTAGGAGTTGGTTCCTAGGCCTGCGAACATGGACTTAGTTAGACACCGCCAGCAGATGGAGAAGTTGTCCTTGAGGTATCTGGGCTCAGACAACTGTCTCCTGACAAGTTGTCCCTGAGATGTCTGGGCTCAGGCAACTGTGTCCTTACAACAGAGGCTGTTGAGCTATTGGGAAGTCCCCAGCTCCCCTAAAAGCCTGGAAGCTTGGACTTAGTTTCTCCCTGTGATTAAATGGAGTCTGAAAAAGAAACGGCAGTATTTTAGAATACCTTTCTTTTGCTTGTTGCAGCTCCCAACAGTCTGTAACTCCAGTTCTAAGGGACCCGAAGTCGTCTTTGGGCCTCCACAGACCGTGTACACAGGTGGGGACACATATATACATGCAGGCCAAAACTTATACACATAAAATAAAATAAAATAATTTGGAAAAACAAAAACCAGACTCTGTGTAGTTGACTTTCTCCTTGAACTCAGTCTATTTAAAAAAGAAAAAAAGAAAAAGTCCTGTTCTTCTTGGATGCTTTTTCCCCCCTGAAATTTGTTTGCAACCAGCCATGCCTAATATGAAGAAACCAAGTCAACCTTGGCGCCCGCTCACTTCTTTTTTTTTTCGAGACAGGGTTTCTCTGTGTAGCCTTGGCTGTCCTGGACTCGCTTTGTAGACCAGGCTGGCCTCAAACTCACAGCGATCCGCCTGCTTCTGCCTCCCGAGTGCTGGGATTAAAGGCGTGCGCCACCACGCCCGGCTACCCGCTCACTTCTTTATGATGCTTCTCTAGGTCATGGCTACCCGACCCTCCACCCAAGGCTGACGTCATGCCTCTGGCCACTGTCATCTCTTCCCCTCGTCTGTAGTCTCTTCGTTCCTTTACCACCACCAAAACCTTTGGAGCCCTGCGCACCAGGTCACTGCGTTTGCGTTTTATGGAGCACTTTCCGGCTCACTTCTCCTCTGGGTTTGTCCCCCCAACCTCCCTTCCCCTGGCCATTTGCCCCCGTGCCTGGAGTTCACTTTTCTCTCGTCTCTCCTCCCTTTATGAGTTCCGCAGTCTCCAACAGGTTAATTTACACTGATGTTGCACACGACGGCACCTTCCTTCTTGGGCTTCCTCTAAAGATTAGAATCGTAGTAGAGGATGGTTTTGTTTTTGTTTTTGTTTTTGTTTTTGTTTTTGTTTTGTTCCCAATTTTTCCCCCCAAGACAGGGTTTCTCTGGGTCACCTTAGCTGTCCTGGAGTTCCTTTGTAGACCAGGCTGGCCTCGAACTCACATTGATCCGCCTCCCTCTGCCTCCTGAGTGCTGGGATTAAAGGTGTGCGCCACCACGCCCGGCATTAGAGGATGTCTTTAGAGTAACACTGGCATCTGGGTTACACACCGTTACATTTATGACCCCCGGGGAAGAATATCTACAAGTAGAACCAGACAAAAAAATACACTCATAATTTTATAAGTGAAGGTATAGGGCCACGCGTTTTGGCAGACCATAATAAAGTAAGTGATCCCGTTAAGTGACACCACTGTGTGCGTTTTGCCTCCTAATGACAGATGAACAAGACGTGGTTTCGCCTCTGAAAACTTGGGGATAACATAATAAATACATGGACTAGGATCCACATAAGAGCGTTAGCAGAAATCAGTTGAATTGGATTTCAAAATCGTCATCCTGTGATGTCCCTAGGCAGTTGAAGGGAGCGACTCAACATCCAACTGCAGAAAAACGTAGCGTTCAAAGAAAATGGCCCCTGAGCCCGCGAGGCTGGGGAAGGCTGAGCCTTTGAACTTCTCTTACTAGGGGGCCCAAAGGAGGGGGTACTTTAAACGGAGGACACAGGAAGGACACAGATAAAAAAGTTAGTTTCGCTTCTTATGAGGATGGTTGTTCTAAAGGCATTCTTCCAGGAAACCAGTCCTTTCCCACCTAGAGGTTGAAGTTTCCTGAGAAAAACACAAATAGCCTCTCTGTCACTGGCATGGCGTGGAGGCTCAGTTAGTCACTGAAAAAGCTGCAGCCATGGAGCTGTCCCCACACCCAGATGTTATCGGGTACAGGAAGGGAGTAACTTTGAAGAGAGAGCCTGGAGAGGCAAGGGGCCGAAGGAAAGCAGCGGAGGCTGGTGTGTGCCCACACAGCTGGGCAGCAGGGCAGCAGGGCAGCATGCCGTCCTTCTCGGAGAAGATGGTTGGGTTCAGCCAATGATTAAGACATGGGACACTACAGGGCTGGAGACCCCAGAGTAAACCATTCTCAAACCTCTCCCTCGCCCTCTCTGGGGAAGTAGCTAGAAGAGGCTGGTTTTAGTGAACCACGGCGCCTCCTGGTGGTGATCACCTGAAGCGCAACCCCTGTGTTTGTGGTAAAATGGCTTAACAAGGCAGGAGGGAAATAAAGTGACTCTCCCGTCGTTCCCTGGATGCAGGATGACATTTTCTAGTCTGCCACCCATACCAGATTTGCAGACACACCGTCATGCACGGTAAAGCCACTAGCTTTATCTCTTGAGATTATTTGGGCTGTTTGAGGTCCCTTTGTGCTATTATGTGTCTTTTTTTTTTTTTTTAGTTCACACCCCACCCACATGAAAACTGCTTCCCTCCTGCCCCGCCTCCCTCCGCTTCTTTCTCTTTAGCACCTGCTAGTAGCGCGTGGGTAACTGCCAAGAGATAACACGACGAGGCACTATGCTGTGTTCTGGGCTTCTTTGATGCATCCAGGAAGAGGTCATTGTTACCCAACCAGGCTTGTTTTGCCCACTCGAGTGAGCAGTTTTCCAGAGTTTATTCACGAGGGGGTGAAATTCCCAACACAACGATGGACTCCCCTGAAGATAGCCTTGGAGGGGATTATGGAGTAGAGAAACAAGGCGGTCTGGCCCCCCTCGAGAGGCATGACTGGAGGAAAGATATGTGACGTCACACGTCACGTGGACACTTAACGTTTCATCGCTCTTTAGGGAACCTGCAGTCAGAAGTTGACGTGATCAGCATAAGGCTCGAGTGGAGTCCTGGCCTTCTGAGGTGAAAAGGTGACACATGGGGTCCCTGCGCAGGTGCCCACGAAGGTTTGGTGGCTTCAGCAAGTTTGAGATTAATAAAACTATCCTCAAGTACCCCTAAGACGTACCGTACAAGGAGACCCCTTCAAAGTTTCACTCGAAAGTATTCCTCGGACAAAACAGAACTTGCAGAATTAACACAAACAATTCTGAGGTTTGATGTGAGAGGCGGAGGCCCGTGGCCAGGATATGCAGAGCAAAGTCAAGCATCCTGGAGATGTCGACCAGGCATTTGCAAGAACTCATGCAAATCTTCCGTTTATTTTGTCTCTAAAGGTGTTTGCTTTCTACAGAATTTCTGAGAAATGATCGTTAAAAAAAATAAAATAGAATAACTCTCGAATGTCACTGTTGACACCCAACGTAAACACCACATCCCTGGATCAAAGAACTCACGCATCGAAGAGAGCGGACAACACGAGGAATTCCATCTTTCAAACTATTAGGCAAAGGCAGAGAAGTGGAGCACACAAGCTGTTTCCATAAATGCTGAGGATTTAAAAAGTAAAACAAAACAAAACACTCCACAGGTCTGTATTGCGTGTCTCATGTGATCTGACACACTGTGTGCTCGAAATCCTTCCAAGGTTTGTTTGCTTTTAACCTGGAAGCATTCCTGTGAGGTCGGTACCACTGTCACCATTTGAAAGACAAGGAAACAGCTCAGAGGGGTCATTAACTTCCCTAAGGCCACAATGGCTGCACCCTGAGCTGTGTGCTGGCCGCCTGCCTGGAGCATGTAGGATGCACCTGCAGGCTCCCAGGTTCTTGTCAAAGTCCTCTGCAGGCACTCCCTCACTAACTGCTCACAGCAACAGCAAGAGGACACGCACTCTGGAGACACCACGTCACAGTGAGGCTCAGCGAGCCACCCAGGACGGCAAGGGCCAAGGGCCAGAACAGGGCTGGAGGCCAGGTGACTTTCTCCTCTGAGGCCAAAACCTTCACAATCACGTGTCTCATGAGCCTGGGCAACTTCCAGTCTTGCCCCTGTAGCTTCTATACTTATAACCTAACAGTTTGGCTTTGTGGGGGTTTGTTTGTTTGTTTGTTTGTTCAGGGTTGTTTGTTTGTCTTTAAGACAGTTTGTGTTTGGTGGATTTGAATTTTACGTGTTCGTGTTTGGGAAGGTGTGTGGCCCAGGCTGGCCTGGAACTCATTTAGACCAGGCTGGCCTCAAACACAGAGATCCACCCGTCTCAGCATCTCAGGTGCTGAGATTAGACGTTTGCACCACTAGGCACAGTCTAAACCAATAAACTCTTTTTGTTTTTGTTTTTCAAGACAGGGTTTCTCTGTGTAGCCTTGGCTGTCCTGGACTCACTTTGTAGACCAGGATGGCCTCAAACTCACAGCGATCCACCTCCCTCTGCCTCCCGAGTGCTGGGATTAAAGGCGTGTGCCACAACACGCCCAGCCGGAAGCAATAACTTAAAGCAATGATGAGAGTAAAGACAGTTGTGGCAAGGAATGGCCACAGGTTGACAAGACTTGTCAGTACCAGCAACTGGTAATGTGAGTAACAGACCATAAAGAGATGAGCCATCAGTGGGAGATAGGGACCCCAAAGCCATAGAAAAGGCAAACCAGGGAAAGAAAGGATACCTATCCCCCAACATGACCAATGAAAGCTTTAGAAACAATGAGGGACAGACAGTTGACCAATGAAAGCTTTAGAAACAAACGAGAGACAGAAGATGATTCAGTGCCCAGTACTCACTGTTCACAATGATACAGTGCCTAGCATTCTCCCCACACTCACATACTCACACTCTCGCTCACATGCTCACACACACACCTGCGCACGTGCGCGCACACACACACACACATAGGGTGGAGAGATGGCAGGGAAGAAGAGGGAAAGAGAGGAGGGAGAGGGAGAGGGGCTTAACACAGTGAAGTTTATTTCCAGCTCGTGTTGCATGTGCAGTGAAGGCCAGGTGGGGAAGTGTGACCATCCGCTGATGGGTACCGGACAGTCACTTCCTTGACATTGGAAGAACGAGAACTGAGTTGGTCACAGACTCTCTCATGTCACCTTTTGCCTACATTACTTGGGCCAAAGCAAGTCACAGGATGTGCACAACTTTAAACGAGGCCATAAAATGCAAACTTAGAATGTGCCGAGAAAAGAGAATTCACTTACGTCCAACTTTAATGGCTGGGACATCCCATAAATGTCACTGGAGAAAGGAAATTAGAGCAGAGCACAGATGTGTGTGAACACCCAAAGGGACCCTCTTTAACTCTGTGACCTCAGCTAAAGATTGAAATGAAGGATTTTTCCCCCCAAGAACAATGGCAGGTGTTGATAAGGAACCAGCACACAGCGCTGGACCACAGTACACTGGGGCCGCAGATAAGCAAGCCCAAACCCACCTTGTGCTTAGCCCGTCCACAGCCAACCTGGGCCATCCATAGGCTGGCAAGGGCCGTTCCCCTGGAGTGAGCCAAAAAACGGCCACTGGTCCACTGGAACCAGCCAAATATTGTCTTCGTCAAGTTCACACTATGAAAACCTGCCCCCTTCCCACCATCACCCCCTTGGTTGGAGCCCCAAAACTTCCTGAGGTTCTGGAGCTGCCTGCTCAAATTAATGCTATAATAAGGTGAGATGACTCAGTCTGCCGTTTAACGTGCTTTAGTGTGTGTGTGTGTGTGTGTGTGTGTGTGTGTGTGTGTGTAAGGGAGGTGCGTGTGTGTGTGTGTGTGTGTAAGGGAGGTGCTTTGGGGAGCTGGTGGCTACTGATGAATTGAGGGGACAGAGAAGACATAGTTGACTTAAGAACTCGCCACTGAGTCCCAGTGCCACAAAGCTCCCAGACTGCAAATTTGAGCTTTGGGTAGGGGAAATATTTGAGATGATCTTGCTCACAGCCCTATGATTCTTAATGAATATGTAATAGCAAAGACTGGCCTGATAAGAGCTGGAAGGATGGTCCAGTGGTTAGAGCACTGGCTCCTCCTGCAGAGGATCTGGGTTCAATTTCCAGCACTCACATGGTGGCTCACAACCATCTGTAACTCCAGTTCCAGAGGAGCTGGCCCAGACACATGAGTGGTACAGACACATACAGGCAGGCAAAGCTCCCGGACTCTCAAGTGAGTCTTTTGAACAGTACTCCTGTAGAGAGGCGTGTGCTCGGCATGGCAGTCTGATATGGTGCAGCCCGCATGTAGGCTGGGATGGCTGGTCTTTGAACCACAGATCTTGGGTGTAGCTACTAGGCCAAGATGGCCTGCTGTTCCTCACCCATTTTAACTAATGCTTTTTGACAAAATAAACAGTAGATGGAGCAAGGAGTTCTGGGACAGCGAGAATGCATCGTTGTAACATCCTTCTAGAAGTTCTTTGGAAGGCTGATGTCCAGGCACTGGTCTCGTGTGCCGGAAAGCTGTAGCAGCCCTGCCTACTGCAGGCCAGTCATTCCAAGCCTCTCCCGAGGCTCTGTGACCCCAGGAGGAAGTAGAAAACACGCTCTGAGCCGGCAGAATGAGGGTGTGTGCTTTGCAGCAGCTAGCCCAACACGCTGAAGGTGGGGTAGTCGCAGCGGTGTTTACTCCTCTCCGCTGCCAGAAGTGAACCCAGGTTTGCATCATCTCAGTGAGGTTCACATCCATCAGGGTCCCACTGGGAGAGAAGGAGGCAGAGAACGAAATGTTGGCCATACAGCTTTGGCAGTGGGACAGGAAACCAGAAGTATCCCTCTAGCGGTGTCCCAGGTGGTAGGGACCAGCGAAAGGGTGTGACGTGAAGTGGTTCCCTGAAGTCCAGGCTGGGAAAGCCCGCATGAAGTTCCCACAGCCCGCTTCTCTTCCCGGTCTTGTAAAACAGTAAAATAGGATCCAAATGCCCAATGACCAGCTCGGCTGCCTCACTTCTTTACAAAGTGGCCAGTGTTTATACTTTCTTAGAAATATGTTTCAGTGTGTATCCCAACGACTAAGAACACACATGTTCTCTCTCTCTCTCTCTCTCTCTCTCTCTCTCTCTCTCTCTCTCTCTCTCTCTCTCTCTCTCTCTCACACACACACACACACACACACACACACACACACACGCGCGCGGACACACACGCGCGGACACACACACACACACACTGCAGGCTACCCATGAGCTATATCTCCAGCACTTGCTTGCTTGCTTTTTTTTTTAACCTTTTATTTGACCAGGATGATTTTGAAGTTACTCTTTGGTCCAGCTTGCCCTTGAACTTTCAACCTTCTGCCCTGGCTTTGCTGAGTAGCTAGGATTATAACCCCACAACTCCTCCCTATCAGGTATGGCTGGTTACTTCCTTAAATAGTCTAGCTGGGCTGAGGGGGTTTTACTCAGTGGTAGAACGCTTGCCTCACATGCATGATGGCCTGGGTTTCAGCCCCAGCACTGTTTTTTTAAAAAAGAAAAAAAGAACGAAAGAATAAGAAAGAAAGAAAGAAAAAAGCCTTCAAGGGTATGCTTAGTTTCTCAAGCTTTTAACTGGGCAGAATTGAATGGGTTTCGCCCTTCCCTTCTCTGCTGAGGGTCAGCTTCTTTCTCCATTTCTGTTTTGTTAGGGGCGAGCTAGATCGTGTGGACAAAGCCCTGTGTGAGTTACTCTTCTGGTCTAGTGACCTCTACATATGAAACCTGAGGAGGTGGCAGGGCATGCAAACAGCCCCTGCTTCAAGTGCAGCAAAGCAGACAGGGTTTGATGGCGCACGCCTTTGATCCCAACACTCAGGAGGCAGAGGCAGAGAGATCTCTGCGTTCGAGGCCAGCCTGGTCTACAGAGTGAGCTGCAGGACAGCCAGGACTAGACAAGAAACCCTGTCTTGAAAAAAACAAAACAAATTCAGTAAAACCAGAGCTGAGCCTGTGTTTTCTAATCCCAGCTAAACTTAGGAGGCCGGGGCAGGGGATACCACAAATGGAGGTCAGCTTGGGCTTCACAGGGAGATTCTGTCTCAAAAGCCAAACCAAGTTCACGCTTAAGCACTATGGCAACCCTGCTGCCAGAGCCCTTTGCTTTGAAAAATAAGGTTTACCATATTCTTTGGACTATAAAATGAACCTGACCATAAGACACACCCAGGTTTTAGAGCAATAAAACAAAGCAAAGCAAAAGGGAAAAAAAAAAAACCCAGTAAAAACAGCAATCAGACCATAAGGCACACCCCAATCCCTCCCAACACTTGTGGGGGGGAGTGTGTCTTATAGTCCAAAAATTATGGTAATTATCCTTTAGCAATAATGTGCTCATCCAGTTTGGGAAATTCAAGGCAACAACAGGTGTTCTAGACAGACCCCAGGAACTCACACTGGAAACAAGAGCCTTCCTTTTCAGTAGCATTTGTTTCTAACCTCAAGGTTCTCCCTCAAGACACGAAGTTGGCAGTGATCAGCTCAGGGCACACCACGGCGAAATATGGTCCCCTAGTGTGCAAGGAGACGAACATGGAAATGTCAGCATCACTACCCTCACCTGGGAGAGAGGCTGTGGTGCAGCTCCACTGTCGAGCATGGTCTTCAGACCCACGAAGCCCTGGGTTTGGTCCCCAGCACCAGCCAACTAACAAGCCAGTGAAGTGTCTCTGGCCTGAGACGTACAGTTCCTATGCCTGCAGAAAGGAACAGGAGTTCCTGATGTCACAAGGTCACAGGGAAGCAGCTGGATAAACAGGCTTCGATAGCTCGCCTTATTAAAGGAGATGGCACTTTGGTTTTCTTTTAATTATTTTTATTTCACGTGCATTGGTGTTTTGCCTGCATATATGTCTGTGTGAGGGTGTCGGATCCTCTGGAATAGGAGTTACAGACGGTTGTGAGCTGCCATGTGGGTGCCGAGAATTGAACCTGAGTCTTCTGGAAGAGCAGGCAGTGCTCTTGACCTCTGGACCATCTCTGCAGCCCCAAGATGCTGCCTTGTTATCCAATCGTCCATCCGAATAACATCTACTTCTTCTTCTAAATGAATGAGAAAGGAGCTGAGCGCTCCAAGAGTCCAATGCAAGCAGCCCCTGACCCAGTCGACATGGCCTCCCACACACGAAAGCTGCTTTTTCTGACAGTCCTAGGAGACACACCCTCAAAGCAAATGTCCTATACCTCTGTCTCTTACAGTCTTTCCTTCCCCTTTTCCTCAATGAACTCTGAGGAATTGTGTTGTAGTTGTATCGGCCAGGACTGGGATCAAGGGATCTCTTGCTCTCTGCGTGAGAAATGTCACACAGGCTACACCGTGAACTCTCATCAACATGGCTGCCTAAACAAGACTTGAACAGTGATGGTACTAACAGGCATGCTAAGATGGAAAGGAAAATTCGGGGTCCTCAACTGGAGGAAATTGGGGAATGCTGAAAGTGGAAAACATTATCTTTCCCAGGACAGCGCCCCCAACTGGTTATCTCATACCAAGAGGTCATCTCTGAGATCAGATATACGCAAGTAACAGTATATGGACTGAGCAGGTTGTGTTTCCTGTTTATGTATTTAGGAATGTATGTGTATACATTGTATATAAACGATTAAGAAAAAACAGGTCAGGCCAGCCTGGTCTACAAAGCCAGTCCAGGACAGTCAAGGATACACAGAGAGATACTGTCTCTGGGAAAAGAAAGAAGAAGAAGAAGAAGAAGAAGAAGAAGAAGAAGAAGAAGAAGAAGAAGAAGAAGAAGAAGAAGAAGAAGAAGAAGAAGAAGGAGAAGAAGAAGAAGAAGGAGAAGAAGGAGAAGAAGGAGAAGAAGGAGAAGAAGGAGAAGAAGGAGAAGAAGGAGAAGAAGGAGAAGAAGAAAAGAAGAAAAGAAAGAAAAAGGAAAACCCAGATCATGAACTTGAAAGCATGAGAGTGGTTGAAGAAAGGAAAGGGAAGGGGGAAATAATGCAATTTTATTATAATCTCAAAAAACAAAGTATTTAGAATAAGTTATTAATTAATTAAATCATTAATTAAAATATGCTTTATTGTCTTTTTATTGTCATAAAAATGAGGCCAGTGCATGCTTTTGATGCCAGCACTTGAGAGGCCGACGCAGAAGAAGGTCTTCATGAGTTTGAGACCCTGTCTGAAACAAGATAAGTCAGTAACCTAATAATAAAAGCTCAGCTCTTTTCATTGGGTCCTCATTCCCTTATGAGTTTTTCCTGTCACTGAAAATGTCTATTAAGCGGACTTGCGTGCGGGAAGGGGCAGACTGATGGGTGTCGTGAACGTTTCCACACACTGCTGGTGGCGACCCAGAGCCGTGCTCTCCGGAGGGCTTCCGTGACACACTGTCCGGGTGAAGCGGTGGGGAGGTTATTCCCAGGCGACAATGGGACCGGAAGTGACGTGACGTTCCTACGTGATGAGGTACTCATTTCTCAAATAAGAAAACCTGTGAATAGAAGAATTATGACTACTATTTACAACAGCTTTTCATAAACATCCCCAGATTCCAGGCACAGGACAAAAGGCGTGACTCACCCGCGCGGAGGGCGGCGCAGCCGGGGAAGTGGCCCTGGGGAGGATTGCTTCCGCCTAGTGACTGGGGGTGGCTGGGGAGGTCTGTGGGAAGCTGATAATAGGACGTTCTGCCGGAGGGCCGCTGGTGAAAATCTAAATTTTGAAGAGCGTTTCCTCAGTTAAAAATGTCTCGTTTCCAGATCTTAACTTGGCTTTTTACGAGTCCATGACTGGAAAGACTTCAGGCTTGTTGAAATATGACAGATAAGAGATTTGTGCCTGCCACTGTGCCTCAAGGTGGGAGTGTGGCTGCAACCTTCTCTCTCTCTCTCTCTCTCTCTCTCTCTCTCTCTCTCTCTCTCTCTCTCTCTCTCTCTCTCTCTCTCTCTCTCTGTTTCTGTCAGTGTCTCTGTCTGTCTGTGTCTCTGTCTGTCTGTCTGTCTGTCTGTCTGTCTGTCTGTCTCTCTCTCTCTCTTTCTCCCCCACCCTCCACCCCCAACTAGGGCTTTTCAAAAGACTATACACCTCAGCTGCATTGGTCCCACTTGGTCAGAGGTGAGACTAAAAGTCTGAATGTTATAAACCTTCCACAGTGTTCTGAGGCTGAGACCTTCAGAACAAGTTCAGGAATATTGAAACCTAATCAATTTCTCACACTTAAAAAAAAAAAAGTAAGAGATAAGTATGCAGAAACCTCTGACCTTTGCACACTGCTGGTGGGGGTGTGATTCAGTGGCCACGGGCAGAAGAGAGATTTGCCAGCAGGCAAAGCTGGACAGATATCTATTCATGGGTTATTGCATATGGTTTGTACATGTGCCTGGAAAAGGAGGTGAACCCTGACAAATGGGATATGCTGTGAGCATGTTATTCTGTTTGTGATAAAGCTTTCACCGAAGACAAATCACTACAATCAGTTACGGGGCCTGAAGAAGTTAAATTCATATACAGCAGAGTAGAAATGTGGGTGCAGGGAGGAATGGGGAGTCGTGGTTAGTGCGTACAGATACCCAGATGCGATGGCCACACCGTGCCGTGAGCTGCGTGCTAAGAATGGGGGGCACACGGAGAGCTAGAGCTGGCACACACCTGCAGTCCCAGCCCTGGGGAGGTGAAGGAGGAGGATTGTGAATTCAAGGTCTTCCACCACTATGATCCGAGTTCAAAACTAGCGTCAGCTATGTCTTGAAGAAGCTTGTCTTTTTTAAAAAAATATTTTATTTAATTTTCATTTATGTCCGTTCGTGTGGGAGTGTCAGATCCTGGAGTTACAGACAGTTGTGAGCTGCCATGTGGGTGCTGGGAATTGAACCCGGGTCCTTTGGAAGAGCAGGCAGTGCTCGTAACCACTGAGCCATCTCTCCAGTCCAAGAAGCTTGTCTTTTTTTTTTTTTTTTTAAAGATTTATTTATTTATTATTATGTATACAGTGCTCTGCCTGCATGTACATCTGCAGGCAGAGGAGGACATCAGATCACATTACAGATGGTTGTGAGCCACCATGTGGTTGCTGGGAATTGAACTCATGACCTCTTGAAGAGCAGACAGTGCTCTTAACCACTGAGCCATCTCTCCAGCCCTTTTTTTTTTTTTTTTTTTTCTTTCTTTTCTTTTCTTCTTTTTTTTTTCTTTTTCTTTTTTTTCTTTTGTTTTTTTTTTTTTTTTTTTTTTGGTTTTTTCGAGACAGGGTGTCTCTGTGTAGCCTTGGCCATCCTGGACTCACTCTGTAGATCAGGCTGGCCTCGAACTCACAGCGATCCGCCTGCCTCTGCCTCCCAAGTGCTAGGATTAAAGGCGTGCGCCACCACGCCCGGCAAGAAGCTTGTCTTGAAGAAAAAAACAAAAGGTAAACAGTGGCGTGTGTATTCAAACACAACTGAAAACGGCTGTTTTAGAACCAAACGGAAATGACTTCTCACAAAGACTAAATTGTTAGCTGCGTGTCTTTGTTTCTCAGGCAGGAGGTGGAAAAATCTGAGTCAAAATTCTCTTAAGGAATACGGGATTTGCCGGGCGTGGTGGCTCACGGCTTTAATCCCAGCACTCAGGAGGTAGAGGCAGAGGCAGGTGGATCACTGTGAGCTTGAGGCCAGCCTGGTCTACAAAGCGAGTCCAGGGCAGCCAAGGCTACACAGGAAAGCCTGTCTTGGGGAGAAAAAGGAAGAGAGGATTCATAGAGACTGGTCATCTGCCCAGCCAGACAATGCATAGCACAGACCGGAAGCTAGCACACCAGCGTGGTCAGCAATCCATGTTCAAGGACAGTTTATACAAATCCCAAAGTCGGGACTTCAGTGAGGGCTCAGTGGCTAAAAGCACCCAATGGCTGCTCTTCCAGAGGACCCAGGTTCGATTCCCAGCACCCACATGGCAGCTCGCAGCCACCTGTGTCTCCACTTCCCGGGGATCTGACTCTCTCATACAGACATACATGCAGGCAGAACACCAATACACATAAAATAAAAATGAAAAAAATTAGTAAGCCATTGACCACTTCAAATTCACCATTAAAAGAGTTTCCCGTTCCGTTATAAATATGTTTCCTTAGACAAAAGAGACTGTGACATCGCCGGATTATAGCTCACTTTTAAATCTCTCAGATAGTTGGAGGAGCTGTGGAGAATACTTGATGTTTCCTGGCCCTCATGCACATGTGTGCTTGTGTGTGTGTGGTGTGTGTGTGTGTGTGTGTGTGTGTGTGTGTGTGTGTGTGTGTGTAGCGGGGCCTGTCATCTGTTTGACAGCTGGTTTTAAGTTGACTTCGGACATTCTAGCTGTATTCTGGAAATTTCCCATGCTCCAGAACTCTGACTTTTGACCAACGCAGAGAAAGTTATGGCGGTACCCAGTGATGGCCCCCTCAAATTTGTACCCAGGTTCCCTGTGGTACAAACCTCCTACCAACCTGCCTGACTTAACCCTCCTGTAACATTTACTGTGGATGACACACCCACTGCTCCCCGACAGCTCCACTAGGGGCCCTCAGAAGGCAGGAGACAGACCCAACAGCAGCTAACCCTGGGGTGCTTTCTCCTGCTGTCTGATTTTCAGGAAGTTTCCTTCCCAATCTTTGAGCACTTCCTATCCTCCTTGCCTCAGTTACGTGTTTGGCTCAACATGACTTTTTTCCCTATGGGGGCATATATGGAGCCTCTAGAGGAAACAGGACAGACATAAACACACTTTGTTGAGGCTATAGGACAGGGGAAACAATAGCCCATTGCTATTAGGGACAGCAGCCAAGCCAGGGACAGCTCTCTTTCTGCATGAATGGGTCAGTCATATTCTTCACACTTTACTTCACCACTGCTTCTAGTGAGACAAAAACCTGTCTGCAATTTGCAATCACTTCCTGACCCACCGTCCACTTCAGGATGGGTGAGGGGGACCTGCCAAGGCCACAGATGCAGACCCTCCCCCACCCATCTTCCTACAAGGGTGCACTTCCATGTCAGGACACAAGATAGGCAGGTGGTGGGGTGACACTGTAGAGTAAAGGGGTTACCTGTGGTCACGGGATCATTTTGGAAGCAAAGCCCCTCTCCTCAGATCTCCCAGAGTGTCCAAGCACTTCCCGGCAAGGCCACATCCTCCTGTAACAATTACAAGAGTGCTTCAGACTCAACTCACCCCTTCATCTGTTCTGCGGGGGACCACAGGGAAAGAGAGTTTTATTTCTTGAATCCTCACTCCATGTGGCTTTCATTTCAGAGATGGCTGGTGAGGTCCCGATATGCAAAGGGAAACGTGCAAGCATTTGAGACCCTGGGAACCTGGAAAGGGAGTGACATCTGGCCCCAGAATAAGAGAAGCAGGGCCTGGAACTCTGGTTTCTGTGGAGTCTGAGGCTCTGAGTGTTAGCATACCGCCCCAGTCTGCCTAGCAACCTATGACGTCATTACCTACCTGCCTCTAGGCAACTCCCCTTTCCTTCTCCCCACATGCTCATATAATAAACCTCTCTGTATCATATCTGTCGTGTGGCGTATACTTCATATTTCATTGGCATTTAAAACTGAGCCCCCAGGTAGGAAAGAGCCATCGAGTGCAAAGCAAGAAGCGAATGATAAAAGGCTATCTTAGCCGCTTTGTCTTGTCACTCTCTCCTCGTCGCTTTCCCCTCCGGTCACTCTGGGTTTTTTTTTTTTTGTTTGTTTGGTTGGTTGGTTGGTTTGGGTTTTCCTTTCTGCTTGTGTTGTTGTTTGTTAATTTGTTGTGGTTTTGTTGTTGTTGTTTGGGGTTTTTTTTGGGGTATTTTGTTTTGTTTTTGAGACCAGCTCTTGCAGCCAAACCAGGCCTTGATTTTACCATCCCCCTGCCTCAGCCTGTTGAGTTCAGGATTACAGGATTACCCTGCTCCATACACGCTGGTGGGTCTTCCGGAAGCATCTCAGTTTGAGGAGACCATGTATGGAGCCACTGTGTCCCTTCCCTGTGGAAAGAAAGAAGGAAATGGCGGGGTGTGCACCCCTGGCTCGGTTCCCTGCAAACTGGAAGAAACTTAATGTTCAGATGAGCCCTGGGC